>NC_088216.1:74014662-74357787 GCF_036934945.1 Oncorhynchus masou masou | reverse complement strand
TGTGTTAAAGTAGTCAAAAGTTTAGTATTTGGTCCCATATTCCTAGCACGCAATGATTACATCAAGCTTGTGACTACAAACTTGTTGGATGCATTTGCTGCTTGTTTGGGTTGTGTTTCAGATTATTTTGTGCCCAATAGAAATGAATGGTAAATAATGCATTGTGTCATTCTAAACACTTCTACATTAATGTGGATGCTACCATCATTACGGATAGTCCTGAATGAATCGTAAGTAATGGTGAGTGACAAAGTTACAGATGCGCAAATATCATACCCCCGAGACATGCTAACCTCTCACCATTACAATAACAGGGGAGGTTAGTATTTTTTGAGGGGTAAGGTCTTTATACCTCTAACTTTCTCACTCATCATTATTCCCGATTCATTCAAGATTATCTGTAATCATGGTAGCATTCACATTAATGTGGAAGTGTTTAGGAACATATTATTTTCTTATTTACAATTAAAGTGACTCCAAAAATGACACAATACATGATTTACCATTCACTTCTATTGCCCACAAAATAAACTCCCACCATTGGAGTTTAGGGGACAGTGGTGGCGGCTGGGGTTGGGTGGGGGGTGAGGGGGGATTAGGGTGCATGGGGGGTGCATGTATATTAATGAGGACTATGTCACCAGCAACTCAGTATTTAAGCAAATGTTGTCTGTCTGGCATTGCTGTCACCTTGTTTTGGTCGTTAAATGGCCGGGCCACCATAAGGTGCTCGGTAGATTTAACGAGAAATCCTCCTACGAAGATGAGAAATCTTGAAACAGGCAAGTTTAAAGGTGATGCACAGGATATTTTTTGAAATTGTTCATTGTAATTTCAGAAAATGTCCATAATATATCAGCAGTAATAGTGGAATGATAGTTTTTTTTACAGTATTACTTACCTGCTAGTGTTGTGATTGGATATGTTATTTGCCTATTAATTTCTGTTGTTAAAATGGGGAAGCTGTTTTGACCTTGTGGCTGTGTTATATATGTGAAATCAGGTCATGGGGCCAATGTAGAAATCACTCTGTCATTTCCTGGTTGCTAAAATTCTACACTGTTCGTTCAATTTCAATTTATGTGAGAAGACAAGCACTGAATAGTGTAGATAATCATTGTACCATCTAAATGGCTGTGAAATATATTTTCAATAACAAACAAAAAAAGTTGTTATAGTCGTTTGAAACTGGTGGACCACAACCAAATGTAAAAGGCTCAAGCGTTACGTGGAAATGGGATGCGGGGGAGGGGTAGATTTGTTTTGAATGCAACCTAGTCCTGTTGCAATTCACCTAGCTTCCACATAGGAGAGACATTCTGATAAATTCTAGGTGTAGCACCTTTAAGGGTTCTTATGTTGTATGTTGACATCTTTAGTACAACTACTTACATTGGATATATGCTGAATGCTTCAGTGGATACCTACCGGTCCTCCTGATAATTTACAAAACAGTTGTGAGCCTCAAGTCACTGGACAAAATAAGCCTACAGAGATAGTCTCCTAAATATGTTCTGTGTGTAACATATAAATGCTGCTGCTGAAGATAATAAACAGAAGAGACAGTTAAATCTCTATTTATCCCTCGATGGGAGAAATAACCTTGTTTTATGGGCTGTGCCTCAATGCAGAAAATTAGTTCCTGAAAAAATGTGTTCCCTTATAGGGTGACATGACCCCATGTGACCAATATTACCCACTATACCCTGTAGAATATTTTTATTGGCACACGCCCAATAAATTATTAGGGTGGACAATACTCTTGTTCACGGAGACAAAAATCTGTTTGTGTCTGTTCGAGTTGAAGCTTTGTTCCTGTCTAGGTGTTCACTCAGTGAACGTAAAGAGAGAATACAAATAATTTTTGGGGCAAATCCACAACATTGTTCCATTTTCTGTGTATTATACAGAAGCTTAAGCACACAAAACAATCTATCACAGAGCCAATCAAGCATGTCTGTTGACCTCAGTCCAGTCTCACAGGCTTCAATCTGTTGAACCACAGCACACTTGAAGAGGCAGAACAAAACCCTCTAGGTCATGCCAGAGGCTCTATACAACATGCATTCGTCCTTGAACAGCATTCAAGGCTTTTAACCTGGGAGCTGAGCAAACAGATGGCATTTGGACTTCCGCTATATTATTATCTATTTTGGCATTGATTGCATGAGAGCTGGCACTGTCTCATACGTCTAGACTTCACTCCTAGAGATATAATGGGGAACATTACTCATATGGATGTACCATGTGAGACACTAAATGGCAGCTTGAAAGAGGAAAAAAGAAATAGCCTTGCTCGAACGATATGAGAGTAAAAATATAGTAAAGATACTTTCTTCTTAAAGCTAGAATCCGTAATTGAAACAATAACAAAGTGGGTCATCACCCACCTCTATTTTGGTAAAAAGCTGAGGGATGGGCCTGGGAAAATGTAAGAATTCTCAAATTGATAGACAGAGCTTTGGATGCAAGTACTGACCATCCATGATAATAAAACAGTTTTAACCATGTTTTGAGGCTATACAGTTTTTATATTAACATTGTTTAAAAACATTGGATTATAACAAGCTTATGTTTTGGGTTCTGATGGGGTCAATTTAGACACCAAAGAGGAAAGCTAGGCATCTAAATTAAAAGTAGACATGATTGGTTAAATGTTGAACGTATATGGACTCTTGAAATACTTGAAACACGTTTCTTGAGATACTGCTGCCATATAATTATTGCAATGTTCAAAATACGTACAGAACCAGTCAAAAGTTTGAACACTACTTATTCAAGGGTTTTTCTTTATTTTTTACTATGTTCTACATTGTAGAATAATAGTGAAGACATCAAAACTATCAAAATAACAAACATGGAATCATGTAGTAACCAAAAAAGTGTATATATTTCAAAATATATTTTAGATTTTAAATTCTTCAAAGTAGCCACCCTTTGCCTTGATGACAGCTTTGCAAACTTTTGGCATTATCTCAACCAGCTTCATGAGGAATGTTTTTCCAACAGTCCTGAAGGAGTTCGCACATATGCTGAGCACTTGTTGGCTGCTTTTCCTTCACTCTGTGGACCAACTTATCCCAAACCATCTCAATTGGGTTGAGGTCAGGTGATTGTAGAGGCCAGGTCTGTCACGGTCGTCGTAAGAACTGGACTAAGGCGCAGCGTACCTAGAGTTCCAAATTTGTATTATCAAGTGAAACTTAAGCAAAAACAAAACAATAAACGAACAACGAAACGTGACTACGTGGTGCACATGCACAAACACAAAATAATATCCCACAAACACAGGTGAGAAAAATAGCTACTTAAATATGATCCCCAATTAGAGACAACGATTACCAGCTACCTCTAATTGGGAATCATACAAAACATCAACATAAAAAAATAAACTAGAACACAACATAGAAATAATAAACTAGAATACCCCCTAGTCACGCCCTGACCTACTACACCATAGAGAAACAATGGCTCTCTATGGTCAGGGAGTGACAAGGTCATTTGATGCAGCACTTCATCACCCTCCTTCTTGGTCAATCAGCCCTTACACAGCTTGGAGGTTTGTTGGGTCATTGTCCTGTTGAAAAACAAATTATAGTCCCAGCAAACCAGATGGGATGGCGTTTCGCTGCAGAATGCTGTGGTAGCCATGCTGGTTAAGTGTGCCAAGAATTCTAAATAAATCACTGAGAGTGTCACCAGCAAAGCATCCCCACACCATCACACCTCCTCCTCCATGCTTCACGGTGGGAACCACACATACAGAGATTATCTGTTCACTTACTCTGTGTCTCACAGACATGGAGGTTGGTCCAATGGACAGATTTCCACCAGTAAAATGTCCATTGCGCATGTTTGTTGGCCCAAGCAAATCTCTTCTTCTTATTGGTGTCCTTTGGAAGTGGTTTCTTTGCAACAATTTGACCATGAAGGTCTGATTCCCTTAGTCTCCTCTGAACAGTTGATGTTGAGATGTGTCTGTTACTTGAACTCTGTGAAGCATTTATTTGGGCTGCAATCTGAGGTGCAGTTAACTCTAATGAACTTATCCTCTGTAGCGGTTCTCAAGAGAACCAGTTTCATCATAGCCTTTGATGGTTTTTTCGACTGCACTTGAAGAACCTTCTTGAAGTTTTCCGGATTGACTGACCTTCATGTAATGATGGACGATTGTTTCTCTTTGCTTCTTTGAGGTGTTCTTGCCATAATATGTACTTGGTCTTTTACCAAATAGGACTTTCTTCTGTATACCACCCCCACCTTGTCACAACACAAATGATTGGCTCAAACACGCTATTGTTAATTGAAATTCATTCCAGGTGACTTTGTTATTTAACTAGGCAAGTCAGTTAAGAACAAATTCTTATTTTCAATGACTGCCTCAGAACAGTGGGTTAACTGCCTTGTTCAGGGGTAGAATGGGAGATTGGTACCTTGTCAGCTCGGGATTTGAACTTGCAACCTTTCGGTTAGTAGGCCAATGCTCTAACCACTAGCCGCCCCCAACTACCTCATGAAGCTAGTTGAGAGAATGCCAACTGTGTGCAAAGCTGTCATCAAGGCAAGGTGGCTACTTTGGAGAAAATCAAATATAAAATATATTATGATTTGTTTAACACTTGTTTGGTTACTACATGATTCCATATGTGTTATTTCATCGTTTTGATGTCTTCAGTATTATTCTACAGTTTAGAAAATATTAAAAATAAAGACCCTGGAAAGAGTAGGTATTTCCAGACTTTTAGCTGGTACTGTACATTATTGAAAGAGTAGAACATTTAGGAAAATGTACTAAATGAATGAAATGATCAGTTTATGACATTTCATTTAATTCTAATAGTGATATCACCCTGGATAATGGCCCTCAAATGATGCTTTGGTGCTTGCCATGTTAAAAAGCATGTTTATAAATGGGAGAACAGAGAAGAAATAACACCCAAATAGATATCTGAATGAGAATCAGATGTCTACTTATGCCCAACAGAATAACAATAATTTAATAGCCTTTTCACCTGAGAACTGACCCAAGCCGAGTTGTGTTACACTGGCCTGGTTATGCATCCACCATAGTTATGCATCCACGCTACCACTGTACGGTGTGGGATGAATTTTGCCACTTATCAGAAAGGACAGAACACAATTCGCCTTTCCTGTCTCTCATCACTATTGTTTCTAAGAGCTGCAAAAAAACAAGTTCTAATAACATCATGAGAGCTTTGTTATCTGTGATATACTATGATCATTTCCCCAATAAACACATTTGGAAAAGGATGTTACGGCCTATAAAGCTTTTTGTTATGTTCTATAATTTCTCATTAACTCAAGGATAAACTGAGATATTACAGACACATAATTAGAGAGAAACTCATGCAGAGGCTGCACAGGTCACAGTGTACCTCATAATTATAGCCCTGTGCTGCATACTGTATGTACAAATGAACATTCTAATGAATTACTAGTCAAAGCACAATTGTACAAGTTGTGCAGTATCTTTCCAGTAAGGATGTTTGAGTAAAAAACATGGAACACTTTTTTAAGATAAAGCCTCCAACCCGTGGAGCTGGAGAAAAGACAGCAGGATATATCTTGGATAAACCCATGTCGCTCCAGTGAATACAGTGATGGTTTTTCAAAATCGGGAAAAGATCATAAACAGCGGCAGAAAGTAGGTGGTAGGAAAAAAAGGTACTGTGTTAAGGAGCGCTTCCCCATCGCCCTCGAGTGACGCGCTGATCTTCATTTCCCTGCTCACTGTAGCACATCTCATCTCATCAGGCCCTTCCAGGTGCAGCCTCTTGAGCAGTCCCCCCCCGAGCTGCCTGACGGAGCTGGCTGGCGGAGGACATGCTAACAAGGGTATGTGGAGGTTATGTGTGCTAATGCTCACAGAGTACACAGGGGACATTCTGTGACGTGGGGCCTGGCTAAATCTCAGGAGTGTATCCACTGAAGTGCATATGATCACACCCGTCTTTGTTCAAACACAAACTGAATTGGCAGGAAGATGGCTACACTTTACCTGTAAGAAAATTATTCAGATTTAATTGCCCTAGAGCCCATTGCCAGGTATCAAATAGCGGTGTAATGTTAATTAAAACGCTAATTCAGCTGAAAAACTGTCATTTGTAAGTCAACCCACTGATGAACAAGCACAACAATATTGAACAGGCAGACAGCAGCAAAATAGGAGTGCATTATTGGTCTGTGCACCACTCGGCTTCATTAAAAAGTAATTGGGCATATGCAGAACCTTTGTAATCAGTCTTCAGGGAAATTCCTCATTCAGGTCGTCAGAGTTGGATTGCCATTACCACAGAAATAACCATATCATACTATACCACACCATACCATCATATCATTCATTACATGATACATGAGCTTCATTTTATCAATCTTCTAAAGTTTGTAATTTCCACATTGACATTTCAGACTTGATTGGCGCAAAAAAAATATTATCAACCCCTACAAAAATAGTCACTAATTATAATCCACATAATCATTCATATTCATAGTTGCTACATGATTATTTTCCTGCTGTAGCAAACAGGCTCAAATTAAGATCCTACATCTGTATACCATAGCACAACATGACATATGCTTTACATCCTCAGGAATTATCTGGTCAAATAAAATTCAGGTCTTCTGATCAATTCCAACAAACCTGAGAGTGCTTTTGAGAGTGAAATTAACAGAAGCTTTTAAGAGTGTACGTCATTGTTTGTTTGTCTGTGCTCTGGTGTTATTACAGTATAGCCTTTTTTGTACAACTAAAATAGATTTGGACAGTTAATTGGATCGCAGTTTGTTGAATATTTATTACAGAGTAATTCATACAATTTCTTAATTTAACCTAGTGCACTTCTATTTTCTTTTTGTATATATACTGATTTAGAAAATGCATATTATGTAAATTAGAACTGAGAATGAAAAGGAATTAAAACTTGCTTTTATATAAAAATGAACTAATTTAATCTGTTAAATGTAAAAATGCTAACTAGCATTCTCCACTTAGTCTCATCATTTTAATTCTTATTTTTTTATCACACAATTTCAACAACTATATGTGATTCATGCTTGTTGAGATGACATCTTTTAAAGTAGATTAGTACCTCTGTCTGAAGTAGCTTTATACACAGGCAGTTTTTGACCGAAAATCATTTGAAAATAACATTTAATTGTACATATGGATGACCCTTTGGAAGTTATCACAACCGGACATGACTGGGAGCCCATAGAGTGGTGCACAATTAGCCCAGCATCGTCTGGTTTAGGGTTTGGCTGGGGTGGGCTGTAATTGTAAATAACAATTTGTTCTTAACTGACTTTCCCAGTTAAATAAAGATTATACATATAGTAAAATTAATGATACCTGCATTATGTTATGTCTGTGATATTGTGTTTTGCTGTTGTTGCTCTAAATCCAATGCAAGGCAGTCAATTCAGCCACGGCAGATTGACGAGTTCAAACGTACTGGATATGCAATCTCTATTCAGATTTTCCTCTACTTGTAAATATTGAAATAATTATAGGCTTACACTTTGGCATCTATATAAGTGTTTGTTCTGTAAGCCTTATTTTCTTATTCAACACAGACAGACAGTGAAAGCTCTTCTTAGGCCCCTTGGATTGGTCCATTTATTTATGGTCTGACCCCCAGACAATATCAAAATGACAGATGCTAATATGAATGAATTAACAGTCACTTCATAATTTCAATAAATTATAGTGAGAGCATGCAGTCTTTTGTTTCATGACCAAGTCGAAAGTATACTTACTAATCGAACACGTGTCATAATAAATTATAACACGTGTCTTAATCAATGCTAACATGTGTCTTAATCAATGAAGGATGAACCCTAACTATCAATCTGTCACAACTTTGTCATTGGATTGTCTGGGAAAATACTCATCACCTTGTTTGTCTATCGTGCTAACCACACAGCATCATACAGGATTGTCTGGGAAAAGACTCAACACCTTGTTTGTCTATCGTGCTAACCACACAGCATCATACAGGATTGTTGTCTGGGAAAAGACTCAACACCTTGTTTGTCTATCGTGCTAACCACACAGCATCATACAGGATTGTCTGGGAAAAGACTCAACACCTTGTTTGTCTATCGTGCTAACCACACAGCATCATACAGGATTGTCTGGGAAAAGACTCAACACCTTGTTTGTCTATCGTGCTAACCACACAGCATCATACAGGATTGTCTTGGAAAAGACTCAACACGTTGTTTGTCTATCATGCTAACCACACAGCATCATACAGGATTGTCTGGGAAAAGACTCAACACCTTGTTTGTCTATCATGCATAACCACACAGCATCATACAGGATTGTCTGGGAAAAGACTCAACACCTTGTTTGTCTATCATGCTAACCACACAGCATCATACAGGATTGTCTGGGAAAAGACTCAACACCTTGTTTGTCTATCGTGCTAACCACACAGCATCATACAGGATTGTCTGGGAAAAGACTCAACACCTTGTTTGTCTATCATGCTAACCACACAGCATCATACAGGATTGTCTGGGAAAAGACTCAACACCTTGTTTGTCTATCATGCTAACCACACAGCATCATACAGGATTGTCTGGGAAAAGACTCAACACCTTGTTTGTCTATCGTGCTAACCACACAGCATCATACAGGATTGTCTGGGAAAAGACTCAACACCTTGTTTGTCTATCATGCTAACCACACAGCATCATACAGGATTGTCTGGGAAAATACTCAACACCTTGTTTGTCTATCGTGCTAACCACACAGCATCATACAGGATTGTCTGGGAAAAGACTCAACACCTTGTTTGTCTATCATGCTAACCACACAGCATCATACAGTGCATTTCTGTGGGGATACAAGCTAGATATTATTAACTCACTAAGGAGACTAAATGACTCAAACAAAATGCAAACTTCAGTCCGTTCCAACATCTACCCTGGTTTTCTGCTTTCTCGTTCTACTCAATGGGACTGATAAGAGGGGAAATGCCTGTTCAGCCTCAGCACAAAATGCTGCTAATGGTCTTAGATCATGTTCCCTCACAGACATGCCATGCATTAAGTGCTAAATGTTAGGAATTGCATTACAGCAGCTTCTAAGATTAAGAGTGATAAGGTAGAGGCAATTCCACAATAACAGAGAGATGTTGAGACCATTCAAATCAAATCAAAATCAAATTTATTTATATAGCCCTTCGTACATCAGCTGATATCTCAAAGTGCTGTACAGAAACCCAGCCTAAAACCCCAAACAGCAAGCAATGCAGGTGTAGAAGCACGGTGGCTAGGAAAAACTCCCTAGAAAAGCCAAAACCTAGGAAGAAACCTAGAGAGGAACCAGGCTATGTGGGGTGGCCAGTCCTCTTCTGGCTGTGCCGGGTAGAGATTATAACAGAACATGGCCAAGATGTTCAAATGTTCATAAATGACCAGCATGGTCGAATAATAATAAGGCAGAACAGTTGAAACTGGAGCAGCAGCACGGCCAGGTGGACTGGGGACAGCAAGGAGTCATCATGTCAAGTAGTCCTGGGGCATGGTCCTAGGGCTCAGGTCAGTTGAAACTGGAGCAGCAGCACGGCCAGGTGGACTGGGGACAGCAAGGAGTCATCATGTCAGGTAGTCCTGGGGCATGGTCCTAGGGCTCAGGTCCTCCGAGAGAGAGAAGGAGAGAATTAGAGAACGCACACTTAGATTCACACAGGACACCGAATTGGACAGGAGAAGTACTCCAGATATAACAAACTGACCCCAGCCCCCCGACACATAAACTACTGCAGCATAAATACTGAAGGCTGAGACATTGATTGCAAAGTTTAACTAACCATAAACCTATATGCAGATGTCTACTTTTATCAATTGCCAATGAACATTTGACTAAAACATATTAACTTGAGGAACAGTGCAGATGCAAAGTTTGATAACAGGGAAATCTCCCTCAGTTTTTTATTTGACCATGTTTACCTAAAACCGTTTACTGCAGTGGGCTAAATCAGGGTCACACAGACTGATTATTGGTAATATTAAACAGATCTACACTGGGAAAAAATGTTTACGCAACAGATAAAGTGTTGGTCCGATGTAATATGAGCTGAAATAAAAGATCCCAGACATTTTTTATATGCACAAAAGCTTGTTTCTCGCAAATATTGTGCACAAATTTGTTTACATCTCTGTTAGTGAGTACTTCTCCTTTGCCAAGGTAATCCATCCACCTAATAGGTGCGGCATAGCAAGAAGCAGCATGATCATTGTCCCCAGCAATAAAAGGCCACTCTAAAATATGCCATTTTGTCACACAACACCACAGATGTCTCATGTTTTGAGGGAGAATGCAATTAGCATGCAGACTGCCCACCAGATAATTGAATGTTCATTTCTCTACCATAAACTGCCTCCAATCTCATTTTTGAGAATTTGCCAGTACATCCAACCAACCTCTAAATCACATATATGATGTTTCTTTTCATTTTTAAGGAGGCAAGTCAGTTAAGAACAAATTCTTATTTACAACAACAGCCTAGGAACAGTGGGTTAACTGCCTTGTTCAGGGGCAGAAGGACAGATGTATACCTTGTCAGCTCGGGGATTCGATCTAGCAACTTTTCAGTTACTGGCCCAACACTCTGCCCACTAGGCTACCTGCTTCTACCTGCTGGTGTTCGGGGCAAGCGGTTTGCTGATGTCAACATTGTGAACAGAGTGCCCCATGGTGGCAGTGGGGTTAAAGTATGGGCAGGCATACCCTACGGACAGCGAACACAATTGCATTTCATCGATGGCTATTTGAATGTACAGAGATACCGTGACGAGATTCGTTGGCCCATTGTCTTGCCATTCATGATAATGCACAGCCGCATGTCGCAAGGATCTGTGCACAATTCCTGGAAGCTGAATATGTCCCAGTTTTTCCATGGCCTGCATACTCACCAGACATGTCACCACCCATTGAACATGTCTGGGATGCTCTGGATCGACATGTACAACAGTGTGTTGCAGTTCCCGCCAACTTCACACAGCCATTGAAGAGGAGTGGGACGTCATTCCACAGGCTCTAATCAACAGCCTGAGCAACTCTTATGAGAAGGAGATTATTCCATTTGCATGAGGAAAATGGTGGTCACACCAGACACGGACTGGTTTTCTGATCCTCGTCCATACTTTTTTTTAAAGCATCTGTGACCAACAGATGCATATCTGTTTCCCAGTCATGTGAAATCCATGTTTAAATAATGTTTACATACTGCTTTACTCATCTCGTCTATACTATATTCTAGTCTATTGTATTTTAGTCAAAGCCACGATATTGCTCTAACATTTATTTATGTCTTAATTCCATTCATTTACTTTTAGATTTTAGATTTGTTGTAAATCGGTTTTAGATACTACTACACTGTTAGATACTACTGCACTGTTGGAGCTAGGAACACAAGCATTTTGCTACACCTACAATAACATCTGCTAAATATGTGTATGCAACCAATAAAATTTGATTTGATTTGATTTAATACATTTATTTCAATTGACGGATTTACTTAAAATCTTTGAAATTGTTGTATGTTGCATTTATATTTTTGTTGAGTGTAAGTACCTTACTGTGATTGTTTTCAATTAAAATGGTCTAAAAGAAACAAAAAATAACTTTTTTGGAAATCATAGAGTTTGGACTGTCTAGGAGTGGTATGAGTGGTATGGTCTATATTTCAGTACCGTACAACACAGTACACTATAGCATAGTAAAGTATAGTACCGTAGAGCACAGTACAATAATGAAAACAAAAGAGTAGAGTACAGTTCAGTATAGGACAACACATACCAGTAGAGTAGAGAATAATGAATTATACTATACTCTACTCATCTGTGCTCTACTGTACTCGAATGTACTGAACTATACTCTACTAGGTATGTGAAAAACTGCGATTTTTGTATTGGTTTTCCATTAACATTCATACAATTCCATGTGAATTCACAATGCAGAATATGGTCCTATTTATATATTATGGTCCTAATGCGCATGGCAGCTAGGGGGCAATGACATTCTATCTACCGCAGTCAAAGGTTGAATCTCAAATGGAACACTTAGCCCCTAAGCCCTTTATCGAGTGACCACTTGATGACATGTTCGATGGTGATCATTCGAGTCTAAAAGTGTTTTGGCCAAAATTAACATGACCCATTCGCTATTAAACACGGGTACTGGGGCAGACACAGACATACACATACTCTGATAGACAGTAAAAAAAAATCAATTAAAACAAAACAATGTGCAAGTACATTGGTCACTTGTGATTTCTCAGCTGATGTAGCTTGTTGAAGCAAGCTAGTTATCTTTACTGACAAATACAGGGACATTTTAGCTAGCGAGCTAAGGATGTTGAGCACTGTATGGATAAACAGCGTGTAGCTTGTCACTTGTACCCAGGAATTCATTTTATAAATACAGTACCAGTTAAAGTTTGGACTCCCCTACTCATGCCAGGGTTTTTCATTATTTGTTTTCTTCTACATTGTAGAATAATAGTGAAGACATCAAACAATTAAATAACACATATGGAATCATGTAGTAACCACATTTTTTTTAAACAAATCAAAATATATTTTATATTTGAGATTCTTCAAAGTAGCCACTCTTTGCCTTGATGAGATCTTTGCACACTCTTGGCATTCTCTCAACCAGCTTCATTAGGTAGTCACCTGGAATTAATTTCAATTAACAGGTGTGCCTTGTTAAAAGTTAATTTGTGGAATTTCTGTCCTTGTTAATGTGTTTGAGCCAATCAGTTGTGTTGTGACAAGGTAGGGGGGGTATACAGAAGATAGCCCTATTTGGTAAAAGACCAAGTACATTATGGCAAGAACAGCTTAAATAAGCAAAAAGAAATGACAGTCCATCTTTAACTTCAAGACACGAAGGTCAGTCAATCCAGAAAGTTTCTTCAAGTGCAGTCGCAAAAACCATCAAGTGCTATGATGGAACTGGCTCTCATGAGGACTGCCACAGGAAAGAAAGACCCAGAGTTACCTCTGCTGCAGATGATAAGTTCATTACCGTTACCAGCCTCAGAAATTGCAGCCCAAATAAATGCTTCACAGAGTTCAAGTAACAGACACATCTCAACATCAACTGTTCAGAGCAGACTGCGTGAATCAGGCCTTCATGGTCGAATTGCTGTAAAGAAACCACTACTAAAAGACACCAGTAGTAAGAAGAGACTTGTTTGGGCCAAGAAACACGTGCAATGGACATTAGACCGGTGGAAATCTGTCCTTTGGTCTGATGAGTCCAAGTTTGAGATTTTTGGTTCCAACCGCCATGTCTTTGTGAGACGCAGAGTAGGTGAACGGATTATCTCTGCACGTGTGATTCTCACCGTGAAGCAAGGAGGAGGAGATGTGATGGTGTAGGGGGGTTTGCTGGTGAAACTGTCAGTGATTTATTTAGAATTCAAGGCACACTTAACCAGCATGGCTACCACATTATTCTGCAGCGATATGCCCTCTCATCTGGTTTGCATTTTAGTGGGACTATAATTAGTTTTTGAACAGGACAATGACCCAACACACCTCCAGTCTGTATAAGTGCTAATTGACCAAGAAGGAGGGTGATGGAGAGCTGCATCAGATGACCTGCCTCCACAATCACCCGACCTCAAACCAATTGAGATGGTTTGGGATTAGTTGGACCGCAGAGTGAAGGAAAAGCAGCCAGCATACATGCAAACCCCTTCAAGACTGTTGGAAAAGCATTCTAGGTGAAGCTGGTTGAGATAATGCCAAGAGTGTGCAAAGCTGTCATCGAGGCAAAGGATGGATACTATGAAGAAACTAAAATACACTTTTTTGGTTACAATGTAAATACATATGTGTTATTTCATTGTTTTGATGTCTTCACTATTATTCTACAATGTAGAAAACAGTAAAAATAAAGAAAAACCCTTGAATGAGCAGCTGTGTCCAAATGTTTGACTGGTACTGTGTAGACGAAGTCGGAAGTTTACGTATACCTTAGATTTGTTATTTTAAGTTATTAAATACTTTTTTGATTAAGAGACGCAGAATATTTGGGCGGCAGGGTGTCAGGATTTGGCCAGGGTTGTTCCGGGTTTTGGTCACTAGATGCCCCCATTGTGCTTTTTGACCTTATGTTTTTTCCCTTGTTCCCCATTATTATTTGCACCTGTGCCTCGTTTCCCCTGATTGTATTTAAAGCCTTAGTTTCCCTCAGTTCTGTGCTCTGTGTTTGTATGTTAGCACCCAGCCCTAGTGTTCTGTGTATTCTTGTCGATTCCGGTGGATGCTCTTGTGGAATTCTGTTTTTGTTTTTGAGTATCTCTTGAGGCTTTTTTGTGCTATTCCTACCACCTTTTGGATTTGCCATTTTTGTATTGAAGGACTTCTCCTTTTTACTTTATTAAATACACCGTCTTAAGTACTGCTGTGTCTGCCTCATCTTCTGGGTTCTGCTGACTATTCGTGGCTCAGTTGGTTAAGTGACTGTTTCTCACTCCGGAGACCCAGGTTCGTAACCGGGTCCTGACACAGGGTAGCCTAGTGTTTAGAGTGTTGGACTAGTAACCGAAAGGTTGCAAGTTTGAATCCCTGAGCTGACAAGGTAGAAATCTGTCATTCTGCCCCTGAACAATGCAGTTAACCCACTGTTCCTAGGCTGTCATTGAAAATAAGAATATGTTCTTAACTGACTTGCCTAGTTAAATAAAGGTCATAAATAAAAATATTATGCACATCTGCAAACAGTGCAGCAAAGGCTGTTTTTATTTTAATATGTTAAAATGCTATATACAGCATCCTATGTACATATTAGTGGACATTATAAAGGACCATATTTAAAAAAACAAAGGCAGTTTGGGTTGGAGTTGCACATTTATTTTTGTAAAATCAAATTGGAAATGTCTGGCCTGCGAATTTGCTGTTTTTTCAATATGGCCTGTGAGCTGCTTGAGTTTGAACACATCTGGGCTAGCGTATCTATTAATGTTGTCACGCCCTGGTCGAAATATATTGTGTTTGTCTGCATTTATTTGGTCAGGCCAGGGTGTGACATGGGTTTATTGTGGTGTGTTTTGTCTTGGGGGTGTCTAGCATAGTCTATGGCTGTCTGGCGTGGTTCTCATTCAGAGGCAGGAGTTTATCGTTGTCTCTGATTGGGAACCATATTTAGGCAGCCATATTCTTTGAATGTTTCTTGGGTGATTGTTCCTGTCTCTGTGTTTGTTGTCTCCAGATAGGCTGTATAGGTTTTCACGTTCCGTTTGTTATTTTTGTATTGTTCGTTTTTCTTCGTCATTAAACATGTATCAAAAATACCACGCTGCATTTTGGTCCAACTCTCCTTCGACGGAAGAAAACCGTAACAGAATCACCCACCACAACAGGACCAAGCGGCGTGTCAACAGGCAGGAGTCGCAGGAGAAGCAACAGCGGCAGCAGGAGCAACAAA
This sequence comes from Oncorhynchus masou masou, assembly GCF_036934945.1. Classification (NCBI taxonomy): domain Eukaryota; kingdom Metazoa; phylum Chordata; class Actinopteri; order Salmoniformes; family Salmonidae; genus Oncorhynchus; species Oncorhynchus masou. The sequence goes on along the minus strand of NC_088216.1, from coordinate 74,342,315 downwards.
ATGAGGAATGGACATGGGAGGATGTTTTGGATGGCAAGGGTTGCTACACATGGGAGGAAATACTGGCTGGAAGAGATCGCCTCCCATGGGAACAGGTGGAGGCACTTAGGAGAACAGAGGCAGCCGGAGAGAGGAGCCGGCGTTATGAGGGAACACGGTTGGCAAGGAAGCCCGGGAGTCAGCCCCAAAAATGTATTGGGGGGCTCACAGGGAGTATGGCGACGCTAGGTAGGAGACCTACGCCAACTTCCTGTGGTTACTGGGGGGCTAGAGAGACCGGGCAGGCACCGTGTTATGCTGTGGTGCGCACGGTGTCTCCAGTGCGGGTGCATAGCCCGGTGCGGTATATTCCAGCTCCGCGTATCGGCCGGGCTGGATTGAGCGTCGAGCCAAATGCCATGAAGCCGGCTCAACGCATCTGGTCCCCAGTGCGTCTCCTTGGGCCGGCTTACATGGCACCAGCCTTGCGCACGGTGTCCCCGGTTCGCCTACATAGCCCAGTGCGGGCTATTCCACCTCGCCGCACTGGTAGAGCGACCGGGAGTATTCAACCATGTAAGGTTGGGTCGGCTCGGTGCTCAAGAGCTCCAGTGCGCCTGCACGGTCCGGTCTACCCTGTACCACCTCCACACACCAGCCCTCCGGTGGCAGCTCCCCGCACCAGGCTTCCTGTGCGTGTCCTCGGCCCAGTACCACCAGTGCCAGCACCACGCATCAGGCCTACAGTGCGCCTCGCCTCTCCAGCGCTGCCGGAGTCTTCCTCCTCTCCTGCGCTGCCGGAGTCTCCCACCTGTTCAGCGCTGCCCGAGCCTTCCTCCTCTCCTGAGCTGCTGGAGTCTCCCGCCCGTTCGGCGCTGCCAGAGCATTCCTCCTCTACAGCGCTGCTGGAGTCTCCTGCCTGTTCAGCGCAGCCAGAGCTGCCAGTCTGCATGGAGCAGCCAGAGATGTCAGTCTGCATGGAGCAGCCAGAGCTGCCAGTCTGCAGGGAGCAGCCAGATGCCAGTCTGCATGGACAGCCAGAGCTGCCAGTCAGCATGGAGAGCATGGAGCCGCCAGTCAGCATGGAGCAGCCAGATCCATCAGTCTGCCAGGATCTGCCAGTCAGCCAGTTGCAAACCATAGTCTGGCTTTTTTAGGGTGGTTTTGGAGCAGTGGCTTCTTCCTTGCTGAGCGGCTTTTCAGGTTATGTCGATATAGGACTCGTTTTTACTGTGGATATAGATACTTTTGCACCTGTTTGCTCCAGCATCTCCACACGGGCCTTTGCAGTTGTTCTGGGATTGATTTGCACTTTTCACACCAAAGTACATCAATCTCTAGGAGACAGAATGCGTCTCCTTCCTGAGCGGTATGACGACTGTGTGGTCCCATGGTGTTTAGACTTGCATACTATTGTTTGTACAACCTAAGTGTATGTAAGTGTATGTAAACTTCCGACTTCAACTGTATATAATATACTAGGCGGTGGAGGAAGGAGGAGAGGAAGGCAGAGGAAGGCCCAAAAAATTGTTAAGGATTCTAGTCACACAAGTCATAGACTGTTCTCTCTGCTTACGCACGGCAATCGGTACCGGAGCTCCAAGTCTAGGTCCAAAAGGCTCCTTAACAGTTTCTTCCCCCAAGCCGTAAGACTGGTGAACAATTTATCAAATGGCCACCCAGACTATTTGCATTGACACCCCCCCCCCCAACTTTATTTTTACACTACTGCTACTCGCTGTTTATTATCTATGATTAGTCACTTCACCCCGACCTACATGTACAAATTATCTCGAATACCCCCGCACATTGACTCGGTACCGGTACCCCTTGTATATAGCCTTATTATTGTTGTTTTAATGTGTTACTTTTTTTGTACATATTTTCTTAACTCTTATTTTCTTAAATCTGCATTGTTGGTTAAGGGCTCGTAATTAAGCATTTCACGGTAATGTCTGCACCTGTTGTATTCGGTGCATGTAACAAATAAAATTTGACCCTTATAACGGTTATGGATACATTTTTCCACAGACAAAGACTTAAAGATATTAGATAAAACAGTTCTGCATGTTAAATGGTTTTCAGTAAAGCGAGAGAGACATTATTTTTAATAAGAATGGCCACTCTGCATCCTCTTCCCTGTCTGTCAACTCTGAACACATTATATCCCACAATATTAATATCAGAGTCCAGATTGTCCCCAGAGATCCAAGTTTCGATCAATACCAGAATGTCTGGATTCGTCTGCATAGCCCAGATCTTGATGTAATCCAGTTTAGGAAGTAAACGCTCAATGTTCAGATCTATCAACACAAGTCCTTAACAATTTTTAAAGTCACATGGAGTTTCCAACTCAAACAAGCTACATGCAATAGGCAGTTGAAGGCCCTGTCTGCTGGTTGATATTGATATAGTTGGTATGGCTATAAGATTGCATAGAACTGCACCATTTGGTCTATCCCTATTAGTAATAGAGGAAGGAGTAGAAATTGGAATTACTTTTCCAAGGTTAGCACCATAGAGCATTAGGCCGCAGCGAATGTCAATATGGGGAACTCTCAGAGTAACCAATGATTGAATGTTATAAACTGACTTACATGGGCTTTGGTTGCTATCGTGCAACAGCCAAAGCCCTCTACGTGATTTGAAAACTGAGGTGGTATTCAAGTTTATGTGGATTCACATTTGAGTTAAAAGCACTGGGTGAGCAGACCACAGTGGGCTTCTCTTTTGAGCTAACAATAGCAGATCTAAGAGTGAAGTTGAAACGAATGGGTACAAGATAACAACTGACAACACCCCTGGCAGTATAGACAACAGTACAATGATAACGCTTCGAAAGGATGGGAGGTATAACCTGAGTGGGGCTTGGTCTGTCTCTGAGTCAATATTTCACTCTTCACGTTGCATTGAAATGTGAGAGAGGTTCCAGTCTCCTAGATGATTTGGGTGGAGTCCATCATCTATGCAGAGCATCTTCTGTTTCCAAAAAGTGTTGGAATTATCAATAAAAGTTATGCCAACAGAGTGGCAATAGTCTTTAAGCCAGATATGAAGAGCTAAGAACCTGCTGAACCTTTCGCAGCCTTGACACAACCACGGCACTGGACCAAAGATAAACGTTTGCTTATCAGAGCCTTTCAGGGTGTTGGTCAGCTCTATAGAATCATCTTTCATTATCTCTGATTTACCTTTTTTGATATAATTTTTGATCCCACATGCACTACAACAGCAGCAGCCCTTGGCTGACGATGTAGGATGGATGGAAGAAATGATTACCCATTGCAGCCAATTCAATTGCAGTCATTCTTTTACTAACAGTGTCTTCGGACAGGATTCAGGCCCTTTGACTTTTTACACATTTTGTTACATTACAGGCTTATTCAAAAATGTATTAAATAAATTAAAACAAATTTGCAATCTACATACAATACCCCATGACAAAGCAAAAACAGTAAAACACTTTTTTGCAAATGTATATAAAAAAAAAAACAGAAATACCTTATATACATAAGTATTCAGACCCTTTGCTATGAGACTTGAAATTGAGCTCAGGTGCATCCTGTTTCCATTGATCATCCATTAGATGTTTCTAGAATTTGATTGGAGTCCACCTGTGGTAAATTCATTTGATTGGACATGAGTTGGAAAGGCACACACCTGTCTATATAAGGTCCCACAGTTGGCAGTGCATGTCAGAGCAAAAGCCAAGCCTTGAGGTCAAAGGAATTGTCAATAGAACTCAGACAGGATTGTGTCAAGGCACAAATCTGGAAAAGGGTACCAAAACATTTCTGCAGCATTGAAGGTCCCCAAGAACACAGTTTGGAACCCCCAAGACTCTTCGTAGAGGTGGCCGCCCGGCCAAACTGAGCAATCAGGGGAGGGAGGTGACCAAGAACCTGATGAGTTCCTCTGTGGAGAAACTTCCAGAAGGACAACCATCTCTGAAGCACTCCACCAATAAGACCTTTATGGTAGAGTGGCCAGACAGAATCCACTCCTCAGTAAAATTACATGACAGCCAGCTTGGAGTTTGCCAAAAGGTGCCCAAAGACTCTCAGATCACGAGAAACAAGTTTCTCTGGTCTAATCTCTCTTTGGCCTGAATGACAAGCTTCACGTCTGGAGGAAACCTGGCAACATCCCTACGGTGAAGCATGGTGGTAGCAGCAGCATCATGCTGTGGGGATGTCTTTCAGTGTTAGGGACTGGGAGGCTAGTCAGGATCGAGGCAAAGATGAACTGAGCAAAGTACAAAGAGATCCTTGATGAAAACCTGCTCCAGAGCGCTCAGGACCTCAGACTGGGGCGAAGGTTCACCTTCCAACAGGACAATGACCCAAAGCACACAGTCAAGACAATGCAGGAGTGGCTTCGGGCCTAGTCTCTGAATGTCCTTCAGTGGCCCTTCCAGATCCCGGACTTGAACCCGATCGAACATCTCTGGAGAGACATGAAAATTCGCCTTGCAGCGACACTCCCCATCCAACCTGACAGAGATTGAGATTCTTGGCACTATTTCTTAAACTTACAGAAGGCAAATAATTTCCGTAAAACTAAATGTAAATGTTTATATTAGTTGTCAGGGGCCTTTATTGTGTTTTGATGTATTTCTAATACATTTTAAGACTTGTTCTAGTTGATGGTTTTAAGACCCTTTTTCCATCTGTGTGACCAGAAATCACAGCCTTTGCCAATTCCAAATTGCAAGGATTGAAAATTATTGAAAAACATATCTATGCCTTCCTTTCCCAAAAATAGAGACTCTTAGCTCTCATTTGACACCAAATTTGACATGCTCCTATAATCTTCACATGTTGGTGCTCATGGGCCCTTTTACATGGAAATAAATGACCAAAGCTGTTATTCCAACCCTCATGGCTCACCAGCAGACATGGCTTTCTGCCAATGAATTATTCATAGGGCCAAATCATCATCCGCCAAAGATAAAGGCCCTAAAACCTCTCCTCATGTGTATTGATTTCGGGATACTAGTTAGGGGCTATGTTCTTTCCACTACTTAGGGGCTATGTTGTATGCTACGTAGGAGCTATGTAGGGATTATATATGGCTGAATCGTGTTCGATATAATGGTCAATGGAATCTGAAACTATGGAACGAGTCACAAACAAATCTGAGATGATAAAGAAACACTTCTCAATCACTTTCCCCAAATGTCAAGGACAGACATAATGTGACAGAATGCAAAGTTTATTTTACTCACCCCTGCATGTTGAACCGAAGTGAATGTGGAATATACTCTATCTTTGAATAAAAGCTACCAAAACACTTGCTGTTAGTAGTCTTTTTGAATGTTATGGAATTGTTACTGTTTGATTGCCACTATCCAGCACTTTTCTAGCTGGGACTTATTTCCAAACTAAATGGGAGTCCAAATGGACCATTTCAAACACTTTCTACACATATCAAAACATCTCAGAGTATCACCTTTTCATTTCCAGCATCTTATTGAAGGCATTGTTTTTAAGGCTATTATTTAGCATTTGCTTAAAAGATAAGTTTGATAAAACAACATTTAGTATTCACTGAGGAACAGACTAAGCCTGAATACTTAATGTCTTACTACAGGTAACACTTTATAACAGCTTTTATTCCTAATAAGTTATTTTATTTTTATTTAACCTTTATTTAACCAGGAAGGGCTCATTGAGATTTGAAGTCTCTTTTTCAAGAGCGTCCTGGCCAAGATAGGCAGCACCAGGTCATTACAAAAAATACAGACAAACAACATGAAAAACTACAAGTAATCTAGTAAAAAAACATAGAATTCACAAGAGTATAACAAAATCAAAAACAGCAAATTAAAAACATTGACAGGTCAGGGAATCAGTCTCAAGATCATTCATCAGTGATTTAAAAATACCAATCGGTTCAGAGGTCTATTTCTTGCTTTAGAAAACACCATTAGTTTAGTTTTGTCAGTATTGATTAGCTTCAATTGACACAAGGTATGTTGAATAGTATTAAAAGCAGTTTGAAAGTTCTGGAAAGCTTTTGTAAGAGACGAGGCACAACAGTAAATAACAGTATCATCAGCATTAAAATTAAGTTTTGCATTTTGGACATTTTTTGTCTAAATCATTTATATAAATAGTGAATAAGAGAGGGCCAAGTACAGAGCCTTGGGGCATACCATTAAAGACAGACAATTTAACAGACATAAGCCCATCAAATTGAATGCACTGAGTTCTATCAGACAGATAGTTAGCAAACCATGCAACTGCATGCTCTGAGAGACCTACACTCGACAATCTCTGCCTTAGTATAGCATGATCAACTGTATCAAACGCCTTAGAGAGATCAATAAAAAGTGAGACACAGTGCTGTTTTTTGTCAAGGGCTTAAGTGATATCATTTAAAACCTTCACGGCTGCTGTAATTGTGCAATGCTTCTCCCTGAAGCCTGATTGGTACATTGATAAAATATAGTTAGTAAATAAAAACTCTTTTAGCTGTTCACTCACCAGATTTTCAAGTATTTTCACCAGGGGTGACAGCTTTGAGATTGGCCTATAATTATTTAAAAGAGTTTTTAAAAGTGGTAGGACATATCTGATTTCCAGATTTTGGGAATTTCATTACATTCCAGGGTTAAATTGAACAGATATGTAAGTGGTTCAGCTATGAAATCAGCTGCCAGATTTAAAAAGCAGGGATCCAAAAGATCAGAACCTGCAGGCTTTCTCTGATCTCAGGATTTCAGGGCTTTATGTACCTCCTGCACTGAGAATGGCAAAAAGCTAAAAGTTTGACCAGCTCTCACTGGTTCATCCACACAGGGTGGTACAGAGACAAAGGACACTGAATCAAACAGCCAACCAAGTGGATGACTATTGGTGCATTCGGAACCCCCGTCCACAAAAAACACAAAACATGACAAGTAACAAAACACTGATACACTGATAGACAAGGACAGACACACTGTCAGGTCTACTCCTGCTCCTCCCCTCCAGTTTTCGACTATCCCGGGTTTACTAACCACTGGTCCTGGTATCCATCATTACCCGGACCTGGCATTCATCATCATGCGCACCTACGCTTCATCATTAGGCACACCTGGACTCCATCACTTCACTGATTACCTCCCCTATTTATGTCACCTACTTAGTTCCATTCCCCAGGCAGGATTTGACTATGTGTTTCATGACTATACGCGTTACTTATACTGGTCTATGGTCTGTTTATTATTAGGCTCACCACCTGCACTTCCTTTCCGACTCCCAGCGTATATGTTACACACACAAAATTAAAATAGAAAGATACACAAACGATACAACAACAACCAAAAATATAATAATAGTACAAACAATACAACTAAAAAATGATGTGTTTGTCTGTGTGAAGTGGGGACTGTGAGTGGACGGGGCGGCAGGGTAGCCTAGTGGTTAGAGCATTGGACTAGTAACCGGAAGGTTGCGAGTTCAAACCCCCCGAGCCGACAAGGTAGAAATCTGCCGTTCTGCCCTTGAACAGGCAGTTAACCCACTGGTCCCAGGCCATCATTGAAAATAAGAATTTGTTCTTAACTGACTTGCGCCTGGTTAAAAAAAAAATGTTTGTGTGTCCTGACACTCCATGATATATTGTTTAAACTTTTTGTTAAAGGTTTTTTTGCTGTTTGCTTGAGTAATTGGAGATGCAAGGGAGTTCCATGCAATCATGGCTCTGTATAATATTGTAATACTCCCGTGAATTTGTTTTGAACTTGGAGACCGTGAAGAGACCCCTTGTGGAATGTCTTGTGGGGCAGGTATGGGTGTCTGATCTGAATATTATTTGATTATGCAGACAATCTGGAATATTCATTTCAGTATTTCTCATAAAAACTACAAGAGAAGCAGTTAATCTCTCGTCAACTCTCAACCAGGAAAGACTGGCATGCATGTTGTTGATGCTAGTTTGTATGTGCAGTTAAAGGCAAGGCGTACTGCTCTCCTTTGAGCCAACTGCAGCTTTGCCAGGTCTTTACTTGCTCCACATGATCATATTATCGGACAGTAATCAAGAGCCTGAAAAACTACTGTAGTACAGTGGATTTTTGTGTTAAAAACGCAGAACATCTTTTTATAACAGACATACCCCTCCTCATCTTCACAACAACTTTGTCAATATGACTTGACCATGAAAATTTACCAGCCAATGTAATACCTAGGAGTTTAGCTTGTTCAACTCCAGCTACATTTTCGGTCTTAGAGAATGTTTTCAACCAAATACAATGCTTTTAGTTTTAAATATATTTAAGACCAGTTTATTATAAATCACCTAGAACATATCGTAACTGCTAACTGCTACACACAGCCTACATCTTTGTCACCATATTAATATCATATTCAACATAGCTACCAGAATTAACACATTAGTAAACCCGCTACAATCATGGAGTACAGTGTGAAGCAAGCAGTTTACCAGTTACACCGGCGTGCCTCTGTGGCAATAAACAGATACAACCAAAAGCTTACCTTGACTTGGAATAGTTCCAGTGTTGAACAGCCATAGCCAGCTAGCTAACATAGCATCCCTCTCTGTTTGAGCTGGGTGTTTGAGTAAGCTAAACTAGCTACCTGCATTCGCTATCTAAGTAAGTAAAAAAAGAAGAAACTGTTTAAATCTTGTCTTTGTCTCTCTTTGAGTCAACTACTCACCACATTTTATGCATTGCAACACTAGCTAGCTGTAGCTTGTGCTTTCAGTACTAGATTCATTCTCTGATCCTTTGATTGGGTGGACAACATGTCAGTTCATGCTGCAAGAGCTCTGATAGGTTGGAGGATGTACTCCAGAAGTTGTCATAATTACTGTGTAAGTCTATGGAAGGGGATGAGAACCACAAGCCTCCTAAGTTTTGTATTGTAGTCAATGTACAGAGAGGAGGGAAACTAGCTGTCCTCCCGCTACACTATGGTGCTACCCTACAGAGTGCTGCGGAGGCTACTGTTGACCTTCATTGCAAAACAATGTTTTAATCCATTATTTGGTGACGTGAATATCTTTAGTATAGATTTATCTAAAAAGCATAACTTTAATGTTTCACTATTTTCATTTTTCTGAAATTCACTGAGGATGGTCCTCCCCTTCCTCCTCCGAGGAGCCTCCACTTATGTGGATACATTAGAATATGCACTGAGTATACAAAACATTAAGGACATCTCTTTCCATGACCTTGTGAATGCAGGTGAAAGCTGTGATCCCTTATTGATGTTACTTGTTAAATCCACTTCAACCTGTATAGATGAAGGGGAGGAGACAGGTTAAAGAATACTCTTCAAGCCTTGAGACAATTGAGACATGGATTGTGTATGTGTGCCATTCATAGGTTGAATTGGCAAGACAAAAGATTAAAGTGCCTTTGAACGGGGTATGGTAGCAGGTGACAGGCACAATATTTTGTGTCAAGAACTGCAATGCTGCTGGGTGTTTCATGCTTAACATTTTCCTGTGTGTATCAAGAATGGTCCACCACCCAAAGGGCATCCAGCCATCTTGACACTACTGTGGGAAGCATTGGAGTCAACATGGGCCAGCAACCCTGTCGAACATTTTCGACCCCTTGTTGATTCCATGCCCTGATGATTTGAGACTGTTCTGAGGACAATGTTAGGAAGGTGTTCTTAATGCTTTGTACACTCAACAAAGTCAAGGTATTGGAGTGGCCATCACAAAGCCCTGACCTCAATCCTAGAGAAAATTTGTGGGCACAACTGAAAAAGCATGTGCGAGCAAGGAGGCCTACAAGCCTGACTCAGTTACACCAGCTGCGTCAGGAGGAATGTGCCAAAATTCACCTAACTTATTGTGGGAAGCTTGTGGAAGGCTACTCAAAACGTTTGACCCAAGTTAATAAACAGATTAAAAGCAATGCTACCAAATACTGATTGAGTGTATATAAACTTCTGACCCACTGGGAATGTGATGAAAGAAATAAAAGCTAAAATAAATAATTCTCTCTACTATTATTCTGACATATCACAGTCTTAAAATAAAGTGGTGATCCTAACTGACCTAAGACAGGGAATTTTTTACTAGGATTAAATGTCAGGAATTGTGAAAAACTGAGTTTAAATGTATTTGGCTAAGCTGCAGGTAAACTTCTGACTTCAACTCTACCTTTGGCTGTTGCTTTGCACCTCAGAACTGTACAGTATTGTACAAGTCTGAATGCGTATACAGTCTCCTTAAAAAATGGTTCTTGACTTTGGAATGTTCTTTGTAAAACATTTATCCAAGGCTTCATTTTTTAATAGTATACTCTAAAGAACTCTCAAGAGACATTATTATGGCTAAGGATGTACTTGAATTGTTGTCTTCATTATACAAAGTTCTTAATAGTTGTTTTGCATCTCTACAAGAGTCTTCCTGAAATCAAAAGCCAAGTAGGGCTAGATTTACAGTATCAGCTTTAATTAGGCTACTGCCTGGAGCAGTGGTCACCAACCTTTTCTGAGTCAAGATCCCTTTGAGACAAAATCTACAGCTCAGATATTGTTTGAACATGACTTTAAAATGTAAGCCTGTGCAACATTAACCTTTTAAAAACAGTACTGTAGCAATGAGGTTTGTGCAGTAAGCCAAAGACCTAATACATTATTACCGCATATTGGCTTTGCTTCGATTGCCCATGTTGTTTGGACCATTTTTAAAATTATATTTTAACATTTAGGTAATCTATATGATCACACTGGTAAAAGATCAGTTGTTGTATTACTTGTGAGGCACATCTGAGTGAGCATACATTTTAATAATTTGCTTTCTATTTTTATTTTACTGGGCTGATGGTGCCTGCATCTGATGGTCAGTCTCAGCGGAGGGAGAGAGCAGCAGACTGAGGGTCCGCCTCTCACCGTCCCTCCTGTCTTCCTTTCCTTCATCGACACTGACCAAAAAGGGACACCGTCTTCGAGCAAAACTTGCGTCACACTGCATTTTCTTCCTCATGCAAAAATGTATATTGTTACTCCTATGAACAGAGAAAGTGAAAGATTCCTTGATCTTAAAAAAGACTCAAGCTTCTAATTACAACAAAGCAATTCTATCGATACAATTTCCTACTCATTCAGTACAGCTGCAGTGCTGGTTGTAGCGTGAGTGGAAGTAGGAAGAATTCGTATTTTATGGCATATACAAGTGTTGAATAAAAAGTGTTGAAAGTGCTGAGTAAGAACTTAAACATGAACTCACTCGTAAAAACAGCAGATCTTTGCTGAAAGTCTCTTTCTAGTCATGGTTTTACAAGTTTTGAAATCTCACAGTATCAACTTTGCTGTTTTTTTATTTTTTATTTTTACAACTGCTACATTACTGCAGATAAATCTGAACAATCCTATTGGCCAGTGGCAGGCAGACTTGTACCTTCAGACACATGAAATGGTTCTAAATTGGAACATTTGCTTACCTGTCACACAGGGCAGCCTAATTCAGTGAACCGACTGCCATAAAAAAATCGCAAAGCTTTATCTGTGTTTTTTTTTACAGAAATGTTTAGCGATCGACTAGAAATGCCTTGTGGGTCGACCAATCGCAATCGACTGGTCGATCTCCAAGGCATTTTCAGTCATTTGTCAAACACTGGCTTGGAGGGCTATTGGATTTGAAATGCTCTTGATTCCCACTTTTGTTTTAAGCCGCTCTTACTTTATATTAACTACTGTATCCATGAACATTTGTATAAACTGTCTTAAAAAAACAATAGTTTAATAGCAGAATAGCATCTAATGTAGGCCTATTGTTGTGCTGGGCTGAAAACAGCATGTGTAGTAAGTCCATTTAGTACTGTTTAATAAGTTATGAAATAAACATCTCTTTGGGCCTCCTCATGGTTCTTATAGTCTGGGCTGTTTAAACAGTCATTACATAATGTACCAGCTTTCAACTTTCAAAGGAACATGTTTATGATACAGACAAATTAAGGAATTATTTTTTTGTAATGATAATCGCCTCACCTTCAGTACTTCTGAATATGTTGTTTCATTTTTCTAATTCCACTTTTAGCTTTTTAACAATGATTGTATGTTGGTTATTATCATATCAAATTCATAGGCTGCACATATTGTCCCTGATGTCATTAAAATGACAACTTTTTAATGGGACGTGTTTTCCTAATCCCTCAGAGGAGGCATTATGGCAATGCAGATGCCTCGAAGCACAGGACCTCTGACAATGAGCTGTTAGTGTTAGATAAGCATCACGCCAGCTCAAAGAGAACCTTCCCTTCCCTTCTCAAATCAAATCACATTTTATTGGTCACATACACATGGTTAGCAGATGTTAATGCGACTGTAGCGAAATGCTTGCGCTTCTAGTTCTGACAGTGCTTTAATATCTAACAAGTAATCTAAGAATTCCACAAAACTACCTAATACACACAAATCTAAAGGGATGGAATAAGAGTATGTACATATAAATATATGGATGAGCGATGACTGTGGCATAGGCAATATGCAATAGATGGTATAAAATAGTATATACATATGAGATGAGTATGTAAGATATGTAAACATCATTAGAGTGGCATTATTAAAGTGACGAGTGATCTATTTATTAATGTGGCCAATTATTTTGATTCTGTATTTGGGCAGCAGCCTCTCTGTGTTAGTGATGGCTGTTTAACAGTCTGATGGCCTTGCGATAGAAGCTGTTTTTAAGTCTCTCGGTCCCAGCTTTGATGCACCTGTACTGACCTTGCCTTCTGGATGTTAGCGGGGTGAACAGACAGTGGCCCGGGTGGTTGTTGTCCTTGATGGTCTTTTTGGCCTTCCTGTGCTGTAGATGTCCTGGAGGGCAGGTAGTTTGCCCCCGGTGATGCATTGTGTAGACCGCACCACCCTCTGGAGAGCCTTGCAGTTGTAGGCGGTGCAGTTTCCATACCAGGCGGTGATACAGCCCGACAGGATAATCTCAATTGTGCTGTAAAAGTTTGTGAGGGTTTTAGATGCCAAATTTCTTTAGCCTCCTGAGGTTGAAGAGGCGCTGTTTCGCCTTCTTCACCACACTGTCTGTGTGAGAGGACCATTTCAGTGCTAATGACGTGTATGCCGAGGAACTTAAAACTTTCCACCTTCTCCACAAATGTTCTGTCGATGTGGATAGGGGGTTGCTCCCCTCTGCTCTTTCCTGAAGTCCACAATCCTCTCCTTTGTTTTATTGACATTGAATGAGAGGTTGTTTTTCTGACACCACACTCCGCGTGCCCTTACCTCCTCCGTGTAGGCTGTCTTGTCGTTGTAGGCAATCAAGCCCACTACTGTTATGTCGTCTGCAAACTAGATGATTGAGTTGGAGGCATGCATGACCACGCAGTCATGGGTGAACAGGGAGTACAGAAGGGGGCTGAGCACGCACCCTTGTGGGGCCCCAGCGTTGATTATCAGCAAAGTGGAGATGTTGTTTCCTACTTTCACCAGCTGGGGGTGGCCCGTCAGAAAATCCAGGACCCAATTGCACAGGGCGGGGTTGAGACCCAGGGCCTCGAGCTTAGTGTTGAGCTTGGAGGGTACTATGGTGTTGAATGATGAGCTGTAGTCAACGAACAGCATTTTTACATAGGTATTCCTCTTGTCCAGATGGAATAAGGCAGTGTGATGGTGATTGCATCGTCTGTGGACATTGGAGTGGTATGCTAATTGAAGTGGGTCTAGGGTGGCAGGTAACGTGGAGGTGATATGATCCTTGACTAGTCTCTCAAAGCACTTCATGGTGACAGAACTGAGTACTGCGGGGCGATAGTAATTTAGTTCAGATAGGTACAGGGACAATGGTGGCCATCTTGATGCATGTGGGGACAGTAGACTGAGATAAGGAGAGGTTGAATATGTCCGTAGGCACACCAGCCAGCTGGTCTGCACATGCTCTGAGGACGTGGCTAGTGATGCAGTCTGGGCTGGGAGCCTTGCGAGTGTTAATATGTTTAAAATGTGTCCCTCACGTCGGCCACAGAGAAGGAGGGGGTGGGGCCCGCAGTCCTTGGTGGTGGGCCGCATCGGTGGCGCTGTATTACCCTCAAAGCGGGCGAAGATGTCGGTGTCTGTGACGTAGCTGGTTTTCTTTTTGTAGTCCGTGATTGCCTGGAGACCCTGCCACGTACGTCTCATGTCAGAGCCGCTGAATTTTGACTCCACCTTTTTCCCTTATACTGACATTTCACTTGTTTGATTGCTTTGCAGAGTGAATAACTACATTGTTTATATTCTGCCATTTTCCCAGTCATCATTGCATGGTTAAACGTGGTGGTTTGTGCTTTCAGTTTTACTCAAATGCCGCCATCTATCCATGGTTTCTGGTTGGGGTAGGTTTTAATAGTCACACTGGGTACAACATCTCCAATGCACTTCCTTATAAACTGACTCACCGAATCAGCATATAAATCAATGTTATTCTCTGAGGCTGCCTGGATCATTTCCCAGTCTGTGTGATAAAACAATCTTGAAGTGTGGATTCCTATTGGTCAGACCAGCGTTGAATAGTTCTTGTCATGGTCACATCCTGTTTGAGCTTGTGCCTATAGGACGGTAGTAGCAAAATGAAGTCGTGGTCGAAAATGCCGAAAGGGGGCGGGGGGGGGGGCTTGTATGCATCCCAGAAGTTAGTGTAGCAGTGATCCAGTGTATTGCCTGCACGAGTGCTAGAATCAATATGCTGGCAGAATTTAGGCAGCCTTGTTCTCAAATTTGCTTTGTTAAAATCCCCAGCTACAATAAATGCTGCCTCAGGATATATGGAATCCAGTTTGCATAGAGTCCAGTGAAGTTTCTTGAGTGCCGTCGTGTTATCGGCATGAGGGGGTATATACACGGCTGTAACAATCAGTGATGAGAATTATTTTGGAAGATAATATGGTCGGCATTTGATGTGTTATCATATAAGACTCGCATTGGTGTATGTAATGTACAGTATGTCACAAAAGTGAGTACACCCCTCACATTTTTGTAAATATTTGAGTATATCTTTTCATGTGACAACACTGAAGAAATGACACTTTAATACAATGTAAAGTAGTGAGTGTACAGGTTGTATAACAGTGCAAATTTGCTGTCCCCTCCAAATAACTCAACACATTTTCCCTCCCCGGTGTCATGTGACTCGTTAGTGTTACAAGGTCTAAGGTGTGAATATATCACTTTTGTGATATACTGTGATATACTGTGTGTTTGAATCATCAAAAAGGTATATATAGGATATATGGAATCCATATATATATATATATATATATAGTGTATATTCTTTGCATACAGTACATTTATCGTCTTGCCACTGTAAAACACATTGTAACCGGAAATCTTTGAGAAATGGTCATTACTGGTTATGATTGGTTTACGGGATCATCAAGCCCCAGGTACAGTGTGCATTGTGACAGTCAACATGCATGAATGAACCCTACATCATGTTATTGGTGCTCATGGGAGCTGAATTTTCCACCTGATTTTCATGTTCTAAGAGGCTGCTCCTTTTAACTTAACCTTACAATGAGCTGGAGGATACTGTGGATAGGGGATGAAGAGTAAAGTAAAGATGAATGATATGATATCGCTTTCCTTCGGAGTGAATAACACTTTTTCTGCCTTTGTGGAGAAAGATGAATCATATCTTGGATAGCCCATATATGGGTAATGCCACTGCCATTAAAGAGTCCAGAACTTTAAAAGACATTTGCATTAGTGATGTCATGTTACAACTTTAAGACAGGTTATCAAGAACGTCCAAGGCATATCTCAATTGACATTCATTCTAAAAAGGTAGAGTAGGAAAATACTTAAGAGGGTTGTCATAAGAATGTATTTAAAGGGAATTCAAAGTAAATTCTCCAATTTCTTTTAAAAATTTTTTGTGGTAGCTGTATCTGAGAATTCACATGCTGCCATTTCACCTCAGGAAACTACACAAGCTGGTCCGCAGATTGCCACTTAGGCCAGTCACCACAGAGAAGATTCTCGTCCTTCATTCTCCCTTCCTGACAAGCATGGTGAGCAAAATTGACTTTTTGCAAATTATTTGGCACACCATTCACCACTCTCACTCAGTGAACAGCTCCACAGAATGTACACTCACTGCCAAAGACAGTCTGCGGGAAAGCAGGGCAAACATTTCTGGTATGGGACAGAATCTCACCTAGGAGCACCAGCACCCCTCATGCTTTCAGTTTTGACATTTACACATCTCAGTTTGACAGAAAACAACTTCCACTTGATTCAGGAGATTACAGTGTGTCAAATATGAGTACAGTAATGCTACAGAAATCTATATAACAGTGCTGTGTCCCAAATGTCAAGTAAACAATTTTTGATTATGAAAGTAGAGTAGTTAAAGGATGAGTGTTTTTCTCTTGTCTTTGTTGACCTTTTTACCTTTGTGTTTAATTTGTAAGATTGGACCATTCTGTGATGAACGGGAGGATAGTATAGTGAGCACTCATCCTCTCTGTGTTGCAACACAGGGGTTTTCAAAGACCCTCAAAATGCTTACACGGAGATGGCTCCCAGTTTTAATCTTATCAGCCATGACAAGTGGTCATCAAGGCCCATTGCACTTGTGGTTGCCAGGGGCTGTTCCATGGAGGCAATTTAATGTACAAATCCTACACACTAAGGCAGGGTGTCAAACTCATTTTGATCCAGGGGCCGCATTCGGTCTTCAACAAGGTCTGAAGGGATGCACTGAAAATGTGTTATATTTCCTCATCTTCAAAAGCTTTCATTTCTGTGATTATTAGTGCACTGGACACAGTCAAGAAACTGAATGAATGTACAGTAGGTGCATTATAATTTCTATTGACTTAAACCACCACAGGCCGGATTGGACCCCCTCAAGTCTGTAACAGACAATAACACTGGTCCTTTCAGTCAGTTGTTGAGTGAATGCAAGCCGTTCTGTATCCATGCAATATATTATGTTCTGAGGAATCACGGATGATTGACATTTCAACTAAATGTGTCAAATGTAATATTAAAAGTATGACCCTCAGGTTATATAATTTAGATATTTATTGGCCATTCAGCTAACACTGACAACACATATGCAATAAATGCATTTTCATAGATAGCATTATATGATACAGATATAATACAAAATCAATACATAATAGGAAACAAGATAAGAAAGCATAACAGTCTATGAGTGAGCTGTGTTTGTACTGTCTTCACTCTTCTGGATTCGTTAAACGTGTCCCTCAGAGGGAGAAGTGACAGCTGAGATTTAAATGGAGTTTATGTCAGATCTACTTGAAGGCTATCTCTTTCCACTAATCTGATGAGATTCACATTCCTCCCTTCCCCCATCTTATCGCCTCATTCCTACAGCAGCAGGTGCTGTCAACCCAGTTTCCTCTCTCCAGTGTCAGACGTCATTTTCAGGTAGGTGTCCATTTCTGTCTGATATCAGTCCGAGCCTACAGCACACTCATATTAATGCAATCTGGATCTGACTCCACAAGGCTCCATGAGCCAAAATATATGATAGGACATTTATCCTATTTGACCTGAGAATCCCTTTGGAATGGTGATGTTTCCATCAAAATGTGTTTTTGCAATGTGTGAAAAAACACTGATCTATAAGTGCTAGCTAGGCAATAGAGGTAATAAAAGATTGCTAAGTAATAACCAAATCAAATGGGTGTGCAGGAATAGAATGCACAATCAATGCAGTAGTTACCAAATAAACATTGTTGTGAGGTAGGCCCTCTTGATGGATGTTCATTGTGGAGGCAGACCAGGACTGTTGATCACCTAATAATAAAAACATTATTGAGAGTTTGTGGTCTGTTTCCAAATCATGCATTGGTTTGTGATATAGCAAAGGAGAAGATCAGTGCCCATTTTAGCATGTACAGTTGAAGTCGGAAGTTAATTAACATACACCTTAGTCAAATACATTTACTCAGTTTCACAATTCCTGACATTTAATCCTAGTAAAAATTCCCTGTCTTAGGTCAGCTAAGATCACCACTTAATTTTAAGATTGTGAAATGTCAGAATAATAGTAGAGAGAATTATTTATTTCATCTTTTATTTCTTTCATCACATTCCCAGTGGGTCAGAAGTTTACATACACTCAATTAGTATTTGTTACCATTGCCTTTAAATTGTTTAACTTGGGTCAAACGTTTTGGGTAGCCTTCCACAAGCTTCCCACAATAAGTTGGGTTTATTTTGGCCCATTCCTCCTGACAGAGCTGGTGTAACTGAATCAGGTTTGTAGGCCTCCTTGCTCGCACATGCTTTTTCAGTTCTGCCCACTAATGTTCTATAGGATTGAGGTCAGGGCTTTGTTATGGCCCCTCCAATAACCTTGACTTTGTTGTCCTTAAGCCATTTTGCCCCAAATTTGGAAGTATGCTTGTGGTCATTGTCCATTTGCGAGACCCATTTGTGACCAAACTTTAACTTCCTGGCTGATGTCTTAAGTTGTTGCTTCAATATATCAACATTAATTTTTGTTCCTCATGATGTCATCTATTTTGTGAAGTGTACCAGTCCATTCTGCAGCAAAGCACCCCCACTGCATGATGCTGCCACCTACGTGCTTCACGGTTGGGATGATGTTCTACGGCTTGCAAGCCTCCCCCTATTTCCTCCAAACATAATGATGGTCCTTATGGCCAAACAGTTCTATTTTTGTTTCATCAGACTAGAGAATGTTTCTCCAAAAAGTACGATCTTTGTCCCCATGCTCAGTTGCAAACCGAAGTCTGGATTTTTATGGCGGTTTTGGAGCACTGGCTTCTTCCTTGCTGAGCGGCCTTTCAGGTTATGTCGATATAAGACTCGTTTTACTGTGGATATAGGTACTTTATACCTGTTTCCTCCAGAATCTTCACAATGTCCTTTGCTGTTGTTCTGGGATTGATTTGCATTTTTCGCACCAAAGTACGTACATTTCTAGGAGACAGAACGCGTCTCCTTCCTGAGTGGTATGATGGCTGCGAGGTCCCATGGTGTTTATACTTGTGTACTATTGTTTGTACAGATGAATGTGGTACCTTCAGATGTTTGGAAATTACTCCCAAGGATGACCCAGACTTGTGGAGGTCTACAATTTCTTTTCTAAGGTCTTGGCTGATTCCTTTTGATTTTTCCATGATGTCAAGCAAAGACGCACTGCGTTTGAAGGTAGACCTTGAAATACATCCACAGTTATACCTCCAGTTGACTCAAATTATGTCAGTTATGTCAATTCCCACTGGAATTGTGATACAATGAATTATAAGTGAAATAATCTGTCTGTAAACAATTGTTGGAAAGTTTACTTGTGTCATGCACAATATAGATGCCCTAAACAACTTGCCAAATCTACAGTTTGTTAACAACAATGTGTGGAGTGGTTGAAAAACAAGTTTTAATGACTCCAACCTAAGTGTTTGTAAACTTCCAACCTCAACTGTACATCTTGGTTGGTGCAAACTCC
This sequence comes from Oncorhynchus masou masou, assembly GCF_036934945.1. Taxonomy (NCBI): domain Eukaryota; kingdom Metazoa; phylum Chordata; class Actinopteri; order Salmoniformes; family Salmonidae; genus Oncorhynchus; species Oncorhynchus masou. The sequence continues at coordinate 74,322,923 of NC_088216.1, read as the reverse complement.
CCAATACACAACACAACACTGAATAATACATTAATAACAATATAACGATGACAAACAGTGCCCAATTAAGCTGTCCCAACAGCAGAGCTTTCTTTTCAGCACCCTGGAGTGAATCCACCGTTACACCTGGCTGTCAGCTGAGCCTTGTCTGGCAGCGAAACAGTTCATTCAGCTTCATTTACTGCCTTTATAAAAGACATAGCTGATTTGGCTGACTTGCTTTAACAAATGTGGTTTCTACTGACAATTGAGATGTACAAACTATGACATAAGAGAACGATGAGCGGATAAGAGTCAATCCGTCATTTCGATTAAGACATTAATAAGCGAAGTAAGACGGACGTAGTGAGTATATCTATTTGTTCAGCACTTTTGAAATGTACAGCGACAGAATTCAGACCATGGGCCATTCTTATAGTATTCACCCTGAACACCAAGTCAGAGCCGCAGGATAAATAAAGGGGGCATATAAGCAGACAATGAAATCTCTTCCAATATTCAATGATGACATTTATCTAAAACAGACTATAGGCCACATGTGCACCACCAAGTCAGAACAGTAGGCGAAGTTATGAGGGGAAAAGGAACCCACTTGTTTGGGTGAGGCACATGGGCTACTCACAGCTTACTACACAACATACACCAAGTATTACTTTCTTAGCTACAGTATACATATCTCCCTGGCATATTACATCCTTTATGAAGCAGCATACAAAACATTTTTTGGACCTAGCTTGTGCTGTGCTTACTTGAACAGAAAGGTGGCGCGGCGGTCCGTCTTGTAGGTACATTTTGTCATCAAACTTTGTCATCGAAGTCTGGCATTCTCTGGAACTCTGAAAAACAAAAAAGTTTGAATCATAATGTCAATGATCTTCAGGTCGGAGCTGTCGAAAGAGGACCTAGTTCCCAACTTGGAATTCTGAGTTGGATGACTGCTCAAAACGTATTTTCCCAGTTGGACCTCATTTTTTCCCCCAGTGTTTCCAGTTGTCTTGAACTTACTGAAGTCTGAGATTTACCAGTTCTGTTTTCAGTTGTTTTGAACGTGGCAGAAGTCATGCTGCATTGACAGCATTGGTCAATGTATTCAACCTTTTCTGGCCCATGGTGTTGCATGTGAATGTTTATTCATTTAAGCTTGGAAAGGAGACCCTTAAACACAGACTTGGACCACACATCCTCCTCACTGAATAGCAGGCTAGTTATTGCTTTGCAACACTAACACATGTTAACCACTGATTCCTTCCAAACCACTCATTATTGAATTTGCAATTTCCACCTTGTTGTGTAGTGTTTATGTCCAATGGCCAATGAGTACCCATACGTTTTATCTATATATTTTTTGCATACATGGTGACTGCTTTCACAAGGAAGTGTATTGGAGATGTTGTACCTACTGTGACTATTAAACTCTACCCTAACTAGAAAACGTTGATAGATGGTCGCATTTGAGCAAAACTGATAGAGCGAAACGACTGGTAACATGGCAGAATATAAACAGTGCAGTTATTCACTCCGCAAGGCAATCAAACAAGCTAAACGTCAGTATAGAGATAAAGTGGAGCTGCAATTCAACGGTTCAGACATGAGACGTATGTGGCAGAGACTACAGACTATCACAGACTACAAAAGGAAAACGAGCCACGTCGCCCGGACCGACGTCTTGCTTCCGGACAGGCTAAACACGTTCTTCACGCGCTTTGAGGATAACACAGTGCCACCGACGCAGCCCGCTACCAAGGACTATGGGCTCTCCTTCTCCGTGGCCGACATGAGTAAAACGTGTAAATGTGTAAACCCTCGCAGGGCTGCCGGTCCAGATGGCATCCCTAGCCGGGTCCTCAGAGCATGCACAGACCAGCTGGCTGGCTCTCTCTATCCCAGTCTGCTGCCCCCGCATGCTTCAAGATGGCCACCATTGTTCCTGTACCCAAGAAGGCAAAGGTAACTAAACTTAATGACTATTGCCCCGTAGCACTCACCTATGTTATCATGAAGTGCTTTGAGAGGTCTAGACAAAGATCATATCACCTCTACCGTACCTGCCACCGTAGACCCACTTCAATCTGCTTACCGCCCCAATAGATCCACAGATGATGCAATCACCATCACTCTGCACACTGCTCTATCCCATTTGGACAAGAGGAATACCTATGTAAGAATGCTGTTTGATGACTATACTGTATATATATATTGGCTTAATTCAAACCTACTGAGATTGATGTGTATTGGGTATATGTTGTGTAATTTGTTAGATAGTACTGCACTGTTTGAGCTAGAAGCACAAGCATTTCCCTACACCCACAATAACATCTACTAATGTATGTGACCAATAAAATTTGATTTGATTGAAAAGGATTGTCAAATTGATTCATAATGATGACTACTTGTCCAACTTGCTCGCTAAGATTTTGAAACACAAGTAGTGTTGACATGATCAGTCCAATCAAAGCTTCAGTACAATGTGATTTGATCTGTGGCCAATGACTTGAGCCTTCTTGGATGGGAACTTCTAATGTAAGTCTATGGCGCATCCAAGTAGCTTGAATTTTCTAGCTCACCCTGTATCAGGAATCAAGGTAAGACCCAGAAACAGTCACGTCGAATTGACAATGGTTTAATATTCCAACAGGGATAGGCAATAGACTGGTCAAGGCAGGCAGGGGTCAGTAAACCAGAGGTGGGGCAACAGTACAGGTCTGCAGACCCGACTCAGGGTCAGGCAGAGTGGTCAAGCAGGCGGGCTCAGAGTTGGGACAGGCAAGGGTCAAAACCAGGAGGGCGAGAAAAAGGAGAGACTGGAAAAAGCATGGGCTGAGAACAAAAACACTGGTTGACTTGACAAACAAGATGAACTGGCAACAGACAAGGGGGGTGGAGACAATCACAAGGACAGATGAAACAGATCCGGGTGTGACAGTACCCCCCCCCCCTCCTCTAGGGGGCCACCTGCCGTCCTACCTGGGCGCATACCTGGTTGACCTGGTTGACCAGGATAAAGATCAATGATGAGGCCTGGGTCCAGGACGTCCCTTGTGGGGACCCAGCACCTCTCCTCCGGGCCATAACCCTCCCAGTCAACCAGGAACTGGAATCCCCTGCCCTGAGGTTGAACCTTCAGGAGACGCCTCACCCTCACCGGTTGGCCATCGATGAGACGGGGGAAAGGTGTGGATCTGGAAACAGGAGACAAAGGGATGTGAGACATAGGCTTGACTCTGGACAGGTGAAAGGTGGGATGTATACAAAGGGTACGGGTCAGCAGAAGACAAACAGCAGAGGGGCTAATAATCTTGGAGATGGGAAATGGGCCAATAAACCGGGGGACAGTTTGCGGGATTCCACCCGTACGGACAGATCCCTGGTCGTTAACCAAACCTTCTGCCTGAGACGATACTGGGGAGCCGGGGTTCGATGGCGATCCACCTGTCGTCGATACCTGGCGGTGGTCTTGAGGAAGGCCGGCCGGGCTCTCTTCCAGGTACGACGACAGCAGCGGACAAACATCTGAGCAGAAGGTACACTGACCTCTTCCCGCCAGAGTTTGCCGAGGAGTCTTATTCTGAGCACAGACCGTGCAGGCAGAGACAAACACGGCAACATCCGGAACCATCGTAGGTCACCAAAAGTGTTGTCGCACGAGGTCCAGGGTCCGACGGGAGCACAGGTGGCAGGCAAGCCTGGAAGAATGGGCCCACACCAGGACCGCAGAGTGGACAGTGTCAGGCACGAACATCTGATTATCAGAGCCCCGCCCAGGGTTCGGCTGTGACCGCTGCGCCTCCTGGACATGTTTCACTATACCCCAGTTCAGTGCCATCACCAGGCACGAGGTGGTCTCAGTCTCCGGGGTGGTACCCGTGGGGCTATAGCGGCGGAACAGTGCATCCGGCTTGATATTCTTGGATCAATCAGAGGGGAAGGAGGAGGGCTGAAGCTCAAATATGATGGCACAATTAGCTAGGAAGGCCCAACAGTTGCCTGGCTCTACATTGAAGCGTTCCGGAGGTGGAAAGCGAAGCTCCTGAGAAGGGAGCGTGACCGATAAGACGGCGCTGCTAGCAGCTGAGTCGCTGTGGGGTTACCACCGTGGTAGGTAGCCTCCCAGATAAACATTGGAATTGCGCCAGCAAACTGTCCAATGCCCGGTCATGGCATTCAACCAACGTTTGGACCCCCTCCACAAGGCCACAAAGCAATTCCCTGTGCTTAAATACACAGGGGATAATGGGGAAGATGGGCAACACCTGGAGGGGGGTGGAGACCATCACAAGGACAGGTAAAACAGATGAGGTGTGACACGGTGTAGATTTTGCAATGACTTAGTGTCCCCATGAGTGACAGAACACTGAGCCAATCACGGCGCAACTAGAGAACATTACCTACCCCTACACTCGGTATTTTCCGCTGGCTACCTCATCACCACAGAAAGCACTGAACTCGGTTGAAACAGCTGCATTTTGGAGCTGTCTTTATTAACTCAAATATTTAAAAAATTACATTGTTTGCCAACTGATACGTAACACGTATTAACGTATTAAATCAAATCAAATTGTATTAGTCACATGCGCCAAATACAAGAGGTGTAGACCTTACAGTGAAATGCTTAGTTATGAGCCTCTAACCTACAATGCAGTTTATAAAATACAGATAAGAATAAGTAATAAAAGTAACAAGTAATTACAGAGCAGCAGTTAAATAACAGTAGCGAGACTATATACAGGGGGTACCGGTACAGAGTCAATGTGTGGGGGCACCAGTTAGTTGAGGTAATATGTACATGTAGGTAATTATTAAAGTGACTATGCATAGATGATAACAACAGAGAGTAGCAAGGGTATAAAAGAGGGGGGAATGCAAATAGTCTGGGGAGCCATTTGATTAGGTGCTCAAGAGTCTTATGGCTTGGGGGTAGAAGCACTCCAGTACCGCTTGCCGTGTGGTAGCAGAGAGAACAGCCTATGACTAGGGTGGCTGGAGTCTTTGACAATTTTTAGGGCCTTCCTCTGATACCGCCTGGTATAGAGATCCTGGATGGCAGGAAGCTTGGCCCCAGTGATCTACTGGGACTTTCGCACTATACTCTGTAGTGCCATGCGGTTAGGCCAAGCAGTTTCCATACCAGGCAGTGATGCAACTGGTCAGGATACTCTCAATGGTGCAGCTGTAGAACCTTTTGAGGATCTGAGGACCAATGCCAAATCTTTTCAGTCTCCTGAGGGGGAATAGGTTTTGTCGTGCCCTCTTCACGACTGTCTTGGTGTGCTTGGACCATGTTAGTTTGTTGGTGATGTGGACACCAAGGAACTTGAAGCTCTCAACCTGCTCCACTGGAGCCCCGTCGATGAGAATGAGGGCGTGCTCTGTCCTGTTGTCCTGGCACCACACTACCAGGTCTTTGACCTCCCTATAGGCTGTCTCGTTGTTGTCAGTCATTGGCAAACTTGATGATGGTGTTGGAGTCGTGCCTGGCTGGCCAGTCATGAGTGAACAGGGAGTACAGGAGGGGACTGAGCACACACCCCTGATGGGCCCCAGTGTTGAGGATCAGCGTGGCGGATGTGTTGTTACCTACCCTTACCACCGGGGGCGACCCATCAGGTGGTCCAGGATCCAGTTGCAGAGGGAGGTGTTTAATCCCAGGGTCCTTAGTTTATTGATGAGCTTTGAGGGCACTATGGTGTTGAACGCTGAGCCATAGTCACTGATTAGCATTCTCACATAGGTGTTATTTTTGTCCAGGTGGGAAACGGCAGTGTGGAGTGCAATAATGCCCAAATTACTTGCTAAATTCAGTATTAACGGTTAGCAGGAAATATCTGCAAGAAGAAATGTTCAGAGTTCAGTGTAAAAGCACGATTCATTTAAAGAGGCTTTGTACAAGATATGCTCCTTCTTCCTATACAGGTATCATTCGAAGTCATTCCACCATCAGCACTCTACTTGGCATTTATGTTGTTATTTTTCATTTTTCCTATTTAAAACACAGATGGATCTTAATCCAATTGAACGTTACATAATTTCCTCTTTATAAAATGGCTTTGGTTTACTGGTAAAAACCAGGCTGCAGGTAGCCTAGTGGTTAGAACATTGGGCCAGTAACCGAAAGGATTCTGGCTTGAATACTTGAGCCGTCAAGGTGAAAAATCTTTCGATCTTTCGGTGCATATAGTATGACAATAAATAATAACTAAAAACATATTATTATCTGGCCTCCACAATGTGTGCTGCAACATAGGTCCGGCATGTGAGTTCTGGCCCCTAAGTTTGCGGAGTGGTTAGCATTGAACCTCTGGATATTTCCAGCCAGCTCAGGAAATGATTCTGTTGTTTCACAACCCAAGAGGGAATTTAATGTGGACAAAAAAGGCCTGCATCTAATTCAGTAAAGTGTTCAGGTTCATTAAATGCATCACTCACAGAGCGCTTCAATGCTAAAAGCTCTTGGTCAGCGATAAGTGGATGGACATCTTAAGGTCACAAATATAGTATAACAGGGAAGTCTAGCTGTCTATAAGGCATATTAATCATGCTAATGGACATTTTTTTATGCATTGTAATGGTTCAGAAAGGAAGTGCAAGAGGTCTACATTTTACACATGCAGCACTTGTTTGGCAACACAAAATCTACATTTTGCTCTCCTCACTGACATTCAATTAACTGCATCAGACAAGACGTCTTTTTACCTGGCAGAATGCAGGTTAAATTACCTGTGTATCTGCTGTGGGGAGATAGGCTCTTATCTTATATTGAATATGTTGGAAGGGAGCAGCAGCATGGTCTTGGCATCTAGTGTCCAATGGTGTGGCGCATCTTGAAGCCAGTGGCTCGCTGCATCACTGACAATCGTCAATGCACCCCCCCCCCCAACCTCCCCTCCTACCCCCCAACCCCTCTTACCAGGTCAGCTCACAGCCTGGTCCACAGTTCCAGCTATGCAGGCTTCCTTACCCATTACATATCAGCGGTTGCCATTTTATTATTCATGTTAAGCATGAAAGAAGTGTGAGAGTAATAATAAAAACACTAGCTGTTATTTTCATAGGATTACACTTTTATTTGTGAAAGTGTTACTGTATAGCTTTCATACTGCCTGTAATGAAAACACAGCCAGAACCAGGCAAGCGTCCATGAATGAATGAATGAATGAATCAATAAATAAATTAAAAGACAGATTTAATGAGATAAATCCTTTCATATCGTCAAGACAAACTTTAGATTGAATTGGGGTCTCTGTTCAATAAAAAAATATGTCCACTGAAACCATTAGGAAGATCAATAACAATCTGCAGCTTTGTGCTTATTGATTGGCATTCAATCTAGAGGGAAATTACTCCTTGATCAAAATTAATCTAACTTCACCTATAAGATGTTACAGATTGATTTGACAGACATCAGGACTATTAAACTAAGCCTTGTTGATTAAAGGGCATATGAAGTTTGCAAGATTAAATAGTGCCAGATAACAGATAATAGATCTGAAATTAACTGTAACGTCCTCAATTTTTATCCTTGATATTAAGCACTCATCAGGACATTCACACTGTCACAGCATACAGCTCACTGCTAGTATTGTAAATTCCTCAACTTTAAATAATGTCAGTACCTTTATGTTTTCAAAATGGTCAATCAATGAGTTAGTGTAAAATACTTTAATACTGCATTACTGCAACGATTTTAATGAACAAAAGAATGATTACTTTGACAGTCACTACGGTTCATTCATCTATTTGACATCAGCAAAGGCTCGGAAATTCTTGGCTTTTCTCTCTAAGCTTAATGGGAGATCCCTGAAGTGCATCTTCCTGGAATTAATATTTAAACTTCCTCCAGACACTATGACTACAGTACATGCTTATTATAGCACCATAATCAATATTTAATATTCATGGTAATACCATTGTCCGTGTTACATGATGTAATATTTGTTCCTAGAAAGAGCCCTCTGGCTAAAATCATGACACTCTATTCCCATTTGAATGAATGGGTAAAACTTTTGCGCAATATCAGAACGTGTATATCATTCTATTTAGAAGTTATGAAATAAATATTGTTAGATTTTCATCTTGTTGGTTGCTCAAGGTGGTTTTCATTTTGGGTTTTGTTTTTACCTTTATAATCCAACACAATTTCTAAGACAAACAGAGAGAACTGTAGTAACGGCAAGCACCATAAATTACGGAGTGTGTTGCCCTTTTAATTATGGGGTGTGTTGTCGTCTGTAGATGACGGAGTGTGTTGCCACTTTAATTACGTAGTATGTGTTGCTGTCTATTAGAGTAGATGTCAGTCAAACCAAAGATTTATCTTACTAACCCAATATTGACCACAGCCTGTCATTTCCAATGGGAGCAAATGAATCATGGTGGGCAGAGCCAAGCACAAGCTAGTGAGATCTTATTGGTGCGTTCTAGCATTTACTTGCATATTTCCGTTAAGGAAAGCCTACTCTGTGCAGTGCTTGTGCACAATTCGCTATTGCACTCCTTCTAAACAAAGTAATTTTTAAAAAATTTGGCAAAGGCTAAAGTCACAAAATGCAGTACCACTCTGTTACAGATTCTAGTTTTAGAAACAGAAGACTGTATGGGGATCAAATATTTCATTGATGAGAAAATTTGCAGAATGTTGGCCATCTTACTCCATCTTCTCCCATCCGCTGGCCACTAGGCTTCCTCTCATCACCATATTTGGTAATGAGTGGAAACGCCAACCAGATGCTTCACATTTATAAATCTGGTGAAATATCTGGTTCATCTGTAGTCAAGCTGCGCAAAAATGAAACCTATACTAACCTCAACTGTTAATTTTAGGCAAAGATTATGGATATACTGACAAGATACACATCTCTCCGCCGTAACAATGGGAGTCGTTGTCCACAAAGTGGAACGGCAGGCTGTCTCGCTCCCGCCTATCCTTTCTTTGGATTGGTGGATACATCTCATTATTGTAATATTTTTTAAATATGCGATGAGGGTTGTGGACGTCAATCGCCGGTATTCAATGGAGAGAGAAGCTATTCTACCAGACACATGACATGAATATGCATAGTCAATACGAGACAATATCGATATAAAGTGTTTTTTTCTCAAAGTTGCCAGGATGTCATGTGTCCTGTGGCGACCCGTCATACATGACAGGTGGGGTAGAGCCACTTGTTTGGATCCCCACTTGTTTAGCTAAAAATATATACAGTGCCTTGCGAAAGTATTCGCCCCCCTTGAATTTTGCGACCTTTTGCCACATTTCAGGCTTCAAACATAAAGATATAAAACTGTATTTTTTTGTGAAGAATCAACAACAAGTGGGACACAATCATGAAGTGGAACGACATTTATTGGATATTTCAAACTTTTTTAACAAATCAAAAACTGAAAAATTGGGCGTGCAAAATTATTCAGCCCCTTTACTTTCAGTGCAGCAAACTCCCCCCAGAAGTTCAGTGAGGATATCTGAATGATCCAATGTTGGCCTAAATGACTAATGATGATAAATACAATCCACCTGTGTGTAATCAAGTCTCCGTATAAATGCACCTGCACTGTGATAGTCTCAGAGGTCCGTTAAAAGCGCAGAGAGCATCATGAAGAACAAGGAACACACCAGGCAGGTCCGAGATACTGTTGAGAAGAAGTTTAAAGCCGGATTTGGATACAAAAAGATTTCCCAAGCTTTAAACATCCCAATGAGCACTGTACAAGCGATAATATTGAAATGGAAGGAGTATCAGACCACCGCAAATCTACCAAGACCTGGCCGTCCCTCTAAACTTTCAGCTCATACAAGGAGAAGACTGATCAGAGATGCAGCCAAGAGGCCCATGATCACTCTGGATGAACTGCAGAGATCTACAGCTGAGGTGGGAGACTCTGTCCATAGGACAACAATCAGTCGTATATTGCACAAATCTGGCCTTTATGGAAGAGTGGCAAGAAGAAAGCCATTTCTTAAAGATATCCATAAAAAGTGTTGTTTAAAGTTTGCCACAAGCTACCTGGGAGACACACCAAACATGTGGAAGAAGGTGCTCTGGTCAGATGAAACCAAAATTGAACTTTTTGGCAACAATGCAAAACGTTATGTTTGGCGTAAAAGCAACACAGCTCATCACCGTGAACACACCATCCCCACTGTCAAACATGGTGGTGGCAGCATCATGGTTTGGGCCTGCTTTTCTTCAGCAGGGACAGGGAAGATGGTTAAAATTGATGGGAAGATGGATGGAGCCAAATACAGGACCATTCTGGAAGAAAACCTGATGGAGTCTGCAAAAGACCTGAGACTGGGACGGAGATTTGTCTTCCAACAAGACAGTGATCCAAAACATAAAGCAAAATCTACAATGGAATGGTTCAAAAATAAACATATCCAGGTGTTAGAATGGCCAAGTCAAAGTCCAGACCTGAATCCAATCGAGAATCTGTGGAAAGAACTGAAAACTGCTGTTCACAAATGCTCTCCATCCAACCTCGAGGAGCTCAAGCTGTTTTGCAAGGAGGAATGGGAAAAAAATTCTCTCAATGTGCAAAACTGATAGAGACATACCCCAAGTGACTTACAGCTGTAATCGCAGCAAAAGGTGGCGCTACAAAGTATTAACTTAAGGGGGCTGAATAATTTTGCATGCCCAATTTTTCAGTTTTTGATTTGTTAAAAAAGTTTGAAATATCCAATAAATGTCGTTCCACTTCATGATTGTGTCCCACTTGTTGTTGATCCTTCACAAAAAAATACAGTTTTATATCTTTATGTTTGAAGCCTGAAATGTGGCAAAAGGTCGTAAAGTTCAAGGGGTCCGAATACTTTCGCAAGGCACTGTATATAATTTTTGTTCCCTGTTTTGCATTTTATTTTGGCATTAATACGTGTCACATATCAGTTTGCAAACAATGTAACACAAAAAAGTGTATTTATTTAACTAGGCAAGTAAGTTAAGAACAAATTATTATTTACAAGCCCTAACCAGGACGACGCTGGGCCAATTGTGCACCTCCCAATGGGACTACCAATAATGACCAGTTGTGATACAGCCTGGAATCAAACCAGGGTCTGTAGTGATGCCTCTAGCACTGAGATGCAGTGCCTCAGACCGCTGCGCCTCTCTGGAGCACCAACATAATAATAATAAAGCTGCATACAAACATGGTCTCTTTTTTTGCTTTCACGAGTAAGGCAGCACCAATATGCAGGTGTTTCAACCTAGCTCAGTGCTTTCTGTGGTGGTGGGGCAACCAGTGGAAAATACAGAGCTTAGGGGTTGGTAACGTTCTCTAGATGCGCCATAATTGATTCAGTGTTCTGTCACTCATGGGGACACTACGTCATTGGAAAATCTGCAGGGAGAGCTAGACAATTCAAGCCTCTTGTGTGCTGCCATAGATTTACATTAGAAGTGCCCATCCAAGAAGACTCAAGGTCATTGGCCACAGATAAAATGACATCAAATCACATTTTACCCTAGCTTTGATTGGACTGAACATCATACTTTCAAAATCTAAGCTAGCAAGCTAGACAAGCAGTCATAATCATGAATCAAGTTGACAATCTACTGGCAAATCCTTTTCAACACTTGTCATATAAAGATAAATTGTAGATAAAATGTATCAGTGCTCATTGGTCATTGGACATAAACATTAATTGCAAATCCAACAATGAGTGGTATGGAAGGAATCTGTGGCTAACTTCAAGCTTTGCAAAGCAATCACTATCCTGCTATTCAGTGGAGACGGTAGGTGGTCCAAGTCTGGGTTTAAGGGTCTCTTTTCCAAACTTAAAAGGATTAACATTCACTCGCAATACACCACTGGCCAGAAAAGGTTGAATACGTTGGAAAATCAGGAGCTCCAAAATAATAATAATAAAGCTATATACAAACATGGTCTCTTTTTTGCTTTCTTGAGAAAGGCAGCTCTGCCGCATTCAAAAAACTGGAAACTCAAAACTGGTAAATCTCAGACTTCAGTGAGTTCAAGACAATTTGGAACTCAGAAAAAACAAGCTCTGACTGGGAAAATACGTTTTGAACGGTCATCCAACTTGGTATTCCAAGTCGGGAACTCAGCCTCTTTCTAGAGCTCCGACCTGAAGATCACTGACATCATGATTCAACCTTGTTTCTTTCAGAGTTCCCAGTTGTCTTGAAAGCACCATAAATCCAGAGAATGTGAGACTTTGATGACAAAGTTTGGTTACTAAATGTACCCACAAAAAGGACCAACGCGCCACCTTCCTGTTCGAGCACAGCACAACAATCTAAACCTGATGCCCTCAATCTCACACAAATTATCAATGAACCTACCAGGTACCTCCCCAAAGCCTTAAACACGGACACCCTCATAGATATCATCCTAACCAACTTGCCCTCTAAATGCACCTCTGCTGTCTTCAACCAAGATCTCAGCGATCACTGCCTCATTGCCTACATCCGTAATGGGTCAGCGGTCAAACGACCCCCACTCATCACTGAAAAAAGCTCCCTGAAACACTTCAGCGAGCAGGCCTTTCTAATCGACCTGGCCAGGGTATCCTGGAAGGATATTGATATCATCCCGTCAGTAGAAGATGCCTGGATATTTTTTTTAAATGCCTTCCTAACCATCTTAAATAAACATGCCCCATTCAAGAAATTTAGAACCAGGAACAGATATAGCCCCTGGTTCTCCCCAGACCTGACTGCCCTTAACCAACACAAAAACATCCTATGGCGTTCTGCATTAGCATCGAACAGATACCGTTATATGCAGCTGTTCAGGGAAGCTAGAAACCATTATACACAGGAAGTTAGAAAATCCAAGGCTAGCTTTTTCAAGCAGAAATTTGCTTCCTGCAACACTAACTCAAAAAAGTTCTGGGACACTGTAAAGTCCATGGAGAATAAGAACACCTCCTCCCAGCTGCCCACTGCACTGGAGATAGGAAACACTGTCACCACTGATAAATCCACCATAATTGAGAATTTCAATAAGCATTTTTCTACGGCTGGCCATGCTTTCCATCTGGCTACTCCTACCCCGGTCAACAGCACTGCACCCCCCACAGCAACTCGCCCAAGCCTTCCCCATTTCTCCTTCTCCCAAATCTGTTCAGCTGATGTTCTGAAAGAGCTGCAAAATCTGGACCCCTACAAATCAGCCGGGCTTGACAATCTGGACCCTTTCTTTCTAAAATTATCTGCCGAAATTGTTGCCACCCCTATTACTAGCCTGTTCAACCTCTCTTTCGTGTCGTCTGAGATCCCCAAAGATTGGAAAGCAGCTGCGGTCATCCCCCTCTTCAAAGGGGGGGACACTCTTGACCCAAACTGCTACAGACTTATATCTATCCTACCATGCCTTTCTAAGGTCTTCGAAAGCCAAGTCAACAAACAGATTACCAACCATTTCGAATCCCACCATACCTTCTCTGCTATGCAATCTGGTTTCAGAGCTGGTCATGGGTGCACCTCAGCCACACTCAAGGTCCTAAACGATATCTTAACCGTAATCGATAAGAAACATTACTGTGGAGCCGTGTTCATTGATCTGGCCAAGGCTTTCGACTCTGTCAATCACCACATCCTCATCGGCAGACTCGACAGCCTTGGTTTCTCAAATGATTGCCTCGCCTGGTTCACCAACTACTTCTCTGATAGAGTTCAGTGTGTCAAATCGGAGGGTCTGCTGTCCGGACCTCTGGCAGTGTCTATGGGGGTGCCACAGGGTTCAATTCTTGGACCGACTCTCTTCTCTGTATACATCAATGAGGTCGCTCTTGCTGCTGGTGAGTCTCTGATCCACCTCTACGCAGACGACACCATTCTGTATACTTCTGGCCCTTCTTTGGACACTGTGTTAACAACCCTCCAGGCAAGCTTCAATGCCATACAACTCTCCTTCCGTGGCCTCCAATTGCTCTTAAATACAAGTAAAACTAAATGCATGCTCTTCAACCGATCACTACCCTCACCTACCCGCCTGTCCAACATCACTACTCTGGACGGCTCTGATTTAGAATACGTGGACAACTACAAATACTTAGGTGTCTGGTTAGACTGTAAACTCTCCTTCCAGACCCATATCAAATATCTCCAATCCAAAGTTAAATCTAGAATTGGCTTCCTATTTCGCAACAAAGCATCCTTCACTCATGCTGCCAAACATAACCTTGTAAAACTGACCATCCTACCAATCCTCGACTTTGGCGATGTAATTTACAAAATAGCCTCCAATACCCTACTCAACAAATTGGATGCAGTCTATCACAGTGCAATCCGTTTTGTCACCAAAGCCCCATATACTACCCACCATTGCGACCTGTACGCTCTCGTTGGCTGGCCCTCGCTTCATACTCGTCGCCAAACCCACTGGCTCCATGTCATCTACAAGACCCTGCTAGGTAAAGTCCCCCCTTATCTCAGCAGCTCACAGATTACTGCACCTGTACATAGCCCGCCTATATCTTAGCCCAAAGAACTACCTCTTTCCCTACTGTATTTAATTTATTTATTTATTTTGCTCCTTTGCACCCCATTATTTTTATTTCTACTTTGCACATTCTCCCATTGCAAATCTACCATTCCAGTGTTTTACTTGCTATATTGTATTTACTTTGCCACCATGGCCTTTTTTTGCCTTTACCTCCCTTATCTCACCTCATTTGCTCACATCGTATATAGACTTGTTTATACTGTATTATTGACTGTATGTTTGTTTTGCTCCATGTGTAACTCTGTGTCGTTGTATGTGTCGAACTGCTTTGCTTTATCTTGGCCAGGTCGCAATTGTAAATGAGAACTTGTTCTCAACTTGCCTACCTGGTTAAATAAATGTGAAATAAAAAAATAAAAAATAAAAACAAGGTCAGTTCAAAAATGTCTTGAATTTGCCCCACCAAGATTTACATGCTAAAGTCGCCAACGCATGTGTCCTACTCATACAGATTTCTGTTTTTGTTGACCAAATTCGACACTCTTTGACCTCCATACAAAAATTCCTTGCTTGGTTGTTGAAACAACGAAAGACACCTGCTGGAGGGAAACTTGGACCCATCCACAAAAAAATATTTTCTGTTGGTGTCAGCTCTATACACCTGGTAAAGCAGACATCCCCACCTCAAACCGGGCGTGAAACTGCATATAAACTCTTATTCCATAAATTAACTTGAAATGCTTTCCGCCGACTTGGGCCTCTCTCTTTCTCCCCAGCTAGCACAGTGGATCTGGGCCTCTCTCTTTCTCCCCAGCTAGCACAGTGGATCTGGGCCTCTCTCTTTCTCCCCAGCTAGCACAGTGGATCTGGGCCTCTCTCTTTCTCCCCAGCTAGCACAGTGGATCTGGGCCTCTCTTTCTCCCCAGCTAGTGGATCTGGGCCTCTCTCTTTCCCCAGGCACTCTGGGCTCTTTTTCTCCCCAGCTAGCACAGTGGATCTGGGCCTCTCTCTTTCTCCCCAGCTAGCACAGTGGATCTGGGCCTCTCTCTTTCTCCCCAGAGCACAGTCTGGGCCTCTCTCTTTCTCCCCAACTAGCACAGTGGATCTGGGCCGATCCCCAACTAGCACAGTGGATCTGGGCCGATTCCGGCTGATTCTCTGGCAGATCACTTCATATAAATAACATTTCATTATTTATATTTTTTATTTATTATTTATTTTTCCATATTTTCTGTGATAACAAAATGCTG
This sequence comes from Oncorhynchus masou masou, assembly GCF_036934945.1. Taxonomy (NCBI): domain Eukaryota; kingdom Metazoa; phylum Chordata; class Actinopteri; order Salmoniformes; family Salmonidae; genus Oncorhynchus; species Oncorhynchus masou. Next base: position 74,307,264 of record NC_088216.1, on the reverse strand, counting down.
AGTATTTTAGTTTAAAGTCAGCTTGGCTGGACGTCATGTGGGCCGATTCTGGGCCGCCTTGCTAAAAATCGAATGTTTTTCAGTTCTACTTATGGCAGGAAAGTCAAATGCGGGGATTTTATGCAATTAGAATTTAAATTCAATTCTTTAAGAGTCCTGTTTAAGTTCGGACCGATTCATGTGAGTTATCTGGCCCAAATGTATTACTTGGGGCTCTGTCAGTAATCTTTAATTTTCAACAGACACGATTGGGGCTATTCTCTTAAATGCAGATGATTACACTTCATATAAATAACATTTCATTATTTATATTTTTTTTTAAAATTATTTATTTTTCCATATTTTCTTTGTTTAAGATAACAAAATGAACTGAATTAGAATTTAAATTCAATTCTTTAAGAGTCCTGTTTAAGTAGTATTTTGTGTGATGTATTTTGATACTTTGTGAAAGGCAATGGATAAGCATGAAAAACATTGTGGCTGGAGCAATCAACTCCATTTGGAGGTTTGGCGCAACAGCAAATGTCCTTGCTCTTTCAGCAAATCGGCGTCGAAAGTCAGCACATGCTTTTTATCAGTTGCTGCCACTGGTAGAGAGCTTCTCTTTCATGGTCTGGCAGCTGGGATATTCTTTCCGCACAGGATCAGTTTGGTTTTAAATGCCTTCACTGTACTGTACATATCAGCTTTCCCGTGAGCTGCAAGTTCATTGCATTCAGATCCAATACCACACAGAAACATTTTGACTTTCTTGTCCTTCTCCTCAAGCCATTTTGAAGCACACAACTTTGCTCCGTTTCTAACTCCGTCAGTATGCTTGAACTGGGTCATTGTGTATTTGGAAGACATGCTCCATTTTCAAGATTTGTGACCATAAGCTTAACTTCATGACTGACCAGTCCGCTCTTGAGATGTCCGTCGCTTCAAAATATCCACAACATCAGTCCCTCATGCATAGCAAAGCACCCCTGTCACAACATGATGCTGCCACCCCGTCAGCTTCATCCACAGCCAAGGAATATGATGGTGTTTTTAGATTGATGGACAACTGGTCTTGCAAGCTGCTCCCCATTTTTCCTCCAAACATAATCATGCAGTGATCATTGTTTAGCGAAACAGTTGTATTTTTGTTTCATCAGACCAGAGGACATTGTTTTTGTCTCCAAAAATGTCGTCTCAGATTATACTTTGTCCCCATGTGAAGACAGTTGCAAATCATAGTCTGGCTTTTTATGGAGCATTTTTGATGGGTATCTTCTTCCTTGCTGAGCGGCCTTTCAGGTTATGTCGAAAAGATATTGGACTCATCCCAGGGGCCGTTTTACTGTGGATATATGGTTCTACTTTTGTACCTGTTTCCTCCAGGCATCTTCACAAGGTCCTTTGCTGTTGTTCTGGGATTGACTTGCACATAACGATGATTTGTGGCCAAACAGTTGTTAATCTCTAGACCAGAGACAGAATGCAAATCATCCATCCTTCTTCCTTGCTGAGAGTGGTATGATGGCTGCATAGGTGTTGTATATCTTCACAAGGTCCTTTGCTGTTGTTCTGGGATTGTTTGTACAGAGACAGAATGCATCTCCATCCTGAGTGGTATGATGGCTGCATGGTGTTTATACTCAGACATTTGGAAATTGCTCCCAAGGATGAACCAGACTTGTGGTGGTCTACAATTATTTTTAGGTCTTGGATGATTTCTTTTGATATTCCTATGATGTCAAGCAAAGAGGCACTGAGTTTGAAGGTTGGCCTTGAAATACATCCACAGGTACACCTCCAATTGACTCAAATAATGTCAATTAGCCTATCAGAAGCTTCTAAAGCCATGACAATAATTTTCTGGAATTTTCCAAGCTGTTTAATAGCACAGTCAACTTAGTGTATGTAAACTTCTGACCCACTGGAATTGTGATACAGTGAATTATAAGTGAAATAATCTGTCTGTAAACAATTGTTGGAAAAATTACTTGTGTCATGCAGAAAGTAGATGTCCTAACCGACTTACCATAACTATAATATGTTAACAAGAAACTTGTGGAGTGATTGAAAAACTAGTTTTAATGACTCCAACCTAAGTGCACGTAAACTTCCGACTTCAACTGTATCTAGCTAGCTGCTGGGAGGATGTCAAGTTATTGGAAGAATGGGTGAGTAACCAACTTTTTCCCCTCATCGTTTTTCAGTGGCTACAGCTAGAGATGTTGGTGTCATTTGGGTATCTAGCAAGAAATGTGAATTCCTTTGCTAGCTAGCTAGCTAGCTAGCTATGCTGGACGACTGTTATCCACAGTTAACACATCTCTTAATTGTCAATCAAATGCATTTGTCATTGATCAAATGGGTGGGAAGTCAGGTAAATGCCAATTCAGTTGTTAATATGTTTGTTGGGATAAGCATGCATTGGAAGGCAAGCTGCATAAGGACGAGCAGGCTACTATGGCCCCATCGTTTATCAGTGTAATTTGGACGGCCAATTAGCTGAAAAGTTTGAGAGGTTTTATCTAATAATGTTCCCTTCTTAGATTTTTGCTCATCTCGTTCTGTCTAGCATTAGTTGTTGATCTTGTTTTTGTTGATGTGCATAGGCAACCAACTGAGCGAGCAAGAGCCTACCTTTTCATGGCTGTTTGATCAATAGGACCGTGAATTTCCCAAATGTAAGAGGACCCCAGTGGTACAATATTTACATATTTCCAGAAATCCATTCAGGTGGCTTTTGGCGATTGCGTTCTAATGATCTAAAGTCGTGCTGTTGCTGCTGCTTGTAAACACACAGACCAGTTCAAAGTGAATGATGGCATACCCGCTTATTTGCATATAACACAGTAGCTCTGATTGGCTATGGTGCACCTATCTGCGGAGACTCCGGTCCACGACAAGACTGAATGTTTTTATTAGGTTTTATTCACTGCAGTGTCTATAGTTTGGGCTCCTGAGTGGCGCAGAGGTCTTAGGCACTGCATCTCAGTGCAAGTGGTGTCACTACAGTCCCTGGTTCAAATCCAGGCTGTATCACTTCTGACCATTATTGGGAGTCCCATATGGCGGCGCGCAATTGATATGGGTTCGTCATTGTAAATAAGAATTTGTTCTTAACTGACTTGCCTAGTTAAATAAAGGTTAAATGTAAAAACAGATGTTTTAATTGTCCAAACACACGTGCTCTTTCCCACTCTATATTGCTATAAATGTTCACAAATGCCTTGCAAGTGTCATTCCCAAACATTCTATGAGTTTATGAAGATGTGAAAATGATCAAATCTATGCATTCGCTTGTCAGAACATTTTAAAAAAGGTGTCATGTTCTTCCTGGAGGTGTATATGAACAGATTTGAAATATTTGCTAAAATGCTGTCAATTCAACTTTAATGGACCAACAGAGAAGACATTGTGTTCCCAGACACTTCCTCCCAAATGCGCAAAGAGTCTGGTGGACCAACGTGTCAAACTTGGCCTTCAAGTTAACCAATACAGAAAGACCAGGAGAAACTCACAGCACATAGGCATCGGCCTAATCGGCTTAATTTACAAACCAATCATCTCCCACAACACCTCCCCACGTTCGCTAGCACACCACAAGCACAGAGCCACGCCTCGCAGTTGTGGGATTCGATAACATTTTATGACAAATTCTTTACTCAGTAAGGTCATTTCCATAGAATTCTATGGTCACTCCCACTAAGGCCAACTTTGAATTGTTGATGTAACAGGCTTATATGAGCTGTGCACAATAGCCTTTGGAGAAGGTTATATAAAGGTCAACGTGGCTTGAATTAACACAACACAGAAGTAAAATTGTATCTAAATATTCTTCTTAGGCCTGTTAGTAATGTGTAATTAGGTTAATTAAGTATATGCAATTATTCTGCCTAGGAACAAAGACAAAAGGGCAAAAGCATCATAGGCTGAAAATATAAATATTTTTTTCATTCATGTTTTGGCATGTTATCAGCTTGGACACTAATTGAAAATGTATGCGAGGAAGCACGTATGTCAGAAACAACATGATCATTTAATGTACTTTTATCAGCTTATTTGGAAAGTTTTCAATTGATAAAGTGTCTCGATTTCTACAATTGAAATACAAACATGCATTTATATTAGTCCCTCCGCTTCCATTAGTCCCTCCGCAAACACACACATGCAAACACACACATGCAAATACAGAAATGTAAACACCTTAATCTCGGCTGGTCCCAATGGTACATATAGGATAAGCAACAGAGAAATTCTATCATCAAAATACATTTATTCAATATTAATTTAGCTTGCAATTGCTGTTTCAACATGCTGCATTTACAATATCTCAGCAGATCCAAGCTACAGTCAAACACGGTGTCAGGTATATCCTAAGCATGGAAGAGACAGGGAAGACACTAATGTCACCTGTCTATACTAGAATGGAGTTTGAAGGGGATTGGCTAATGTAGAATTCTCAAATGGAGAGGTTGGGGCCACAGGGTGGCCTACCTTAACCCTCATCTCCTTCTGAGGACCAGGATCCAGTCCTGCTGGCAGCTGTATTACCTGCATTAGCACCAAAATGAAGCTCCGGCCACCGAGCTGTCGGATTGCCCAAGGTGCCTTTGCACGCTCCCTAAAAGAGTAGCGAGGCTAATAACAGGTCAGTACCACAGTGACATGAGGCTGGCCGAACTGTAGATTGCCTGTGAGATTAGGCCGAGGCGACAGGGGCACATCCCTGCCAGAGAACCGAGGCTAAAGCCTCATGATGGAGGACTTGTCAGGGCAGGGGAGAGGATTCATAATGATGCTCCTGACAATACACTGTCTGACAGTCAATGAGCCAGAGTCTGTCAAAGGAGCTCCACTGGAAGAGACAGCATGCAAGCAGGTGCTGCCTGGCCCACTGTACTTTATTTGAGCTAAAGAACAATCATACCCAAAAGGTATTAGGTTAGCTGGTGTATGGAACTAGTCATTGGCCTAGAGCCCATTGACTCAATACTAATCTGATAATTCAACAGATGTAGATATTTCTAATCTGGTTACATCTGCTTACACTCTTCAACAACACCAGCTAGAAATATAGTTATTAATAGGTAATCTGAGGTAGTCGATGTAAACTCATCAGAATATCTCTAAGAAACATTTGAACATTAAAATAAACATATGCCTTCAGTACCTGACAGTTCACTAGTGGTGCTATTAGGTCTACCCAGTTTTATATATTTAAATACCTGCCTGCCATATTGGGGCTGACATTTCATTCACCTAAAATCTGATGTTTTTAATATCCTTACAAATAAAGCACACTAGGGTCCTATTATTGACATATCTGCTCAAATTGGCAGCAGAAAGTGACATATCATCTTCACTTGTCCGTTTTTGACACGGGAACATGCAACGGAAATATTCATGTCTCGCCTGTGAAACGGCATCCGTAGTTCACAGCTCTTCCCTGATGTTTTACTTTAAAATGCCTTGACATTCATAATGAGTTGACATTCAAATACCCTGTGTAGCTTTCACTCATTACGGCCAGTGCAAGTGGACTACCTGGTGAGTATGCGTTCCTCTAATCTAATCGGGTCCCTGGAGACATGCTGCTATTGTGTGGAAATCATTAGAGTACCTCTCCATTGACATTTATACTGATGTTATCAAATCAAACCAAGTCACACCTTATTCCATAATCCCAAGACTGGGTAAGTGGAAAATTAACCAGGAGATATGAGTGCTTTTTAATTCACCTGTACACTCAGGTCAGTTCAGTTCCTCCATGTATTTTTTGTACTTTGGTCATTAATTGCTCTGGTGTGGTGGGGAACTAATTCAAGATATCCATCCACTGTGCCTTCTCAAGTGATTTGATATTGCTTTGAGGTAACAAAGCAGTTGACTAAGTTATTGACCGTGTTAAAACAAAAAGGGCTTTAGGATTGCTACCAGAGTCCCCATCATCTATTATGACAAGAAAACATGGATAAAGTTACCTTTTTATTGAAAGGATATACTTTTCATGGTACTGCGTCATGTCAATCAAATACATTACCTAATGTCTGGGATTAATACTTTGAGCCTTTATTGTCCTTTATGCAATTTTTTTTATCTATACAAATACATAAAGCTCATATTTCCTTTCCTTTGTAATTCTAATGTCCATTTCCTTCCTCACAAAAGCAATCTTAAAAACTAACAGTACTGTAGGTTGTTAAAATGCAAAGGAATCCCCCATTTCCCACTGAGAACTTATTGGAGCGTGTCCCTGTAGCTGGCAGAATGTAATAATAAGTGGGCTATGATGCTATGTACTAATCAGTTGACAGTAAGCCCGGGAGAGGCTGAGACGGGGAGAGGAAATGTGCAATGAGCAGGTCTATGTCAATCTCTGGAGACTCAGGGACAGGGATGGTGGGTCCCCTGAGGAAGCAGGAGAGGCAGGCTGTGGAGGCCTCAAACCGTTGAGAAATTGAGACATGACTTGAAACTCAGGGACAGGGGTGGTGGGTCCCTTGAGGAAGCAGGAGAGGGAGGCTGTGGAGGCCTCAACCAGTAAGAAATTGAGACATGACTTTATTTCTCAGAATACGTTATTTTATCTAAGGAGCGGAGAGTTGTTTTAACCTTTTGTAGTGGGCTACTGTGAATCAGGGTCACACAGATCTAAATGAATCTACTTTGGAACAAAAGTATACACTTCACACACATGGTTATAGGCTTAAAAAAAGAAAACACCTGTACCATGTCAGCTACAGACATTAGTTCACTTTTGAATAAGAGAAGTGGGAGGCCCCGGTGCTCAGTTGTGCACTGGGGCTTCCCACTCCTCTTTCTATTCTGGTTAGAGCCAGTTTGTGCTGTTCTGAGAAGGGAGTAGTGCACAGTGTTGTATGAGATCTTCAGTTTCTTGGCAATTTCTCGCATGGAATAGCCTTAATTTCTCAGAACAAAAATAGATTGACAAGTTTCAGAAGAAAGTTCTTTGTTTCTGTCCATTTTGAGCCTGTAATCAAAACCACAAATGCTGATGCTCCAGATACTCAACTTGTATAAAGGACAGTTTTATTGCTACTTTAATCAGGACAACAGTTTTCAGCTGTGCTAACATAATTACAAAATGTTTTTTTAATGATCAATTAGCCTTTTAAAGTGATAAACTTGGATTAGTTAACACAACGTGCCATTGGAAAACAGGAGTGATGGTTGCTGACAATAGGCCTCTGTACACCTTTATAGATATTTCTTTATTTTTTTAATCAGCTGTTTCCAGCTACAATAGTCATTTTCAACATTAACAATGTCTACAATGTATTTCTGATCAATATGTGGTTATTTTAAATGGACAAAATGTTTTGCTTTTCTTTCAAAAACAATACATTTCTAAGTGACCCCAAACTTTTGAACGGTAGTGTACATCACAAATGACTGAAATTTATAACAAAACCATTTGACATAGACACAGGTTTTCATCAGGTTTTTATGAAATAATGTTTACTAATTATAAAAGTATGAAAAATATAACTAAAATTTCACCCATGAAGCCAAGGAGGGGGCTTTTGGTCATTGACTGCAGGGAAGGGCTACACACCCTTTGATGGTATGGCCTGGAAAACTTTCTCCTTCCCATTGAGCACTGACATGGACAACAAAAAGTGACCATGCTGCCACAAGCATTCTGTTCAATGAAGGCACACTTACCACAACATCTCTAGATGCAGTTATGCAAAACACTGAGGGGTTTAAGTACCCTACTGTAATGTGGAGTTCTTCTAAAGTAGGACAATTAAGAGATATACAGCAATGCATGCATTGGAAAATACAGTACAGTGCTTTTTCCTGCTTCACTGAAGCAGGAAAAAGAAGTGTCAAAACAAAGAAGTGTGAAAACCTTTTGTCTTGTACCTTGGAATTAGATGATAAAATATGCTGTCACACTAAGAGGGTGCTGTGTTCTCAGAAGTTGTTAGTTCAATGATATCAGAGGGCACAACAAAAATGCATGTGAAGGATAAGAATTTAATATGCTGTGATGATAATTCATGCTGGTTTCATGGATGGTGCAAGCAATTCTATCTACGTTTGATGTTGTGCTCCAGGTGATTCTTCCCTCTCAATGACAGAATGTTATTATACGTTTGTGCACAGAACAGAAGGGCAGGGCTGATTGTCCGTAATCTTTAATATAGGTGAAGCCTATATCTGATGGATGGCTCGACTCCATTGCCCTAGAGATGTCACTACAGGGACAGCTAGGCAAAGGCTCAAGTTCAAAAACAAAGGTTAAATTCCTAATGTGTTGAGATTTATCACAGCCAAGAGCAAGCAAGGCAGTATCTCCCTGGAGCCATTTCTACATACTATAGGTTTGTGTTTGTGTGAGAGAGGGGAATATGCAGCAGGCAGCCATGTCAGCTCTTTAAAGCTAGTTACAGAGCAGAGGTGAAATGTGCACCACTAGCAGATTCCCTCTGCACTTGATCAAACAGACACACAAACATGTCATATGGGGTCTCAAGGTGATAACAGAATTTGATAAGTATTGATTGACCCAAGGTAATGTTCACTCGTACTGTACAGTACATCAAGAATATTTGACACTACTGTCATTTGCTTGAGATAAGGATATCAGTCATGAAACAGAAAGTAAAAAAAGGGAAACTGAAAAGATTTTTCATCTTTGTCAAATTGAGAACAGTGACATTGCGTTCTGTCAAATCAAAACCAAAAAAGCGTCACGTGCCAAATACCTTACCGTGAAATGCTAACTTACAAGCCCTTAACCTGTTGAAACTCTAGGGGCGCAATTTAATTTTTGGATGAAAAACGTTCCCGTTTTAAACAAGATATTTTGTCACAAAAAGATGCTCGACTATGCATATAATTGCTACGATTCGAAAGAAAACACTCTGACGTGTCCAGAAATACAAAGATATTTTCTGTGCGTGCCCTAGAACGTGAGCTTCAGGCAAAACCAAGATGAGACGGCATCCAGGAAATGAGGCTTTTTTGAGGCTCTGTTTTCCCTTGTCTCCTTATATGGCTGTGAATGCGAGAGGAATGAGAATGCCCTTTCTGTCGTTGCCCCAAGGTGTCTGCAGCATTGTGACGTATTTGTAGGCAGATCATTGGAAGATTGACCATAAGAGACCACATTTACCACGTGTCCGCCCGGTGTCCTGCGCCGAAATTGGTGCGCAAAAGTCACCTGCCAGTATTTTTCCAAGGGATACAGAGAGGAAAGCAAGCTTCCACGAACTGCATGTCAATGAAGAGATATGTGAAAAAACACCTTGAGGACTGATTCCAAACAACGTTTGCCATGTTTCGGTCGATATTATGTAGTTAATCCGGAAAAAGTTTTACGTTGTAGGTGACTGAATTTTCGGTTCGTTTCGGAAGCCAGACGCAATGTGGAAAACGGAACGATTTCTCCTACACACAGACGCTTTCAGGAAACACTGCGCATTTGGTATGTAACTGAGAGTCTCCTCATTGAAAACATCAGAAGCTCTTCAAAGGTAAATGATTTTATTTATTTGGTTATCTGGTTTTTGTGAAAATGTTGCGTGCTAAATGCTACTCAAAATGCTAAGCTAGCTTAGCATACTCTTACACAAATTAGTGAATTGCTATGGTTCAAAAGCATATTTTGAAAATCTGAGATGACAGTGTTGTTAAGAAAAGGCTAAGCTTGAGAGTAGGTGCATTATTTTCATTTTATTTGCGATTTTCAGAAATTGTTAACGTTGCGTTATGCTAATGAGCCTGAGGCTTTAGTCACGATCCCGGATCCGGGATGGGGAGTTTCAAGAAGTTAACAAACAATGCAGTTCAAGAAATAAAGTTTAGAAAATATTTGCTAAACTAAAAAATTAAATAACAAGTAACACAATAAAATAACAATAACGGGGCTATATACAGGGGATACCGGTACCAAGTCACTGTGCAGGGCTACAGGTTAGTTGAGGTAATTTGTACATGTAGGTAGAGGTAAAGTGACTCTGCATAGATAATAAACAAAGAGTATCAGCAGTGCAAAAACAAAGGGGGGCATTTGATTAATTGTTCAGCAGTATTATGGCTTGGGGGTCGAAGCTGTTAAGGAGCCTTTTGGACCTAAACTCGGCGCTCCGGTACCGCTTGCTATGCGGTAGCAGAGAGAACAGTCTATGACTTGGGCGAATGGGGTCTTTGATAATTCAGCCAGGACATGTCTGCGAAAGCTGGCGTTTGGCTTCAGGTAAAACAGTTTGAAGCAACTCTCTGGTATCACGCTTGTATGACACCATTGTTTTCTCCTTCTTCCCCCACCCTAGACATGTACTGCAAAAACTATGCAAACCCTTCTAAAGAGACCACCATTCCATATTCTTATCCAGTAACGAGGCACTATGCTCGGCTATGCCTTTGAGCTAGAGATTTCCCTGGCCTCTCACAAATGCGCTGCCACCCTTTAAAGATTCCAGTCATGGTTCAGCAAGGTGCCTGCTGTCAATTTTATTTATAAACCTCCCTGCCCTAGTCTCTCATTCAGACAGGCGCTCTACCACCTCCCATCCACCTCTCATATGCAGACATGGAGAGGAGCAGACACCACCCACGAGATATTCTCCAAGGTAAATGGTATACATTGCTCAAAACAGCACTAAATGCAATCAATGGGCAAATAAATACAAGCCTCAGCATTAACACAGCAGCACCACACAAACAGTAGTGTTTAGGTGTATACAAATGTCACAATATGTCCAGACAGCACATTAAATGAAATATATTTTTTCAGAGAGCCACGCTCCAGGATTTACCTCCTGTTTCTCTACGCCCTTGCATCGCCGATAATGCAACAGACACTCAGGCTGTGAGGGCTTGATGGCTCAACGGGCGCGAGTCAGATCTCTCTGACAATAGGCTCTGATAGTCGCAAGCCCAGATTATGGTTCTCTCCATGGGGCTGTCTGCAGAGAAGCCCTGATGAAAGAGCCACCCTGAAGAATGCCAGAGGAGCAGTCACATTCTGTATCACTGTGACATAATGAACACAATTGCATGCACCCCCTATAAATGTCGAGCTTCCATTTTGCAGAAAGATGAAAATCGCAACTTAATATGCACATGTATAATACTCATGTAGCGAATGATACAGTCAGCAATATATTTTTGGGGACAAATTGTTCCATATATCCTCCCGTTGTTGAATCTATTAGATGTTCCAAACAGCAGGCCCACATCCATGAGGCATTATAGAGCTGTATATCAGTGTGAAAAATGTGTCCGCTGGGTTGGTGGATTGAGCTGTGATGCTTGAAGGGGACTGGTGCTGCTGTTGACAGAGCTGCTTCTTAACCCACCAGAAACCTGCTACCATGTTTCCAATGCAATAGAGCCACCACAATCCCACTATCCTCCTTCTACACTACGAAGGACTACAGTACATCAATCAGAAAAAGTCTGATTAAAGACATCTACAGACATATTATACCACCATGGTCTTAAAACCTCTAGGCTAGGGGGTGGTATTTTCACGTCCGGATGAAAAGCGTGCCCAAAGTAAACTGCCTGATACTCAGGCCCAGAAGGTTCTAAAACGGTTTGAATGATGTCTGTGAGTAGAACATAACTTATTTGGCAGGTGAGAGCCAGAGGACAAACCATCCAGGATGTTTTTTTTTAGGTCATTCTATTTTAAATGGGATTTATATGGGGATCTAGATTTCTAAGGCGCTTGCTTGCAGTTCCTATCGCTTCCACTGGATGTCAAGAGTCTTTAGAAATTGTTTGATGTTTTTCCTTTGTGAAATGAAGAAGTAGGGCAGTTCAGAATGAGGGTCAAGTGAAGTGTACTGTTTGTTAGAGGCGCGTGACCTTAAAGCTTGCTCTACTTTGTTTTTATCCGCTATTGAACGCAGTTTATCCCGTCTTAAATTTTATTGATTATTTACGTTTAAAAAATACCTAAAGTTGTATTAGGAAAGTTGTTTGAAATGTTTGGACAAAGATTACAGGTAACTTATTCGATATTTTGTAGTCATGTTGCACAAGTTGGTACCGGTGTTTTTCTGGATCAAACGCGCCAAATAAATGGACATTTTGGATATATAACGATGGAATTAATCGAACAAAAGGACCATTTATGATGTTTATGGGACATATTGGAGTGCCAACAGAAGAAGCTCATCAAAGTAAGGCATGAATTATATGGTTATTTCTGAGTTTCATGTCGCGCCTGGCGGGTTGAATTATGATTGTCTGTGTTTGTTTGAGGGGGGCTGTCCTCAGATAATAGCATGGTTTGCTTTCACCGTAAAGCCTTTTTGAAATCTGACACATTGGCTGGATTAACAACAAGTGTAGTTTAAATTTGCTGTATTGCATGTGTGATTTCATGAAAGTTTAATATTTATAGTCATTTATTTTGAATTTGGCGCTCTGCCATTTCACTGGATGTTGGGAAATCGATCCCGTTAACGAGATTTGATCCCTAAGAAGACATCCTGGACATCCTGGACATCCTGGAATAAAATCAAAGGTAAGTGCATTGACCAATGCTGTAAATAAATAAAAACATTTTTTATTGGAATATTTCAAGTTTAAAAATTCTGCAAGACACATCTGTCAAATAGCATTAGCTGCACATTAGTTTAATGAGGAATTAGCTATTGATGACTCTAAGGTAAAGACAAGACATGCACATGTTGACCCTGGTATGGGCTGGATGCTACTGCCGTCAACTAATATTTGGTTTGGCCAGGTAGATTCTTGAAACATTGATGTCTGCTAGGTTTGAAAATCATAAGTAAACTTACAGTAACAAGGCTGTCTTTCCATATGAATATTGGGTTCCAGGCTCTGACTACTCCAGCCTGCTGACAGGCTCAACTATATCCTAGAAGATGTACTGTACATGGAGGACTACACTGAGATGTGATGCCTGTCTACTGCTCCTATAAACTATTTATATGTAAATAAATTGGACTATAAAGAGACATTCCTGGCATCACAAATCCAATTTTACCCAACCCTTTTCTCTGATTTGTCAGTGGACTGCAGATTGAACAAAATAGCTGTGACTTGGTTGGATGTTTTTGCTCATCGATGCTTCAACAGCATTTCCTGGCTTCCCAGATGAATGCTCTTCTGTTGCCCAGAGGAAGATTGTGAAACGCAAATGCTTCTAACTGTAAACCAAGAAGTAAGACAATTTTTGTATTGGTGTCACTAATATATCACAAAAAGGGTCAAAATTGTTTTTTAATTTAAGAAGACAGCTGCATTCAAATAACAGGGGTTTAAGGAAGAATAGAGAAATCAAAGCACACAGCAATCGTGTAGTGCAAAAAGGAATGCACTCACAGCACTCCATAATAATAGCCTATTAATGCCCCAATGTCTTTGCAAGTTAATGAGACATGAAATACTATTTTCGATATTTAGAATCTCAGTGCTGCATGCTCTATCTTATTTTCATGGAAGGCAAAAAGTGCAGTGATGTAAGAACCGTCATGCAGTTCTCTGTGTGAGATGATGAGACTAATCCAGAACTATCCAATCAAATGACACTTTTCGGTCAAGCCATTTTTCAGTGTCACATTCCTTTATATTTGATCCATGGGGTAAGCATGTCCCATTGGCATCATCTATCATCATCAAGTCTGGCAACATGGCTCTCCTGACCCCTGGGATGTCACTCTCTGGAGACGGATGCCTCTAAGGAACACATGTCAATAAAATAAAATAAAGTATAACACTCACTTTTATTCCATTTTCAATCAACCACAATGACACACACACACACACACACACACACACACACACACACACACACACACACACACACACACACACACACACACACACACACACACACACACACACACACACACACACACACACACACACACACACACACACACACACACACACACACACACACACACACAAACAGCACTGTCTGCACTAATGTCCCAATGATGCATTGAGGCTTCAGGCAGTCTGGTTTTGTGTAGTTCTCTCAGCTTTTGAACTGGCAACTGCCTCCCTTTTCAATGAGTATTTCAGGAAATAGCTGTCCTTTCAAGCCTAGTTATCAATATGAAGGATTTCAAAATGGCGGTTACACCTCTTAGTCCAGTCCCTGCGCCAGGTTGGTTAAAACATGAGCCAAGTCTCAAAGTGACCTCTTGGATGAGATAGGTTCTCTATCAAGCAGTACAAACATTATTCTGATCATTCATATTAACATGTACAATAGTGTCATGCAGCAGCCCTTCCAGATCAGCAACACAAAATAGTTTATAATAATCTTCTCAAGGCAATTTAGAATACGTCCCGGAGCCCTATTCAATCAAAACCAGTGAACGGTTTTCTACACCAATAACAACATTCCTCTTCTGCAGTGATAGTATACACTGAGTATACCAAACATTAGGAACACCTTCTCACAGCATTACAGTTCTTGACACACTCAAACAGGTGTGCCTGTCACCTACTACCGTTCCCTGTTAAAAGGCATTTAAATATTTTGTCTTGCCCATTCACCCTCTGAACGGTACACATACACAATCCATGTCTCAATTGTCTCAAGGCTCAAAATTCATTTTTAAACATGTCTCATCCCCTTCATCTACACAGATTGAAGTGGATTTAACAAGTGACATCAAGAAGAGATCATAGCGTTCACCTGGATTCACCTAGTCAGTCTAAGTCATGGAAAAAGCAGGTGTTCTTAATGTTTTGTATAGTCAGTGTATATTTGAGTCCTGTCCAGCAATACACCAGTGAAACAAAATAATTATCATGTAAAAAGAGCTTTGTTTTTAGTGCTCTAATTAGTGGCTAAATTAAAATATGTATCTGAAATGTGACAGCTATTTGTCTACCTGACAGGAGTGTCTCTATATTTAGATAGGTAGTTAAACAACTGAAGACCAGGAAGCAATGGAAAACAACAGCAAGGAACATCTGAGCTTTTCATATAAATGTCTCCATAAAATAAGGAGAAAACAAGACATGCAGCAGATTTTCTACTGTTTGTGATCACCGGGAGTCAACCACTGTACAGACACAGAGGATGGCTATATTAATGGAGGTCATTCCACGGGGGCACACACTCCATTAGACACTATTTTCCTTGGAACCAGACTTCGCCCGCAGGAGCATGGGAAATATTGGAACAAATGAGCATACTGTTCTTCAGAGAGTTTACTGTGATTTGGGAAAACTGGGATCATTACATCAAATCAGATCTGTGTTTACACACTGTCATGTACTATTTCCCTCTTGCCAGCAATAACAAGGACTAATTGCCAAGTTGCCAACAACATGTCTTTCATCTCTTGGTGGGTTCTACTCAATTACTCAATTCTCTCAAAGTAGAAGCCAAAAAATTGTCTTTACGTCTATAATAAATATTCTCATTTCAGAATTAAATTTTAAGTGATATAACATAATGTATTGTATTATCATTTGTGAACACCTGCTAACACCCAATATATGAGTGTAATGGTATGATATGCATTGTGACAATAGGTCAAATGTATCATATATCTTGTTTTTTGCCTTAAAATGTATCAGTCAATGTTCTTCCAAACTCCCATAGACTGGAGCCCCTTCCTTGCCTGAACATTATACAAGCATCAAAACCGACTTTTACTGCTTCTTGTCTTCATAGTGTAAAATACTCTTCTTTTTACAGGCTAGCCTTTTGTAACCTGTTAATGTCTCACTCTTTATGTAGAACACTGTGAGAATATGTTTGCAATGAGAAGTGTTTGAAAAAGATTGTTATTATCACTAAGCTGCTGCATGACACACTGATCCTTAGCAGACCTGCTTTCCTCAATTAAAGCTACAGTGAACGTGCTGTCGGTTTCACTCCTACTACACTGTTCCTCTTCACCTTCAGAGTTCATGGAGGCTAATGGAAGCAGCTCATAACAGATCCATGCCTCCCTCCCCTTTATGGGTAAATTCACTCATTTATTTTCACCATATGGTTGGTTGCTGCATCCCTGAAGACCCGTTTAAATAGCCCTCTGCACAAAGGCTGGGATTTAGCCACAGTCTCTTGGCAGATGTCTCTGACAAAATGTTTAAGTTCTCTTGTTAAGGTCAGAACAGTAAGAGAAGACAGTCATCACAAAGGGACTACATATTTTTGTAATTTCAGCAATGTTCTCAGTTACTTTGATTGTGGATCACCACATCGCTCTCGAAGCGCACACTTCAAATAAAATCAAATTTTATTTGTCACATACACATGGTTAGCAGATGTTAATGCGAGTGTAGCGAAATGCTTGTGCTTCTAGTTCCGACAATACAGTAATAACCAACAAGTAATCTAACTAACAATTCCAAAACTACTGTCTTATACACAAGTGTAAGGGGATAAAGAATATGTACATAAAGATATATGAATGAGTGATGGTACAGAGCAGCATAGGCAAGATACAGTAGATGGTATCGAGTACAGTATATACATATGAGATGAGTATGTAAACAAAGTGGCATAGTTAAAGTGGCTAGTGATACATGTATTATATAAAGATGCAGTGGATGATATAGAGTACAGTATATACGTATACATATGAGATGAATAATGTAGGGTATGTAAACATTATATTAGGTAGCATTGTTTAAAGTGGCTAGTGATATATTTTACATGAATTCCCATCAATTCCCATTATTAAAGTGGCTGGAGTTGAGTCAGTCACTTTATGCTCTGGCCGATGATTTGTTTACCTGTGGATAACATGAAAACAGCCTAACCAGCTCTGCTGGCAACAAATTCAGTACACTTTTTTGCAGACGTTTACTGACACCGGCCATAGTGAACAGGTGTTGTACACACGTCATGTAACATTAGCTAACGAGCCAGCTAGTTAAACGACAAACAGTGCCAACAATGCCACAGTGCTGGGAGCTAACCAATCATGGTCAATGTTAGTTAGCTAACACTAACCTCTAACTAGAACAGCACACGGCTCTGGGAAACAACTAATAACATCAGCAAGGGAGCTATTGATACAGACTGACACTATTTCCATTCATGCATTTGTTGATTAAAACTAAAATAAAAATAACAAGTAATCCTGTTTCAGAATTAACGCTAAAGTTAAGCTAAAGAAATATGAACGCTTACTTGTTTGTCCTTGTATTTGTACATTTGTTTTTAATGTTTCATGTGTGTGTTTGAGAGCTCTGTGTTGTGGTTCATGCCAACCTGTAATTTGGGAAAGGATAATTGGTGAACATTGAAACGTATAATGAAATGTTCCATGGTGAAACGCATTATGTTTTTTAAACACCTCATACCCTGTTGTGGCCTGACAGTGGAAGGTTGGGCTTTGTGTTTTGCAGGGGGTGATATCTATGGTTGGGATACCAATGAACAAACATCTATTCAATCATTCTCCTCTTTCTCAACTTGAGTAGTCAGTGGTTTATAAATTACTCACACAAGTAATTTTGTGAGATTAATACATTGAAATGAATTTCTAACAAACATTCTCCTGATTTTACCTACATTTAATAGTTAGTTCCATTTATCCTTGTAGGACCTCTCCAACATCTAAAAAGGTTTCTTCATGTTACAAAAATATCAAGTTTAAAATTCCACAGACTCATTCTCAGCGATGCTTTAGCTTTGGAAGCTGAGGGGCACATAGTCATGTGTCACACGATTCTTCCGTTGAAGGAGAGGCAGACCAAATCGCAGCGTCGGTTATTTTTGATACATCTTTAATAAAGACGACAATAGAACAATATACAAAAACAACAACCATGCAAAACCGAAAACAGCCCTATCTAGTGTAACAAACACAAAGACAGGAACAATCACCCACAAAACCCAACACCAAACAGGCTACCTAAATATGGCTCCCAATCAGAGACAATGACTAACACCTGCCTCTGATTGAGAACCATATCAGGCCCAAACACAGAAACAGACAAACAAGACATTCAACATAGAATGCCTACTCAGATCAAACCATGTCAATAATTATACTGTTCAAGTCGGAAGTTTACATACATTTAAACTCAGTTTTTCACAATTCCTGACATTGAATCCTCAGAAAAATTACCTGTCTTAGGTCAGCTAAGATCACCACTTTATTTTAAGAATGTGAAATGTCAGAATAATAGTAGAGAGAATGATTTCTTTTAGCTTTCATTTCTTTCATCACATTCCCAGTTGGTCAGAAGTTTACATACACTCAATTAGTATTTGGTAGCATTGCCTTTAAATTGTTTAACTTGTGTCAAACGTTTTGGGTAGCCTTCCATAAGCTTTCCACAATAGATTTGGTGAATTCTGACCCATTCCTCCTCACAGAGCTGGTGTAACTGAGTCAGGTATGTAGGCCTCCCTGCTCTCACACACTTTTCAGTTCTGCCCACACATTTTCTATAGGATTGAGGTCAGGGCTTTGTGATGGCCACTCCAATACCTTGACTTTGTTGAATGTAAGCCATTTTGCCACAACTTTGGAAGTATGCTTGTGGTCATCGTTCATTTGGAAGACCCATTTGTGACCAAGCTTATCATGAATCCATCTATTTTGTGAAGTGCACCAGTCCATTATGCAGCAAAGCACCCCCCACAACATGATGCTGCCACCCCCATGCTTCACAGTTGGGATGTGTTCTTCAGCTTGCAAGTCTCCCTCTTTTTCCTCCAAACATAACAGTGGTCATTATGGCCAAACAGTTATTTTTTGTTTCATCAGACCAGAGGACATTTCTCCAAAAGTATGATCTTTGGCCCCATGTGCAGTTGAATACTGAAGTCTGGCTTTTTTATGGCAGTTTTGGAGCAGTGGCTTCTTCCTTGCTGAGCAGAATAGGACTTATTTTACTGTGGATATAAATACTTTGTACCTGTTTCCTCCAGCATCTTCACAGAGCAGACTCAGACCAAGAAACAGGGATGAATGAACCAATATATTTATTGTAACACAGGGAGAGATGAAGTGCAGATCCAGGGAAGCTCGGATGAGTTGTACGAAACCAGATGTGGAGGCTGAGGTTGGAGTTAGCTGGGTTGGGACAGGGTAAACAGGTCCGGAGGGAAATCCAAGGGAGTGATGGTGAGTTGAATCCAGAACAGGGTAGCAGGGTGGTGAGATGTGGAACAGGAGACCAGAAACAGAGTCATTGTGGCGAAACTGCAGTGAGAGGAGAAACAGTGTGAAGCAAGGAAACAGGCACAGCATCTTAAATAATAACAAATAGCTAGAAGCATGACTGACTGAACAGAGATTACAATCTGGCAGATTGGAAATGGAAGGACTGAGTATTTGTAGAGGTCTTGATTATGGAATGGGTTGCAGCTGGTGGGGAACTGCTCTGACTTCAGCACACCTGTCTCCAAACACACAATCACACACACAGTGAGAGAGGGAGAGAGAACTGGGGGAATGGCTGCAGGTCAAGGAGAAACACAATATGTCCACTAGGGGGTGTGGCAGAAGCAGATGTGACAGTACCCCCCCGCCACTTGGTGCACGATACGGCTTTTCAGGTTGTGACCCGGCTTTTCCAGAATGCGACGACAGCACGCCCAGCAGCGCTCCTCAGTCCCGTATTCCTTCCAGTCCACCAGATACTGCCAACCGCGACCCCAACGGCGTACATCCAAAAGCCACTGGACGGTATATGCAATAGTTACCTTTGTTCAAATTATTAAAGAACTGTCAGACCTAGAGTTCTGAAACTTTAGAAACCTGTTCTAGAGTTCAGGTCGATAGTGCGTGGTGAGTTATGTGGCTCTAGAAGGTTTTTCGGTCCGAGAAACAGCCTCGTACATTTGCGATAACTTCAATTCATTTTGACCATTACGAAAATTATGACATTTAGAAAAGTCCCAGAGTCGCAAGACTAGGTGCATTGAAACCAGTTCGGCCCATAGAGACGGACCCCAACGTTTCTGTCCAATAGCTCCTTCAAGGACCCTGTAGCAATGCATGGAAAAAGTGGATTTTCAGCACCAATTAAGGTCGTTGCTCAGGCACCGAATGACCTATCGAGCCAAAACTCGGGATTCGGAATCGCCTCACATAGGTCTACACATAATGTCAGAACTGGACCCGCAGCTGGAACGTAACTATGTTTTATGTTTTTATTATATTTTAAACTGAAGGCGCTGTGAATTATGGGCCTGCTCTGAAATATGTGATAGTTGGCTTCTAAATGAGTTGGAAAAAGTGGGTTTGGTGTCAGAATGATATCTAATTGACTGATGGACACTGACTTGCTAGTTGACTTTTGTACATTTGCAATATGTTTAAACAGTGATGTACCATCACCAAAATGACATTCTGAAATCAACACTAAAAATGGCATCGCCATAGCCTCCAGGCCATGCCAAGTTCAACGAGACGTCCCGCTTGACCGTAGCTCGCTCTGAGTGCAGCAACCGTGAAAAAAAGCAGGCCCAAAATGAAGCATGGCCCTAAATTTCAGGGGCTTTTGGGGGACAGCGGCGGAACCGTTAGGTTTAGAAGGACAATTCAAGGAATGTTCCTAAGGTCATCCCGATCTATGCAAGCCTAACATTGACCATGTGGCATTAACCCTTAACAGTAAAAACAGGGTTTTTTCATCTCACAGATTATGACTTCTCTCCCCATAGGAATGAATACATTGCCTGCAACCCTAAATTCAACCTGAAGCCTATGTGAGTTATGAAGGCCTTATGAACGTGTCTTCGATGACAATCCATCAGGCCACTACGAGGTCTACCTGTGTTGATTCTAAGCTTCCTGGAGCAATCGGAAGTGGTTAAATTCACCCAAAAGGTGTTGTGATGTACATAACCTGCAAATGTGAAATGATTGCATTCAACCCTGTGTAGATCAGTCAATTCTTAACATAAAGACTTTAAACTCAGGATTCTGTAAGAGCCTACCCCAAGGAGGATATGTGTACACTTCAGTTTCCTGTGCCAACCGGAAATGCCTTAAAATGGTGTAATAGGTGCTGTTTCGGAGGGTTAAAAAGGTCAGATCTTTTCAAAACTTCACACGTGTGACTAGGCAACCCTTATGACCTGTAAATCAGTCATTTCTCCCAACAAATGTCAAAGAAAAACCTTGCACACACACACACACACACACAAGGATGGAGTGACACAGGGCGTGGCTCAAAGACACACAGAGCCTGCAATGGCATTACCATAATCTCACGGCCGTGCCGAGTTCAATGAGATGCCCCGCTTGACCGTAGCTCGCTCGGTCTAAGCGCAGCGACCATGAGAAAAAGTAGGCCCAAAATTAAGCCTGGCCCTAAATTGCAATTGCTTATGGGTGACAGTGAGAGAACCATTAGGGTGAGAAGAACAATTCGACCTCAGGTACATTCCTGAGGTCCTCCCGATCTGTGCAAACCTAACCTTGACCGTGTGGCATTAACACATAATAGTTAAAATAAGGTGTTACATCAAACAGTTTGCTTGGACTTCTCTCCCCATAGAAATACATTGCCTGCACCCCTTCAACCTGAAGCCTAAGTAGGTTATTAATGCCTTATGAACTTGTCTTTGATGACAACTCATCAGGCCACTATGAGGTCTACTTGTGTCGATTCTAAGCTTCCTGAAGCAACCGGAAGTGATTAAATTCACCCTAAATGTGTTTTGATATACATAACCTGCAATTGTGATAATCACTGCATTCAACCCTGTGTAGATCAGTCAATTCTTAACATAAAGACTTTCTGCAACACAAACTCAAAAAAGTTCTGGGACACTGTAAAGTTCATGGAGAATAAGAACACCTCCTTCCAGCTGCCCACTGCACTGAAGATAGGAAACACTCTCACCACCGATAAATCTACTATAATTGAGAATTTCAATAAGCTTTTTTCTACGGCTGGCCATGCTTTCCACCTGGCTACCCCTACCCCGGTCAACAGCACTGCACCCCCACAGCAAATCGCCCAAGCCTTGCCCATTTCTCCCAAATACAGTCAGCTGATGTTCTGAAAGAGCTGCAAAATCTGGACCCCTACAAATCAGCTGGGCTAGACAATCTGGACACTTTCAAGCAAAACTTTTCTGCCGAAATTTTTGCCACCCCTATTACTAGCCTGTTCAACCTCTATTTCATGTCGTCTGAGATTCCCAAAGATTGGAAAGCAGCTGCAGTCATCCCCCTCTTCAAAGGGGGGGACACTCTTGACCCAAACTGCCACAGACCTATATCAATCCTATCCTGCCTTTGTAAGGTCTTCGAAAGCCAAGTCAACAAACAGATTACCCATCATTTTGAATCCCACCATACCTTCTCTGCTATGCAATCTGGTTTCAGAGCTGGTCATGGGTGCACCTCAGCCACACTCAAGGTCCTAAACAATATCTTAACCACCATCGATAAGAAACAATACTGTGCAGCCGTATTCATTGACCTGGCCAAGGCTTTCGACTCTGTCATTCACCACATCCTCATCGGCAGACTCAATAGCCTTGGTTTCTCAAATAATTGCCTCGCCTGGTTCACCAACTACTTCTCTGATAGAGTTCAGTGTCAAATCGGAGGGCCTGTTGTCAGGGCCTCTGGCATTCTCTATGGGGCTGCCACAGGGTTCAATTCTTGGACCAACTGTCTTCTCTGTATACATCAATGATGTTGCACTTGCTGCTGGTGAGTCTCTGATCCACCACAGACGACACCATTATGTATACTTCTGGCCCTTCTTTGGACACTGTGTTAACAACCCTCCAGACGAGCTTCAATGCCATACAACTCTCCTTCCGTGACCTCCAATTGCTCTTAAATACTAAAAACTAAATGCATGCTATTCAACCAATCGCTGCCTGCACATGCCCGCCCGTCCAACATCACTACTCTGGATGGTTCTGACTTAGAATATGTGGACAACTACAAATACCTAGGTGTCTGGTTAGACTGTAAACTCTCCTTCCAGACTCACATCAAACATCTCCAATCCAAAGTTAAATCTAGAATTGGCTTCCTATTTTGCAACAAAGCTTCCTTCACTCATGCTGCAAAACATACCCTTGCAAAACTGACCATCCTACCGATCCTCGACTTCGACGATGTCATTTACAAAATAGCCTCCAATACCTTACTCAATAAATTGGATGCAGTCTATCACAGTGCCATCCGTTTTGTCACCAAAGCCCCATATACTACCCACCACTGCGACCTGCACGCTCTCGTTGGCTGGCCCTCACTTCACACTCGTCGCCAAAACCACTGGCTTCAGGTCATCTACAAGTCATCTAAACTCCCCCCTTATCTCAGCTCACTGGTAACCATACAGCACCCACCTGTAGCACATGCTCCAGCAGGTATATCTCTCTGGTCACCCCCAAAACCAATTTTTCCTTTGGCCGCCTCTCCTTCCAGTTCTCTGCTGCCAATGACTGGAACGAACTATAAAAATCTCTGAAACTGGAAACACTTATCTCCCTCACTAGCTTTAAGCACCAGCTGTCAGAGCAGCTCACAGATTACTGCACCTGTACATAGCCCATCTACAATTTAGCCCAAACAACTACCTCTCCCCCTTCTGTATTTATTTATTTATTTTGCTCCTTTGCACCCCATTATTTATATCTCTACCTTGCACATTCTTCCACTGCAAATATACCATTCCAGTGTTTTACTTGCTATATTGTATTTACTTCGCCACCATGGCCTTGCCTTTACCTCCCGTATCTCACCTCATTTGCTCACATTGTATATAGACTTATTTTTCTACTGGCTGTATGTTTGTTTTACTCCATGTGCAACTCTGTGTTGTATGTGTCGAACTGCTTTGCTTTATCTTGGCCAGGTCGCAATTGTAAATGAGAACTTGTTCTCAACTTGCCTACCTGGTTAAATAAAGGTTAAATAAATAAAAAAGATTCACTATTCACCCTGCTATTCATGCTATCTAATCACCCTGCTGGTATTCATACTAACTAACCATCCTGCTGGTATTCATACTAACTATTCACCCTGCTAGTATTCATACTAACTAATCACCCTGCTTGTATTCATGTTAACTAATCACCCTGTTGGTATTCATATTAACTAATCACCCTGCTGGTATTCATACTAACTAATCACCCTGCTGAATATCATAATAACTAATCACCCTGCTGGTATTCATACTAATTAATCAGCCTGCTGGTATTCATATTAAGCAATCACCCTGCTGGTATTCATACTAACTAACCATCCTGCTGGTATTCATATTTGTGAGTCATATTTATGAGCACAATAACTGTTTTTTGGGGATTAAACAAATCATCCTAATTCCAGGCCAAACAAGTAAATTGCGTGTACTCTAGCCTCCCATGCATTCTGTCAGCAATGGACATCTGTAGTTCAATAGTCCCATAATCAATCAATGACAGCAAATACAGGATTGCTTGAAGAATAGCTTTAAGAAATTATGTTTTATTGTCAGACAGTAGCTATAATCTGTATGAATCTGGGTACATATTGTTCACTAAACATTGATTTCCCAAAACATCTGGTTTTCAAGAAACCAGACATTCAATAATGGCTGATTTGAACCCACTTGCCTCGTTCTTTTAAAGAGTAGCCAGGTGCTCCCAAGAGATAATGTTTGCTATCATCAAGGACTTACAGACCTCTTATCCGTTTTGTTATAATAACATGATTACTTTAATCAGCCTTTTTGTCACAGACACAGAAGACTTTAGCTGAGTTTGTCATTAAGGGCCTCAGCAGTTTTCCTCAGGTCTCAGGAAATGACAGATTAATCCCCTCCCCATTAGACTGTTTGGTTCATGATAGAGAATATGTGCTGTACATGGCCTTCTTACAGACACATAGTGGCCTTTTAGAAAGAAAGGGACACAAGTACTGAACTCTCCAATATACTCTGTTTTATGACCATTTATTTGCACAAATCCAATTTTCACCGGTAGAATATTGACCTCTTTTGAGCTCTGATACTGATTACGTTGATTCTTCTACTCGACTACAGTACTACTAAATGGTATTAACATAGACTAAATTAATGTACACAATGGGTTACTTCAAATGGTTGTACATGATAAACTCACAGTTGCTAATCAATAATTTATAGGGGAGAAGAGAGGATACTCCCGATGCACATGGCAGTGTGGAGAATGCCCAGGGTTAATGACAGACATGCATTAATGGACTGAAAGGCAAGAGGATGTTTGACAGAGGAGAACATATGAGGAAACATTGTTGTTCTTGCAGATTGCTCAAATGGTGACGGACTGAAGCTCAATTGTTGAAGAGAAAATTGCCTTTAAATGACAAGTGGAGAGAAGTGTGTATCTACTGCAATTCGATTTTATATAAATATTTTTGACAGAGGTTTGATCAACACAATTGTAAGAATTTGCATGGGATTGAGTCTGGATCGACCCTCTTCAGTGTGTGTCCAATCTTTTTATTGTTTTTCTCAACCGCCTAAGGTCGATATCAGTTTAAGCTAGAGATATATTTGTATTGTATGCGTCTCAATCCACAGCATCCACGGATGTCGCATCTGCTGTGAAAGGTGACAGAGCTAGAGCAGTTTGGTCAGACCATGAGGCATCCCGAAAATCAGTCTTCTCACAAAATCATCTGTAGCGTTCGAACGGTTTGCAAAGAGGTGTCAAACTATTATGACCCCTCTATGAAAAGTTGACTCTCACAAACTAATAGCAGTAAGGCCCTTTTTCCCCATCATCAGGGCTTCAAATCTTAAGGGTTAAATGAAATAAAATGAGCAGCTGTTGTAATAGCGCCAATATTTTTCTGCAATTTGTCCACTTTTGCTGGATAGCTAAAGATGGCTATGCAGCTGTCTGGCATTAGACTCAAAATGTCAGGATGGATGAAAAAGGCAAACATGGTAGAAGTCAATATAACATCATGACACTATGATCCATCTGGGTCATAAACTCCAATCGGATACTTTTGATCTCATCAGAGACATGTCGATCAACACTGCCATTGTTTGATCCTGACATAATTAGATGAAAATCAAATCCCTGAGACTATGGAATGTCATGTTTTGTGAGAGAATACTGTCAGTGAACTAGATTTCTACTGTAATAAATTATGCTGGGAGAACACAAAACAGGTTTATTTGGCTCAAGTTCAATGCCTGAAACAGATTTTTTATGCTGACCTACGTGTTCATATGTCTGTTCATGAGAGATAAAAGCACACCTTCAGAGTCAAGTAAAAAACAATTAATAGAAATCATAGAAACATCATGTTCACGTCTGAAACATCTTGATCCAAATTGAATTACATGTGTGTTGAATAAAATGTCATACCTCTTTCATTTGCATGCCTCCGAGTAGGGACTGAAATCAAAAGACCGATCTCTCTACGGACTGATATTCGAAGGCCCTGACCCAATTATTTTTCACTACCACACAATCAGAGTTTCTTCACAGGCAGATTTCACAAGTTCCACATTTTTCATATTATATTTTTCTAATGGGTGATTATGATCTTCCTGCAGATGGTAGTCTTGTAAGTCACCTCTATGAGTTTAAACAAATATTAAGCAAATATTAATTGCACAAGATACAAGATATACCTTTAGAATAATGCCATACTAAAGCACACCATGTGAAAACTGTTTTCTAGCTAGCATGGTCTCGCACACACAAGTCACTGTCTGGGAATGATGCAATGACGTACAGTCAGGGTAGGCAGGGTAGGCAGTGCTTACTCTGTGATAATGTATGAGAAAAATGTTATGAAAAGTCAGATAAATACAATTACATAAACTCAGCAAAAAAATAAACGTTTTTCAGGACCCTGTCTTTCAAAGATACTTCGACGCCGACAGAGATGGCCGCCTGGCTTCGCGTTCCTAGGAAACTATGCAGTATTTGTTTTTTTTAGCGGATCCTGTGTTCTGCCTTCCACCCAGGACAATGGATCGGATCCCAGCCGGCAACCCAAAACAACGACGCCATGAAAGGGGCAAACGAAGCGGTCTTCTTGTCAGGCCCCAGAGACGGGCACATCGCGCACCACTCCCTAGCATACTACTCGCCAATGTCCAGTCTCTTGACAACAAGGTTGATGAAATCGGAGCAAGGGTAGCATTCCAGAGAGACATAAGAGACTGTAACGTTCTTTGCTTCACGGAAACATGGCTCACTCGAGAGACTCTATCCGAGTAGATGCAGCCAGCTGGTTACTCCAACCATCGCGCCGACAGAAACAAGCATCTTTCTGATAAGAAGAGGGGCGGGGGGGTATGCCCTATGATTAACGAGACGTGGTGTGATCATAACAATATACAGGAACTCAAGTCCTTCTGTTCACCTGACTTAGAATTCCTCACAATCAAATGTCGACCGCATTATCTACCAAGGG
Organism: Oncorhynchus masou masou; assembly: GCF_036934945.1. NCBI lineage: Eukaryota > Metazoa > Chordata > Actinopteri > Salmoniformes > Salmonidae > Oncorhynchus > Oncorhynchus masou. Next base: position 74,279,959 of record NC_088216.1, on the reverse strand, counting down.
AATTCTCTTTGAATATAATCACAGCAGTATATATTCCCCCCAAGCAGACACATCGATGGCCCTGAACAAACTTTATTTGACTCTATGTAAACTGGAAACCACATATCCTGAGGTTGCATTCATGGTAGCTGGGGATTTTAACAAGGCTAATCTGAAAAGAAGACTCCCTAAATTCTATCAGCATATCAATTGCGCAACCAGCGCTGGTAAAACCCTGGATCATTGTTATTGTAACTTCCGCGATGCATATAAGGCCCTCCACTGCCCTCCTTTCGGAAAAGCTGCCCACGACTCCATTTTGTTGCTTCCAGCCGACAGACAGAGACAAAACAAGAAGCTCCCACACTCAGGTCTGTTCAACGCTGTTCCGGCAAATCTGATTCCACGCTTCAAGACTGCTTCGATCACGTGGATTGGGAAAGGTTCCGCATTGCGTCCAACAACAACATTGACGAATACGCTGATTCAGTAAGCGAGTTCCTTACAAAGTGCATCGATGATGTTATACCCACAGCAAAGATTAAAACATTCCCAAACCAGAAACCGTGGATTGATGGCAGCATTCGTGCGAAACTGAAAGGGCGAACCACTGCTTTTAACGAGGGTAAGGTGACTGGAAACATGAAAGAATACAAACAGTGTAGCTATTCCCTCCGCAAGGCAATCAAACAAGCTAAGCGTCAGTATAGAGACAAAGTAGAGTTACAATTCAACGGCTCAGACATGAGAGGCAGGGTCTACAGTGAATCACGGACTACAAAAGAAAAACCAGCCCCGTCGCGGACCAGGATGTCTTGCTCCCAGACAGACTAAATAACTTTTTTGCTCGCTTTGAGGACAATACAGTGCCACTGACACGGCCCGCTACCAAAACCTGCGGACTCTCCTTCACTGCAGCCTACGTGAGTGAAACATTTAAACGTGTTAACCCTCGCAAGGCTGCAGGCCCAGACGGCATCCCCAGCCGCGTCCTCAGAGCATGCGCAGACCAGCTGGCTGGTGTGTTTACGGACATATTCAATCAATCCTTATCCCAGTCTGCTGTTCCCACACGCTTCAAGAGGGCCACCATTGATCCTGTTCCCAAGAAAGCTAAGGTAACTGAGCTAAACGACAAACGCCCCATAGCACTCACTTCTGTCAGCATGAAGTGCTTTGAGAAACTAGTCAAGGACCATATCACCTCCAACCTACCTGACACCCTAGACCCACTCCAATTTGCTTACTGCCCCAATAGGTCCACAGACAACGCAATCACAACCACACTGCACACTGCCCTAACCCATCTGGACAAGAGGAATACCTATGTGAGAAGGTCAGTACAGGTGCATTAAAGCAGGGACCGAGAAACTGAAAAATAGCGTCTATCTCAAGGCCATCAGACTGTTAAACATTACATTTACATTTAAGTCATTTAGCAGACGCTCTTATCCAGAGCGACTTACAAATTGGTGAATTCACCTTCTGACATCCATTGGAACAGCCACTTTACAATAGTGCATCTAAATCATTTAAGGGGGGGTGAGAAGGATTACTTTATCCTATCCTAGGTATTCCTTGAAGAGGTGGGGTTTCAGGTGTCTCCGGAAGGTGGTGATTGACTAAACAGCCACCACTAACATTAAGTGGCTGCTGCCAACACACTGACTCAACTCCAGCCACTTTAATAATGGAAATTGATGTAAAAAAAATGTATCACTAGCCACTTTAAACAATGCCACTTAATATAATGTGTGTTTCCAAGATGGCATAGCAGTCAAGACGTCTTTGTCCCTCGCATACCCTTTAAAAAATATGGCGAAACCTCATCATCTAAATACTCTCCTGCAACCCGCCTCACCCAATGTGGCGTGGATCTGCTTCTTTTTTCCTAAAGTATTTGTATTTACTTCGGATCTGGAATCCCTCAACTGAAGCTTGGCCAGTTAACTACCAGATATTAGTCAGCAAACCATTGCCAGCGGTCATCAGCTAACCTTCAGCTCGGAAAGCTCTTGCCAGTTCGAACAACGTGACTCTGACCAGAGCATAACGGACCTGTTATTTTTATCCCCCGATTCCTACCGCAAACTGAACATTTTCATCTGGATCTTCACAACTAGCTAACCGCAATCCCAGATGACTACTCCTGGCTAGCGTTTCCATCCCAGAGCAAGCACCAATTTAGCTTGAAGTTAGCCCAGCCAGGGCTCCTGTGCTACCATCGAAGCATACTCCTGGGCTACAATATCGGCCTGCTAGCTACCTAGAGCTACTTGGAACCCTACTAATTCCACGACTGGTCTATCGACGTCACCGCACAAAGGCTAACTTTCTAGCCCCTGCTATCTGCTTGCTTGCTAACCCGGTCTGCTAACTGCTAACTTACCCGCCCGGACAGCTAACTGCTAACTCTTGCTAACTGCTTGCTTGCTAACCCTGTCTGTTAACTGCTAGCTTGCCCTGGTCTACTAACTGCTAGCCCATGCTAACTACTTGCTTGCTAACCCGGCCTGCTAACTGCTAGCTTGCCCTGGTCTACTAGCTGCTAGCTTGTTTAGCTCCTGCCTACTAACTGTTAGCTTGTTAGCCTGCTAACTGTCTGAATCGCTGTGTCCCTAGCCAGCCCAACCACTCACTGGACCCATATGTTCACTTGGCCACGCATGCCTCTCTCTAATATCAATATGCCTTCTCCATTACTGTCCTGGTTAGTGATTACTGTCTTATTTCACTGTAGAGCCTCTAGCCCTGCTCAATATGCCTTAATCAAGGATGTTGTTCCACCACCTACATATGCGATGACTTCACCTGGTTTAAACATCTCTAGAGACTATATCTCTCTCTTCATTACTCAATGCCTAGGTTTACCTCCAATGTACTCACATCGTTCCTTACCTTTGTCTGTACACTATGCCTTGAATCTATGCTATCGTTCCCAGAAACCTGCTCCTTTCACTCTCTGTTCTGAACGTGCTAGGCGGCCAGTTTATATAGTCTTTAGCCGGTTCCCTTATCCTACTTTTCCTCTGTTCCTCTGGTGATGTGGAAGTTTATCCAGGTCCTGCAGTGCCTAGCTCCACTCCCACCCCCCAGGTGCTCTCTTTTGTTGATTTCTGTAAATGTAAAAGTCTTGGTTTCATGCATGTTAACATTAGAAGCCTACTCCCCAAGTTTGTTTTACTCACTGTTTTAGCACACTCTGCCAAACCAGATTTCTTAGCCATGTCTGAATCCTGGCTTAGGAAAACCACCAAAAACCCTGAAATCTCCATTGCTAACTACAACGTTTTCCGCCAAGATAGAACTGCCAAAGGGGGCGGTGTTGCAATCTACTGCAAAGATATACAGAACTCTGCAGGCTTACTTTCTAAGTCTGTACCCAAACAATTTGAGCTTCTACTTCTAAAAATTCACTTTTCCAGAAACAAGTCTCTCACTGTTGCCGCTTGCTATAGACCTCCCTCTGCCCCCAGCTGTGCCCTCGATACTATATGTGAACTGATTGCCCCCCATCTATCTTCTGAGCTCGTGCTACTAGGTGACCTAAACTGGGACATGCTTAACTGCTCTGAGGCTAGGAAACATTGTCACCACCGATAAATCCGCTATAATTGAGAATTTCAATAAGCATTTCTCTACAGCTGGTCATGCTTTCCACATCGCTACCCCTACCCCGGTCAACTGCCCGGCACCCTCCACAGCAACCCGCCAAAGCCCCCACCATTTCTCCTTTACCCAAATCCAGATAGCCGATGTTCTGAAAGAGCTGCAAAATCTGGACTCCTACAAATCAGCCGGGCTAGACAATCTGGACCCTCTCTTTCTAAAATTATCTGCCAAAATTTTTGCAACCCCTTATTACTAGCCTGTTCAACCTCTCTTTCGTATCATCTGAGATTCACAAAGATTGGAAAGCTGCCGCGGTCATCCCCTTCTTCAAAGGGGGTGACACTCTAGACCCAAACTGCTACAGACCTATATCTATCCTACCCTGTCTTTCTGAGGTCTTCAAAATCCAAGTTAACAAACAGATTACTGACCATTTTGAATCCCACCATACCTTCTCCGCTATGCAATCTGGTTTCAGAGCTGGTCATGGGTGCACCTCAGCCACGCTCAAGGTTCTAAACAACATCATAACCGCCATCGATAAGAGACATTACTGTGCAGCCGTATTCATCGACCTGGCCAAGGCTTTCGACTCTGTCAATCACAACATTCTTATTGGCAGACTCGACAGCCTTGGTTTCTCAAATGATTGCCTCGCCTAGTTTACCAACTACTTCTGAAATGGCTAGCTAGTTAGTGGGGTGCGCGCTAATAGCGTTTCAAACGTCACTCGCTCTGAGACTTGGAGTGGTTGTTCCCCTTGCTTTGCATGGGTAACAAGGCTTCGAGCGTGGCTGTTGACGATGTGCTCCTGGTTCAAGCCCAGGTAGGAGCGAGGAGAGGGACGGAAGATATACTGTTACACTGGCAATACTAAAGTGCCTATAAGAACATTCAATAGTCAAAGGTTAAATAAATACAAATGGTATAGAGATAAATAGTCCCATAATTCCTATAATAACTACAACCTAAAACTTCTTACCTGGGAATATTGAAGACTCATGTTAAAAGGAACCACCAGCTTTCATATGTTCTCATGTTCTGAGCAAGAAACTTAAACGTTAGCTTTCTTACATAGCACATATTGCAATTTTACTTTCTTCTCCGACACTTTGTTTTTGCATTATTTAAACCAAATTGAACGTTTCATTATTTATTTGAGGCTAAATTGATTTTATCGATGTATTATATTAAGTTAAAATAAGTGTTCATTCAGTATTGCAGTAATTGTCATTATTACAAATAAGTTAAAAAAATGACAGATTATTCGGTATGGGCTTTTTTTGGTCCTCCAATAATCGGTATCGGCGTTGAAAAATCATAATCAGTCGACCTCTACCTGAGACGGTAGAGAAAACGAGACACCCCACTTTCAGGTCTGGGTGCAGCCACTCTGGTCTACTTATTGACATCTCACTGGTCATTGTTTTCTGTAGCAGGTAGGGAGAGCGTGGAAGGGACAATAAGTAGACCAGACCCATCGGTCTCACTTGGAAAAGCATGCTCACGTGAGAGAGGGAATGCCCAATTACACACAAAGGCATCTTGTCCATTTTTTCCAACTGTTAATAACTGCCTGATTAAGGAATCTTCATTCATCCACCATACTTGAGCAGCTCTACTTCCGGGTCACCTTTGCCAAAAAGTGCCCTCTACTGTAGGATACAACATAATAATACTAATAATGATAATAATGCTAATAATAATACATGGGACTCATATCGCGCTTGTCTAGTACCCTAAGTGGATAATATACAAAGATAGCCAACACAACTACGTACCTAGGCCAAAATTATTCCTGTAATCGGGAAGGCTGTCTTTGGCCAATATTAAGTCAATGAGCTCCCAGAAGTATATAATCCATTTTTTGAATGATACAAGTTCTTATGAGATTTCCATGAAAAGGGGATTAGTTACAATCCATGAGTCGAGCTCTGGTTATACCAATTACTTTACATATTTAAGTCTGAGTTTCCCTCTTACAGACCAGCCAGTTTAAACTCAAACGAAATGAAAGTTTTGGAAAAATGTTAATGACTTAAAGTAGAATTTGAGTGATGTTAGTTTCCAAAACACATTTACTTATCCACGTGTAAGACAGGAACATATGTCTGAAGCATGACAAGGTGCATTGTAATATGATTTAGAATTGTAGTTAGTTATGAAATCCATTTTAGCACAGTCTCCTCCTCAACTTAAAATTTCTGTGGAGCACCATGTTACAAAGGTAGATGTTACACCCAGAGTAAAAAAGGTGGCTTGAAATTAACCATGAATGATATTTGCACTCCAATCAGTTTAGCATATTTTAATTACTGCAAATGTCAAGTGGCCCTGGATTTGATCCCAACAGGCTCAACTCCAAATGGGATGCTTTCAGAACACCAAGAATAGAATTAATGTTTAGGACATCATTTCTAGTTTAGCTTGTCAAGTTCTCTCCTTGTCAAGCCAACAGTGGTAGTTTCCAAAAGCCTAAACATGTTGATACAAATCACTTTTTTTGTTCTAATATATAAATGTTCTTATGTATTAGCCATGATGAAGTAAAATAAAATATTCTTAAGTTCTGGTGATGGGCATTAAATAGAAGTATTCACTTTATGGTCATATCTTATATGGCCCACAAAAGCTACCTCCAGAGTTGCATTCCAAGTTAACCATTATGCAATTAGAGGTCTTCATGTGTCCACCCTAACTGAATACCCAAGATCTGACCCGGGATCCAAGGTCCGGGACCAAAATTCCTACTTTACCCTCGTGTCTGGGTTGGGTCCTGTTTGATTGTCATTGGGTCTCAGGTCTATGTAACTACAGCTGATAGTCTATAGCATATTTATGTTACTCTAATAAGGTTAATTGACTTATAGAAGGCCTTGCCAACCATATTCATTTAACCAGAAGAGCAACTTGGGTGATAAATATAACATTTTGTCACTCGGGTCCAATCGGGTCTGGTCTAGATGTCTGGTTATTGTCAGGTCTGTTTCAGGTCTGGATCCAACTTTTTAGACCTGAGAAGACCTTTACATGCAATATCTCTATCTATGTAAACCAAATATTCCATTGTACCATAAATGTACATAAATGTATTCCATAAATGTCCACTGTGGTTATATGTACCGTAGAGACATTCTGTGTACCTCTTTGAGGCTTGGTGTAATTACACGCTGTTTCTACACATTACAAAAATGACCTCCACTCAGTAATCTGTTAGGGCTCAGTGCTATTCGTGATCCTTGTGACGTCCCTACCTTAACCTTAACCATAACCAAAACCCTTACCTAAACCTAACCTTAACCATTTTAAATGTCAAATTCAATGAGGTAGTGATCTCCCAAAGATTCCGGATATCACATACCAATCTGTTATACAACGTATTAGTTATACAAATTTATCCAACTCTTGCAAAAAAAATGTTTAAAAAAACTATGCACCTCTATGCAAATCTACTACGGTCTACTTCATGCAAAAATCCCTAGATACGATTCTCATTATCTGTATTGTTTTATGCAGTATCCCGTTGATATGAAAAGCATTGCTTTATAATATGGAGTAACCTTCTATTCTGTCTGCTATCTGGAACAGTGTTGAATGAACACTCTACCCCTGTCCTCATTCTGTATGTCTGTGAAGAAAAAAATATGATTAAACACGATCTTAAAATAGAATGTGAAGACACCTGTTTCAACAACTACGTTTTTATAGGGTTACTTTATATGTGATTATTATTCATGGTTTTCTCTGAGCCTTACAAAGTAAGAAACACTAGTAAAATACTTCTTGGCATGGAACTATCAAAATCTCTATCTATCAACCCTACCTTACAGATTGACTTGAAAATATGCACACCTCCCATTCTGCCAATGGCTCCACATTCCTCTATTTGTGATAACTCTAAGTTGATTTGGTAGTGCACACACATACACCCATAGACACATAGACATACAGTACATCCAATCCAATACAAACATACAGTAGGGTATACATTGTCCTGAACTGAACATGCTAAGTCCACATATAGTGTCTGACACACTTAAAACATTTGATCTCGCTGTCAGTAAAGTGATGCTTTCCCTTTGAGTACTAATCCGGTTTAAAATGAAGATTATGACTCTGTCATAGCTCCCAGTCCTGAGACCAGCTTTATCAGTACGGCACCTTGACTATTCATGTGAATTTTCAGGCCAAGTAGCTCAAGGTGCTACTTTGCAGATTGAGTGCTTTAACCTGGATCTTAAAACTCTGGGCCCAGCATCTTTTTGAGCCTGAAAAAATACTTGCAGATGTTACGTTTCAACTTAAGGTCAAGTCTTGTTTATTTCCAATGTAGCCGTTTTTATCTCAATATCAAATCATTTCTGGGGAACAATTATATATGGGTAACAATTATGTACCTTTACTGTGATTGTTTTTAATTAAAATGCCAAAACTCCATCTCACCAAAACAGGCTGAAATTTCAGGCAGCTCTTACACTAAAGTGCATTATCATAATTTCCATCATTTCACAGTATTATTCCAACATCATAGTATAGAAATATACACTTAGTGTTCAAAACATTAAGAAAACCTGCTCTTTCCATGACATAGCCTAACCAGGTGAATCCAGGTGAAAGCTATGATCCCTCCTTATTGATGTCACTTGTTAAATCCACTTCAATCAGTGCAGATGAAGGGGAGGAGACAGGTTAAAGAATAATTTTTTAGCCTTGAGACAATCGAGATATGGATTGTGTATGTGGGCCATTCTGAGGGTGAATGGGCAAGACAAAATATTTAAGTGCCTTTGAATGGGGTATGGTAGTAGGACCCAGGTGCACCAGTTTGAGTATGTCAAAAACTGCAAAGCTGCTGGTTTTTTCCCGCTCAAAAGTTTCCCGTGTGTATCAAGAGTGGTCCACCACCCAAAGGACATCCAGCCAACTTGACACAACTATGGGAATCATTGGTTTTATACATTCTAATCAATTCCATACAATTATATGTTTCAGGGCGGAATATTCTAATCATTCAATTAACAGATAATTCTCAACTAAAAATTAAACATGGGTCACCATACCTGTGGAATGCTTTTGGCACCTTGTAGTTTTTGCCCAGACGAATTGAGGCTGTTCTGAGGGCAAAACAGGGTGCAACTCAATATTAGGAAGGTGTTCCTAATGTTTTGTACACTCAGTGTATCTATAAAACACAGTAAATCACATTTTCTTTACTGTACTGGGCCTTTAATCACTGATTTCGATATTCAACACACCTCGACAATTCAAAATGTATTTTTCAACATCCACATTTTTTATTTGAACCTCGACAAACTCATTCTATCACCGACATTATTGCAATTCCAGGGAGTTCCTTTAAACCTTGACCCTCCTTTGTGTGTATGCAGTGACCTTTCACCACCTCTGAGGGAAATCTGGGCCAAATGTTCTCTGGCTCTGCTGCACAAGATCCATTACATGGCCTTAGGAGGGGCTATCTATTCTGTCCCTACTTGAATTAACTGATCTCTATCTAACATATATTTAAGTATTGTCAAGAATAAGACTGCTGTGTGTATGATTTAAGACTGACAGTGGATGGTGGGGGGATCATGACTGGGCTGTGAAGGCCAGTAGAAAATGGTGCAGAATTCACAAATGTCACACATCATAATTGTTATATAATCTGACAGCATGCAGTTCCTTATAAAACTATATATTATTCATCTAGATAGTTTTTTGATGTATTAACATAAGTAATGGGGTGATACATATGTGTGTGATTGATTGATGGGAATTGTTGGTATATTGAAAATGTCTACTTTCCCCATTCACTGTTACCTGTATATCATTCATCTCTCCCCTCAATCCACTTACATCAGACTTATTCTCTCAAATATGACAGTAAAGATGACACTGATATACTTCAATTCTGTCAGAGTGAGGAATATAACTCCACCTGGAGGTCTAGATCATATCTCTTCACAGTTAATGTTACTGTGAGAAATACAATGCTGTTTGTACCTTCAAAAATGTGTATGTCACTCTCAGGCTACGGATAATGAATAATCACAATATGGCATCTGTAATATTAAATCACAGTTCATGATCGACATGTTGATGGTGTAATGAAAAATAATCTGTTAAAAGAGACCTTAGTTCTCTGTGCTTTAGTTGAGACACCTTGTGCAACATAAAGTGACATATAGGACACTGCACCTTTATTGAATCAGGTTAGTACCCTGGATCTACTTTCATTCCTACAATACACCTGCTTCTGTTTTCAGACAGCCTGGTGTCGGCTATGAAGTCCCTGGGTTCTCCTCAAGAGTTAGAGCAGGTATCAGGAGATTCATGTCCATGTCCAGACACTTACCTGTCAGCCAACATGACAAGATTATTCCTGTGTGTGGCTGGCTGGAATACGCTTACAGTACTCTGCTATGGCATAAACGTCACACAGTCTTCATGTCACGCCTCTTCTTGGAAATGTCGTCTGTCATGTGATACACAGTGCTTTGTAAAAATATAATATATTTAGGTCAGCAAATGATATATATCTAAAACGTTACCTAGCACACTATGAAGAATATCCTGTGTGTGAGCAGGTCAATTTGTTGCTGTTAATGTTGACGTGTAACATAGTAAGAAGGAAATATAACAATATCAGATATCAGCGTTCTAATATCATGTATACAACATGATACATTGATTTGGCAGAAAGAAACAACAAATTAAACAATATTTAGCTGGATTCAAAATGGAACTGTGGATTTACTTTGACACCTGCTATTCCTATTACCTGTGTATTTGCCATTCTAATTGCCTGCTGCAAATCCATTTGTTTTTTTAGACAATCTTTGTTCTCTCTGAAAAAAATGTGGAGAGCCTTCAATCATGCAGGTTAGTGTTTTTCGTCATGAATGTTGTTCTGGAGGCAGCTCTGCATAGTGGTCACTCGTTGGCACAGTTACAAAGTTATAAAATAAGATTTTAAACCTAACCCTAACCTTTAATTAAATTCAAAAAGCACATTTTTGTTTTTATGATTCTTTACAACATAGGCAATTTTGACTTTGCAGCTGGCCCATCTGGCAGAAATTGCTCAGTTCTGCCTCCAGAGCAAGATTCATGACAAAGTGAACCTACTTCAATCATATCATAATAGTAGTGTTCAATAGAGTTCATACATGAGCATTTCAAAGCTTGATTTTCCTTTCTCACAAGTAATCTAAAACTATCTGGAAAATAATCTGTCATTTCTGTATTCATGAGCTATTGATAATTAACAATCAGTATGCAAAAGGCTTTGAGATCGTCTCCAGGCAACCATATAGATCTGAAGCCTACGATACACATATTGATTGGTTTCATGTGGGGAAGGTACATCCACACACTACCCATACATTCAGCAGTATTGAGCTGCTTACAAATACCACCCTGGGATGGCATGAAGAGAGACATTATTTTCTCTTGTTAGAAAGGTTGTTATATTCTCCATAGACATAGCACAATTAACCCTTACCCTAAAATACACTCTACATATAATCATGACTTGTTAAGACTCTGTAAAGCACTGGATGATGTTTGTGGGTATAACTGCCAATTTTCATTAGTCGGGTCAGTGTCCTCTGCCATTTGCAGGGCATCAAATCCAATTCAGGTAATTCAATTCTGATTGAAACAATCCAAATTGCATGCATGGACTGACACTATACTGTAGGAGTTGGATTTGTTCATTTTATGCTAGCCAAGGACCAAAGTATTCAGTTAGATGTTGATCATGTTCAAAAATAAAAACCTGGGTGAGGGACCCATGCACCCATGCTATCAATGTTGTGTAGCTACCTGTTCATGGTAACTTAATGGTAACCATTAATGCAGAGGGATGTCTCACTGACTCCTGTAAATGATGGCTGTCATTCTCTCTGGCACTTTCAAAATGGTACAGACATCTAAAATGAAAACACATTCAAAAATAGACATTTCAATGTGAAACATTTTATTCAGTCTCAATAACATCTCACAGAGATACATTTAGTTTGTTAATACAATAGTATTAAAAGGCTTATGCAACATCTATATCACATTTATGGTAAATAAACAAAAAATAAGCTATCAAGCACACAACTTGAAGTATCTTGATTACCAAACAATTGAAAATGGAGAAAGAGTTAAATGAATGGAACCTGTTATACAATCTTCCCCAGCTATCAACAAGTTCTGTATATTGATCCAGTATGTCTGTGATGGTCATATTGACCATGATGATGCTGTTAAATGTTGATGATAGAATATGTAAAACCTCAAGAATGTCCAAATACCACAGAACTTTGATATTTTTTCACCGAATTTGCTGAATATTGACAGCAGCCAGACAAACCATATACAGTAACTGTGCTTCATGAAGAAATTAAAGGACAACCTCTGAATGAACCATGGTCGTTTCAACAGTTGAGTCATCCTAACAGAACATTTACTGTACAATAACAAATAAACAGGGCACATAGAACACAGGGATGAGACACAAATAGCCCAGGCTCATGTAGATTGTCAAACATTAGAACAATCTTCTCATATGTAAAGCCTGACCTTTCTGCATAATATCTAGTGAAATAAAACACTCAAAAGCTTGGTTGACAAATTAATACAAAGCTGCATCCAAATATAAGGCAATTTGTAACAGTGAATACTCTAAATAGTAAGCTGTTGATTTCACATTCTTGAGAAGTGAATGCTACACATAAAATATCAGTTTGTTATAATCTGCCACATACTTTGATGAGTAGATGATTCTCAAAGTTAGAGTTTATAAAAGGCATTTTAAGTTACAAAGTTAACCTTGAAAGTGTAAAAAACATAACTACACAAATGTTCATTGGAGCTGAGCTGAAATGGCCCTTTGAGTTAAGACCTGAAAAAGACAAAGACACATTAACAAGCATACCTGGGTGACTCATAGTTATGAGATAGACATTTGTTTAAGGCACTTTGGAAACCCAAAAGTTTATCCTGTGAATGGTGAAAGACAAAAACAGCAATCTCTTACTGGACATCTTTGGTATCCTGATGGGGCCACTGCTGCTGCCATCACCTCCACCACTCAAGACTTTGATCTCAATGAGGTAGTCCTCGCCAGAGGGGACTTGCAGCTCCACGCTGGTCCTGTTGGTCTCCACCATGCTGCTCTTTCCAAGCCAGTTCTGACGGTACACCACCTGCACACCCCACAAGACATGCCACAAGAGGTCGCTTCACAGTCCAAGTCCAGAACAAACTATTACATAGAGCCATGACTACATGGAACTCTATTCCACATCAAGTAACTGATGCAGTAAAATTCGATTTAAAAAACAGAAAAATACACCTTATGAAACAGCGGGGACTGTGAAGCAAAACAAACATAGGCACAGACACATGCATACACAAACACACACGATAACATACACACTATACAGACACATACACATGGATTTAGTACTGTAGATATGTAGTAGTGGTGGAATAGTGGCCTGAGGGCAGACAGTGTGTTGTGAAATCTGTGAATGTATTGTAATGTTTAAAAAAAAATGTATAAACTGCCTTATTTTGCTGGACCCCAGGAAGAGTTGCTGCTGCCTTGGCAGGAACTAATGGGGATCCATAATAAATTCAAAAACCTTGAGACGGGTGAAGGAATATCATGGCGAGTATCTGATTAATACTGATTTAAGCGACACAAGTCGTTTAACCTTAAAGAGAAATTACTGATTTATGGATAATGCCTCTGTACTGTTTCTTTGAAGAAAGAAAAAGTGCTTCTCAGAGGAAGCCAAACTCTTCAGAAAAATAAATAGTATTTTCTTGATCAGTCAAATTGTATTTTTAATGCAGGCTCTTTCCAGAGGATGCCATGAATTGCAAATTATAGTGTGAGGTGTTAATGTGGCCCCCTGTGGTGCTCAGTGGAGGGGGTGGATCCCTGTGGCGCTCAGTGGAGGCTGACGTGGCCCCCATGTGGCGCTCAGCGGAGGCTGACGTAGCCCCCATGTGGCGCTCTGTGGAGGCTGGTGTCCCCCTGTGGCGCTCCGTGGAGGCTGGTGTGGCCCTGTGGTGCTCCGTGGAGGCTGGTGTCTCACTGTGGTGCTCCGTGGATGCTGGTGTCTCACTGTGGTGCTCCGTGGAGGCTGGTGTCCCCCTGTGGGGCTCCGTGGAGGCTGGTGTGCTCCGTGGAGGCTGGTGTCTCACTGTGGCGCTCCGTGGAGGCTGGTGTTCACCTGTGGTGCTCCGTGGAGGCTGGTGTTCCCCTGTGGTGCTCCGTGGAGGCTGGTGTCCTCCTGTGGTGCTCCGTGGAGGCTGGTGTCTCAATGTGGTGCTCCGTAGAGGCTGGTGTCCCCCTGTGGTACTCCGTGGAGGCTGGTATCTCACTGTGGTGCTATGTGGAGGCTGGTATCTCACTGTGGTGCTCCGTGGAGGCTGGTGTCCCCCTGTGGTGCTCCGTGGAGGCTGGTGTCTCACTGTGGTGCTCCGTGGAGGCTGGTATCTCACTGTGGTGCTCCATGGAGGCTGGCGTCTCCCAGTGGCGCTCTGTGGAGGCTGGTGTCTCACTGTGGTGCTCCGTGGAGGCTGGTGTCCCCCTGTGGTGCTCTGTGGAGGCTGGTGTCCCCCTGTGGTGCTCTGTGGAGGCTGGTGTCTCACTGTGGCGCTCCGTGGAGTCTGGTGTCTCACTGTGGTGCTCCGTGGAGGCTGGTGTCTCACTGTGGCGCTCCGTGGAGGCTGGTGTCTCACTGTGGTGCTCCGTGGAGGCTGGTGTCTCACTGTGGTGCTCTGTGGAGGCTGGTGTGCCCCTGTGGTGCTCTGTGGAGGCTGGTGTCTCACTGTGGCGCTCCGTGGAGTCGGGTATGACCCCCATGTGGCGCTCAGCGAAGGCTGATGTCTGAATGTGGAGCTTCACAGGCTCCTAGCTGCTTCCTCACCTGCTCTCTGAGCCACATCCGATCAGTCAATTCGAAAAAGTATACATTAAAAGAAAGCAGAACATTTTCTGAGTCATAATTCTCTGCTGAATGCTCCAAGAGTTCAGATACCCAGGATGACATGAAACGCTTCCTGTTACACAGGTTCAAACACAGCAGGTCTTTTTACTACTGCGGAATTCAGGGAGATCGAGAGGCAGGAATCTTCACTGAATGTATCACGGAGAAACAGAGAAACAGGTTTGCTTTGCGTCTTGTCACAGGGAACAGACTTTTTAATTTTGTACGGCCAGACGGGGACAATCCATATGTGATACTGAAAGTGCTGTGGTTTACATTTCCACTGCGACCAGGGAGTCATTTTTAGAGAACATAGCTGCTGAGATTAGCCAAGAAACTGCATTTGTTTCCTAGTTTTCAAAGATTCTGCTATTTCACTGACAACACTCACCTTGTATCCTGTCACCTCAGACTCATTTCCCATTGCCTTGACATGCTCCCACTTTAAAAAGATCTTGGAGTTGGTCAAGTTCCACTCAATATTCCCTGGAGGTTGACTTGGTGCTGAAAGATATGCAATCATATAGCAACACGAGTTAGTCACGTAACATTCCGTCAATAGCTGAAATAACTCCTAAATTACTTTCTCACTTTAACCATCCCCTTATCGCTGCTGTATGAAGGAAATCTCAACTAGAAGGGTACAAGTTTAGTGGCTGAATGATTGCCTCTAACTCTGATAAGCTCATAAACATGCTTCCTCTCCATGAGACATCAAGACAAACAGCATCTTGTCACAGATTATTGTAATTTTCTAAAAGAGGGCCCTGCTAATTCATGTTGTAGGTATAAGATAATCCAATTCCATCCATTAGTCTGCAGTCAACACGCAGTCAAGACCATACACTAATGACTGTGTTTCGTCTCAGCAGTGCTGTTGATGTAGAGGATTCACAGAGGCATTGAAGTCGTATTATATCCTGCTGCATTTTACCACAATTCCATGAATGTAAACCTCTGTGGGATATGCAGGCTTCATGAACGTGAAAGCGGACTTGTAAAGAGAGAAATGCTCAAATTGCATGTGACAGCTGTCCCATCTCAGAAAAAAACTCACGTGGTTTCTTGGTGGTGACATTGACTGCAGGGCTAGAAGGCCCTGCTCCAGCACTGTTCTGGGCCCTGACTGAGATCAGATACAATGTACTTCCCATGAGTCCAGAGAGAAGGGCCACAGTATCCGTGACCTTCACGATCTCAGCATCACTCTCCTGCACCCCCTCCTCCCAACAAAGCACCTGGAACCAAAGACATGAAGGTTATCCCAGACCTCCTGGCAGCATTAGAAACACTTCCAGCACTGTTGTTTGCTGATTTCATTCTGGACCTGATGAACAGGGGCTGTGAGTGAACAATGAAGGTCAAGTTAAAATCTCTCTGGGATCGTTCGGGACGCTAGCGTCCCACCTTGCCAACAGCCAGTGAAAGTGCAGGGCAACAAATTCAAAACAATAGAAATCTCATAATTAAAATTCCTCAACTATACAAGTATTTTACACCATTTTAAAGATACACTTCTCTTTAATCCAACCACAGTGTCCGATTTCAAAAAGGCTTTTCGGCAAAATCAGAACATATCATTATGTTAGGTCAGCAACTTGTCACAGAAAGCATTCAGCCACTTTCCAACCAAAGAGAAGTGTCACAAAAAGCAAAAATATGGATCAAATTAATCACTAACCTTTGACGATCTTCATCAGATGACACTCCCAGGACTCAATTTTACACAATACATGTATATTTTGTTCGATCAAGTTCATATTTATATCCAAAAACCTCAGTTTACATTGGCGCCATGTTCAGAAATGCCTCCAAAACATCCGAAGAAATTGCAGAGTGCCATATCAAATAACATAAAATACTCATCATAAACTTTGATGAAAGATACATGTTTTACATAGAATTATAGATAAACTTGTTCTTAATGCAACCACTGAGTCAGATTTCAAAAAAGCTTCACGGCAAAAACACAATATTCAGTAATCTGAGAACAGCGTTCAGCCACAAATGGAAGCCATACAGTTACCTGCCAAATTGTGGAGTCAACAAAAGTCATAAATAGCATTATAAATCTTCACTTAACTTTGCTGATCTTCGTCGGAATGCACTCCCAGGACTCCCACTTCCACAAGAAATGTTTGTTTTGTTCGATTACATCCATATTTATGTCCAATAGGCAATCACTTAAATTAAACTACAAACCACTACAAACCAAATCTCCCACTTCCTGGTTGGATTTGTCTCAGATTTCTGCCTGCCATATGAGTTCTGTTATACTCACAGACATCATTCAAACAGTTTTAGAAACTTCTGAGTGTTTTCTATTAACTACTACTAATGATATGCATATATTAGCATACGGGACAGAGTAGCAGGCAGTTTACTCTGGGCACCTTATTCATCCAAGCTACTCAATACTGCCCCCCTGCCTGGGCCTTCCCTATAGGCAGCTAGTCCCGGGCTATACTAAGGAAGAACGGGTAAGATCCTCAGGGAGTTCCATCATGAGGGACAATGCTTGTTGTGGAAATCGACATATGATGTTCACACTTGTGAGTGGTGATTTATAGAACACTACTCAGGCAGGGTAGCAGCCAGGGTATAAGGGTCCTTGGGAGACCAGAACAGCTTTGGACAGACCTCTTCATTCTCCAGATTAGATGGTGAGAAATCTACCCGTATCCCAAGCATTTTTACACGGTAGTGGAGATGTCACGTTTTTGCCACTGGCAGTTCTATTTAAATGCATGCCGACCCATTGCAGAGCCAATCATACTGAGGATAATATATATCATGTTGTTTTCGGCTCTCTACCAGCATCATGAATGTTGGGATATTTTTCATACCTCATATCCAATGGTCTTCCCACTGCTGGCTGTTTGGGGGATGGGTTCCCAGTACACCTCGATTTCAGAGGCTGATAGCGCCCGGGCCAACACTCTGGACGGAGCTATAAAGGGCTCTAAACATGAAAAGATGACACCAAGAATATTATCAAAAAATGGTAAACATTCAAGTCAAACTAACCCAAACTTTCCGTTTCATCAACAACTTGACCAATAGTCAAAGGAACTAACCTTCCTCTGCAGAATACACTACAACCACATGGCTAGATGGGCCTTCTCCTTCGTTGTTGTAGACTCCAACTTTCACCTCAAATTGGGAGAGGGGAGGGATGCTGTCGTTCCTGAAGGTGTATCTTGATGCATCAGGTGAAGGCAGCACAGTCTGTTTCCACGTGGTTGTACCAAGAGAACGAAAAGCCACAATATATCCAAATTCCTCTCCATTCTGTAGTTCCTCTGGTACCGGCTATGAGACAAAGACATTTTGACGGCATAAATTGTAGATTTTTTCCCTATTGGCTGTGAACTGAATATCAAATGACTATATGAACTGGAAAAGTCAAATTCTGAATAATCAAATTCCATAACATCAACAAGTTAATACATGCATCTATCAAAATAAACACCTGAGTTAATGAGGCACACAAAGTATATTGAAAGAAGGTGCTTCCACACAGGTGTGGCTCCTGAGTTAATTAAGCAATTAAAACATCCCATCATGCTTAGTGTCATGCCCAGTTGCCCATTATTTTGGCTACCATGGCTAGAATAAGAGATCTCAGTGAAGAGTGTGTGTGTGTGTGTGTGTCTCAGTCACCATCTCTTTACCCAATTGAACAACTTATGGGAGATTCTGGAGCGGCGCCTGAGACACTGTTTTCCCACCACCATCAACAAAACATCAAATGATGCAATTTCTCGTGTAAGAATGGTGTCACATCCCTCCAATATATACCAGACACTTGTAGAGTTAATGCAAAGGTGCTTCCTTTCCTTGGCAGTTACCTTTTATATCCAAAGCTATACACACTTCCTAAACCATTCTGCATGATAAGCCAAATCACTTTAAGTTATCCACAGAAACACCCATTCTGAGACATCATCCTAGATTTATGCACATACAATTTCCACCATCGCTGCATCTTGCATTTTGATTTACACACCAGGGGAGCCGTTTGGAGGAGGCAAATATCTAGGCAAGACAGCTCTTGTTTTAATTAAAACCCATTTAATTGAAGTCACATTGCCGTAGAGAATTCTGTCAAACCCCATTCATGTCAGAAGAGTGATTTGAAAACAGCCGTCACAATGAAGACATATTCTAATAAATCTGATCAGCAAGCTTACCTCCCATTGGATAACCAGTTCTCCTCGGCTACCTCCTCCTCCACTCACATTACCCGGTGCTACTTCAGGAACTGGATGGACAGAAACAACAACAGTGTCTAATATAAGGGTGTGTATTCCTTCAGAGGGGGGAGTAAAGGCATATTTGAATCCTTACTTCTCCAAAACCATACAGAAGCCTTGATATCACTATTATAGTGCCCCTAATCACAATACGGTTTCCTAAATTCACAAAGCAAAGGCTTGTTTAAAAAAAATCCAATTACATTTAGGCTGATACTGTCACAAGCGCCTGTGCATACGTGCCTATAAAGGTTACACACACACACACACACACATACACACACACACACACACACACACACACACACACACACACACACACACACACACACACACACACACACACACACACACACACACACACACACACACACCTGTTGTTAATACAGTGTGTAACATCCATGTGTTCTCTTCTCTTGTGGTTCAGTGAGCCAGTCGGACGCACTCTGCTAACCAGCTCAAAATAGACACTTTTAAGTCATTGCCTGATGGCATGCGTGGATATTTCACAGCATCTAAATGCTTAAAAGGTATGATGCATCCTGCTCGGTTGGTTCTAATCTAATGAGCAAAAGTATCAAAAGTGTCAATATCCACATGGCTGTGTCAGCCGTGTCATCTAAACACATGAACAAGTTCTCACTTTCTTTGCCTATTAGGTAAATCATTAACACCTGTTTCGGTGTCTGTCGATTGGAACAAAGCTGATTCTGTCTTCATTACACATAATTAGCGATGAGAAAGGCACGATAAAAGTGACTGTGGGATCTACATGGTGAAATCTATCAGGGGAAGAACAGAACACTCAATACAAGTTACACTAATCAGACAGTTAGATTCACCACGAGAGGACAGAAAGGAATTAAAAAGTACCTGCTGCTTTCGTTCGAATCTGCTTGGATTGCATGCTGGGCTCTCCAACACCCACATTGTTGATAGCCACCACCCTGAATTCATAATCCACCCAGGGGTTTAAATCTATCACCGTTGCATGAAACATCTGTCCAGGCACAGAATCAGGAACTAGGATTAAAGAATTTAGAATTTAAATACATATTGATTCTCATCCATCAACAAATCACATTTCAGAAAGCATCCATGTTATCAAAGACTGTCTGTGATAGAATTCAATCAATATAACTTATCCCAGAAGGCCCCTTAGATAACAATTGAGTAAAAAGAAAGCAATACTCCTGTCCACATCATCCCCGAAGCGGACTCTTCTCACAATATTATCATAGTACAGAAACCACCAAATGATATATCTCTATGACAGAAACATTCTCTGAATATAATGTCCTGTAGAGAACACTAAGCTAATGGATGGGCTGGTGTTGTAGCTACCTGTCCTGACGGCCTGCCAGCCGATGGAGAAGGGGGTCCTGGCCTGGATGCTGTATGTGGTGACAGGGCTGTGGTTGTCTGGCCCAGACCCCCAGGAGAGCTGGGCACTGGAGTCAGTGATCTCCCCCACCATGAGGCCCTCTGGGGCACCGGGTGGTCCTGACAGAACAGGGAGACAACCACTGTCAAAGAGCTCTATTGTGTCAGCCAAAAAAGGATGGCAGGATTAAACCAGTTTCATGCAAGGCAGTCAAAAAAGAAAGACTTTTAATATTTCAACCAGCGGAGCTAAAGATCCTTCAAATGATGAGTGGAAATACAAAATTATTCAAAAGGGAAGGAGAAGTGGAAAATTAATGTATTGATTTAGAGATGATCCTGTAGTCATTATTTAACACTGAATGAATGTCACCGAGAATAGTTGGCTGAAGTAAAGAGAATGAATAGAGTGTGATAGTGTCTGAGGTTGTCTAATTCCTCTTTAGATGATTGCTACAGCGTGTCAGAAATACAAAGTAGCATCACAGTGAGGAAGTGTGTGCGTACCTCTGACAATGAGGTCGGCTGCTGCTGAGACACTGTCCACCACGGTGTGAACCATGCACACATACTTCCCAGAATGCTTTAGCTGAATATTCCTGACCATCAGATCACCAGCTGATTCCTGATGACAATAGAACAGGACAAAGTGTAATTTCACAACAATACTAGTAATTCCAAATACAGTCATTCAATAACAATTTTTCATGTTGTGTACCAATAATCTTTCTGATAACGTTTCATCTCTCTGTACGTTACGGCAGTAGCAAGAAGAACTAGGCCAGGCTAGGTCTTTAGAGAGAGAAAAGAGCAGGTAGGAACACTGGAGTGACACTGGTTCTAACAGTCCTTGTGTTAAACAAACAACTTCCTGAACGTTAAGAGCTCTGCTAAATGATGCTGACAGTAAAAATGTCAGTGTTATACAGGCCATTTTAGCACAGGGTCTTTGTGTGCTCAGCAGACCAGAGGATACATCCCGTCATCAGATAGATATGTGCTCTGATTCAGAGGGGTTGGGTTAAATGTGGAAGAACATTTTCAGTTGAATGCATTCAGCTGTACAACTGACTGTATCCCCCTTTCCGTGTTCAATTCCTTGTTCACAGGAGTATTTATTTAACTAGGCAAGTCAGTTAAGAACAGATTCTTATTTTCAATGACAGCCTAGGAACAGTGGGTTAACTCCCTTGTTCAGGGGCAGAATGACAGATGTTAACCTTGTCAGCTCGGGGACGTGATCTTGCAACCTTTCGGTTAGTAGTCCAACACTTTAACCACTAGGTTACCAACCGAGTATCATGTGGTCTACTCCTAAGATCAGCTACAGGCTGGGAGTTTTCATCTCTCGCTACAAGTTTTACCTGGCCAGGCCTCCATGTTAAATGCCCTAGTCTTGTTTGACTTGTAGGTGTACTGTTACAGTACACAGACGTGAGCAGAGATGCCTGTGTATAGTCTGTCTCCTGTACAGTACAGGTCAGAGTTTCCCGACCCTGGTCTTCCAGTACCCCCAACAGTACACATTTTTATTGTAACCCTGGACAAGCACACCTGATTCAACCTGTAATCATCAAGCCCTCAATGAGCTGAATGAGGTGTTTGTCCAGGGCTACAACAACGTTAATTGTTGGGGGTACTGGAGGACCAGGGTCGGTGTATTGTTGGGGGTACAGGAGGACCAGGGTTGGTGTATTTTTGGGGGTACTGGAGGACCAGAGTTGGTGTACTGTTGGGGGTACAGGAGGACCAGGGTTGGTGTATTTTTGGGGGTACTGGAGGACCAGGGTTGGTGTATTGTTGGGGGTACTGGAGGACCAGGGTTGGTGTACTGTTGGGGGTACTGGAGGACCAGGGTTGGTGTACTGTTGGGGGTACTGGAGGACCAGGGTTGGTGTATTGTTGGGGGTACTGGAGGACCAGGGTCGGTGTATTGTTGGGGGTACTGGAGGACCAGGGTCGGTGTATTGTTGGGGGTACTGGAGGACCAGGGTCGGTGTATTGTTGGGGGTACTAGAGGACCAGGGTCAGTATATTGTTGGGGGTACTGGAGGACCAGGCTCGGGAAACATTGATATACAGTGCCTTCGGAAAGTATTCATACCCCTTGACTTTTTTCACACTTTGTTACACTACAGCCTCGTTCTAAAATGTATTAAATAAAACAATTTCCTCATGAATCTACACACAATACCCCATAATGATGAAGCGAAAACAGGTTCAGAATTTGTTGCAAATGTATTCAAAACAAAAAAACAGTAATACCTTATTTACATAAGCATTTAGACCCTCAAAAATGAGCTCAGGTGCATCCTGTTTCCATTGATCATCCTTATGATGTTTCTACAATGATTGGAGTCCACCTGTGGTAAATTCAATTGATTGGACATGATTTGGAAAGGCACACACCTGTCTATATAAGATCCCAAAAGGTTCCAAAAACCAAGCAATGAGGTCGAAGGAATTGTCCGTAGAGCTCAGAGATAGGATTGTGTCAAGGCACAGATCTGGGGAAGGGTACCAAAACATTTCTGCAGCATTGAAGGTCCCCAAGAACACAGTGGTCTCCATCATTCTGAAATGGAAGAAGTTTGGAACCAGCAAGACTCTCCACCTGGCCAAACTGAGCAATCGGGCGAAAAGGGCCTTGGTCAGGGAAGTGACCAAGAACCAAATGGTCACTCTGACAAAGCTCTAGAGTTCCTCTGTGGAGATGGGAGAACCTTCCAGATGAACAACCATCTCTGCCGCACTCCACCAATCAGGCCTTTATAGTAGAGTAGACGGACGGAAGCAACTCCTCAGTAAAAGGCGAATGACAGCTCACTTGAAGTTTGCCAAAAGCACCTAAAGACTATCAGACCATGAAAAACAAGATTCTCTGGTTTGATGATTGATCTCTGTGGCCTGAATGTCAAGAGTCACATCTGGAGGAAATCTGGCACCATCCCTATGGTGAAGCATGGTGGTGGCAGCATCATGCTGCGCTGATGTTTTTCAGGGGCTGGGAAAACAAGTCAGGATCGAGGCAAAGATGAACGGAGCAATGTACAGAGAGATCCTTGATGAAAACCTGCTCCAGAGTGCTCAGTACCTCAGACTGGGGTGAAGGTTCACCTTCTAACAGGACAACGACCCTAAGCACACAGCCAAGACAACACAGGAGTGGCTTCGGGACAAGTCTCTGAATGTCCTCGACTGAATGTCCTTGAGCCAAAGCCCAGACTTGAACCCAATCGAACATCTCTGGAAAGACCTGATAATAGCCGTGCAGCAACGCTCCCTATCCAATGTAATGTGTCAAAATGTAGAAAAATTCAAGGAGTCTGAATACTTTCTGAAGGCAGTGTAGGTACATACCCCTCCTATCATCTCAAAGTGGTCCTGTTTGTTAAAATCAATGAGTTTGCCGTTGAAGAACCACTTAAAGGTGGGATCCAGGGAGGAGTCTCCGGACACTTCACATGGCAACACGATGCTCTGTCCCACAGTGGCATCCACACTCAGTGGTGGAACCGTTATCTTGGTTGGCTCTGTTGGACAACACAGAAAAACAAACACAGGATCATGTGTTACTGGAGCCGTGCTACAATATTTGAATATAGGCCTGCTGCTGGAAAAATGTCCTGATCATGTTGACAAGATGTTTTAAATTAAATTCTTATTCCTTTCAATCCAATTAACATGTTTGGAGAATTTTGTTGTTGTTGTATTGATATAGTCTTGAGACTGAATAATTCATCATAATGCAATGATGGTGTCAAATTAATACTCCATGTACAACCATCAGTTATTAAAACAGCCAAATCAACAAATTTAAACAACAGCTCTTTTTTAAATCAACATGAAATATCTGACTTGGGTGGAACATAACATCTCTCTCCTCACTACTCTAGATGCCAGGGATTTTCTCCCCTCTGCTGTGTGACCAATAACTCACGGCTGACAAAACCAAGGATGATGAGTTATGTTTCTGTCAAACCAGCAGGAACATAAAACAACTATATATTTCATTATCAATTTCATGCTTGGCTTAGTATTTCCCCCCTCTAAACACAGGTTTAAACCATCTGCTTAAAAGGTAGTGAAATCCGTGTCCGGAAAAGTACCTTTCACCACCAGAGTACCAGTACTGCTTGATGTCCCAAAGGGGTTCCTGGCCACACAGGTGTACCTCCCTCCGTCTGATTGGCTGATGTTGGTGATACGGAGAGTTCCATCCTCCATAATAGTCCGTCTGACAAAAATGAAGGAACAGACAACTGTTGTTATCAGGATCAATAAGGATTTGATAGCACTGAATGGGTTATATAGGGATTCTAAATGATGATTAGCATTCAAATACATCAACACTTGTGGCTTCATCTCGATAATAAACTGGGTGGTACGAGACCCTGAATGCTGATTGGCTGAAAGCTGTGGTATATCAGACCCTATACCATGGTTATGACAAAACATTTATTTGTACTGCTCTAATTACATTGGTAACTAGTTTTTAATAGAAATAAGGCTCCCCAGGGGTTTGTGAAATATGGCCAATATAAGCGTTGCGTCGTGCCTATGAACAGTCATTAGCCGTGTTATATTGGCCATATACCACATCCCCTCGGGCCTTATTGCTTAAATAGCCTACATCCCATGTTCTAGTTTGAATGACAAGTATTTCATGAATTTAAAACTGAATTGTCTGGAAGACTGAATTCTCTACAAGCACATTTGCACATTTCAGAACAGAGCAATTATCTTAGTTGAAGCAGAACAGATTTGCTGTTGGGTCGACATGCTATTGAAAGCACAAAAGATTAAATGTGCATTTTAATAGAATAAACAGTGGGACACTAAGGCCAATGAGGATAGGGGAAGGAGAAGAGAGCAGAACAACAGTGAGAGATGATTCACTCCGAATTGGAATCTTTACCTGCGGCCTTGTAATTATACAACATGTGTGAGATCCTATCGACACATTAACAGCCATTACCAAAAGGTAATGAAATCAGATATGACTAAAGAGCCATCTCACTTGTAGCTTGCTGTCTGGACACAGTGAGATACCGAGGAAACTCGAGCAACAATGTTGAAAAAGGCACATTACTGAAATACTAATCAGGGACAATTGTAGACTACATACAGTTGAAGTCGGAAAGTATACTTATAAAGTATACTGTATACTCATTCAGACTTGTAAAATACTGTACAGTTCTGAGGTGCAAAGTAACAGTCAAAGGTACAGTTGAAGTTTACATACACCTTAGCCAAATACATTTAAACTCAGTTTTCACAATTCCTGACATTTAATCCTAGTAAAAATTCCATGTCTTAGGTCAGTTTATTTTAAGAACGTGAAATGTCAGAATAACAGTAGAGAGAATGATTTATTTCAGCTTTTATTTCTTTCATCACATTCCCAGTGGGTCAGAAGCGTACATACACTCAATTAGTATTTGGTAGCATTGCCTTTAAATTGTTTAACTTGGGTCAAACGTTTCAGGTATCCTTTCACAAGCTTCCCACAATAAGTTGGGTGAATTTTGTCCCATTCCTCCTGACAGAGCTGGTGTAACTGAGTCAGGTTTGTACGCCTCCTTGCACGCAAATGCTTTTTCAGTTCTGCCCACACATTATCTACAGGATTGAGGTCAGGGCTTTGTGATGGCCACTCCAATACCTTCACTGTTGTCATCCTTAAGCCATTTTGCCACAACTTTGGAAGTATGCTTGGGGTCATTGTCCATTTGGAAGACCCATTTGCAACCAAGCTTTAACTTCCTGACTGATGTCTTGAGATGTTGCTTCAATATATCCACATCATTTTCCTCCCTCATGATGCCATTTTTTATATGAAGTGCACTAGTCCCTCCTGCAGAAAAGCACCTCCACAACATGATGCTGCCACCCCCGTGCTTCACGGTTGGGATGGTGTTCTTCGGCTTGCAAGCCTTCCCCTTTTTCCTCCAAACATAACGGTGGTCATTATGGCCAAACAGTTCTATTTTGCAGTTGCAATCCTTAGACTGGCTTTTTATGGTGGTTTTGGAGCAGTGGCTTCTTCCTTGCTGAGCTGCCTTTCAGGTTATGTCGATATAAGACTTGTTTTACTGTGGATATAGATACTTTGTACCTGTTTCCTCCAGCATCTTCACAAGGTCCTTTGCTGTTGTTCTGCAATTGATTTGCACTTTTCGCACCAAAGTACGTTCATCTCTAGGAGACAGAACGCGTCTCCATCCAGAGCGGAATGAGGCAGCATGGTCCCATGGTGTTTATACTTGCGTACTATTGTTTGTACAGATGAACGTGCTACCTTCAGGCATTTGGAAATTGCTCTCATGGATGAACCAGACGTGTGGAGGGCTGATTTCTTTTGATTTTCCCATGATGTCAAGCAAAGAGGCACTGAGTTTGAAGTAAGGCCTTGAAATATCATCCACAGGTAGACCTCCAATTGACTTAAATTATGTCAATTAGCCTATCAGAAGCTTCTAAAGCCATGACATCATTTTCTGGAATTTTCCAAGCTGTTTAAAGGCACAGTTAACTTAGTGTATGTAAACTTCTGACCCACTGGAATTGTGATACAGTTAATTATAAGTGAAATAATGTGTCTGTAAACAATTGTTGGAAAAACGACTTGTGTCATGCACAAAGGAGATGTCCTAACCGACTTGCCAAAACTATAGTTTGTGAACAAGTAATTTGTGGAGTGGTTGAAAAACGAGTTCTAATGATTCCAGCCTAAGTGTATGTAATCTTCAGACTTCAATTGTTTATTTGCAACATTTTCCCCATTGTTTGTAAAACTTCCACATCACAATCTAGATTAAAAAGTGGTTTCCTTTATACGATGTAATAAAAGTAACCTCATAACAATGAAATTGTTTTCATTCATTGTTTGCCAAATTCCACAAACATTGGGTTTTTAATGCTTGTACTTTATTTTAAAATATAACAAAATGTAACAAATGTAAACATGCATAAACAATTCTATGAACTCCTAGCTATCGTGACACTCTGTTCCAGCAAATCAAAAACAAAAGCTGTGAACTGCAAGCTCAGAAATCAAACAATTTCACTGCAGCTCTTAAAAATATGAATTCACTCAGGCTGAGCTGAGACCATGCCTGACATAGGGTGCTTTGGGCAGATTTATTGACAAAAATATCAAATATTGAGTGATGGATGCGTGCTGAAAACATGGCCTGAGGGGCAATGAGCTGCAAAACAAATAAAACGTAAAGAACTATCTGCTTTAAGAAAGGAACGCTGTTCAATGCTGTGCATTTTCTATTCTGGTCCAGATGCACAGCCTGCATAATCACTTCTTTCTCTTTTTCCACATGACTGCCAAAGGAATATGATAACTAATCAATCGCTCTGCTCACATGTTGAGGCACGTCCACTGAGTTACGGAAAGACTATGGAAATGTGGCAGCACATATCGATTCAGGCCACAGCCTAAAAGCAGCAGTAGCTCCAAGGCTCCTGTTCACCCTCCATCTGACTCAACCACACTACCCCAATTAAAGATGCAGAATTAGAGGGAGTGTGGGAGGAGTACACTAAACATTGTGCTGCTGGTGAGCTCCCTCTCTCTAATTTAAGGGGCTTCATTGGCATGCGAAACATATGTTTACATTACCAAAGCAAGTGAAATAGATAATGAACAAAAGTGAAATAAACAATACAATATTAACAGTACACAAAAGTTCCAAAAGAAAAGACATTTCAAATGTTGTAATGATGTGCAAATAGTTCAAGTACAAAATGGAACATAAATATAGGTTGTATTTACAAATGTTCTTCAAGCGTTGCCCTTTTCTAGTGGCAACAGGTCACAAATATTTATGCTGTGATTGCAAAAAAATTCCCCAATAGTTATGTGAGTTTATCAAAAGTGGATTTGTTTTCAAATTCTTTGTGGGTCTGTGTAATCTGAGAGAAATATGTGTCTCTAATATGGTCACACATTTGGCAGGAGTTTAGGAAGTGCAGCTCAGTTTCCACCTAATTTTGTGGGCAATGTGCACATAGCCTCTTCTATTGAGAGCCAGGTCTGCCTACGGCGGCCTTTCTCAATAGCAAGACTATGCTGCTCACTGAATCTGTACATAGTCAAACACTTTCTTAATTTTGGGTCAGTCATGGTGGTCAGGTATTCTGCCACTGTTTATTCACTGTTTAGGGCCAAATAGCATTCTAGTTTGCTCTGTTTTTTTGTAAATTCTTTCCAATGTGTCAAGGAATTCTTTTTTTGTTTTCCCAAGATTTGGTTGGGTCTAATTGTGTTGCTGTCCTGGGGCTCTGTGGGGTCTGTTTGTGTTTGTGAACACAAACAGACCAGCTTGCTTAGGGGGCTCTTCTCCAGGTTCATTTCTCTGTAGGTGATGGCTTTGTTATGGAAGATTTGGGAATCACTTATTTTTTGGTAGTTGTAGAATTTAACGGCTCTTTTCTGGATTTTGATAATTAACGGGTATCGGCCTAATTCTACTCTGCATGCATTATTTGGTGTTTTACGTTGTACACAGAGGATATTTTCTGCATGCAGAGTCTCAATTTGGTGTTTGTCCCATTTTGTGTTTGCCACCTTGGTTGGTGAGCAGAATCCAGACCTCACAACCATAAAGGGCAATGAATTCTATAACTGATTCAAATATTTTTAGCCAGATCCTAATTGGTATGTCGAATTTTATGTTCCTTTTGATGTCATAGAAGGACCTTCTTGCCTGGTTTCTCTGATCGTTCACAGCTTTGTGGAAGTTACCTCTGGCGCTGATGTTTAGGCTGAGTAATGTAAAGTGGCAAGACAAAGTATGTGAACCCTTTGGAAATACCTTGACTTCTGCATAATTTGGTCATGAAATTTGATCTGATCTTTATTTAGGTCACAACAATAGACAAACAAAGTCTGCTTAAACTAATAACACACACATTTTACATTTTCATGTCTTTATTGAACACACCATGTAAACATTCACAGTGCAGGGTGGAAAAGGTTTCTGTAGTTGCGGATCAGACCTGCACAACGGCCAGGAGGAATTTTGGACCATTCCTCTTTACAAAACTGTTCCAGTTCGGCAATATTCTTGGGATGTCTGGTGTGAACTATTCTCTTGACGTCATGTCACAGCATCTCAATTGGGTTGAGGTCTGTACTCTGACTGGGCCACTCCAGAAGGCATATTTTCTTCTGTTGAAGCCATTCTGTTGTTGATTTACTTCTGTGTTTTGGGTCATTGTCCTGTTGCATCACCCAACTTCTGTTGAGCATCAATTGGCAGACAGATAGCCTAACATTCTCCTGCAAAATGGCTTGATACACTTGGGAATTCATTTTTCTGTCGATGATAGCAAGCTGTCCAGGCCCCGAGGCAGCAAAGCAGCCCCAAACCATGATTCTCCCTCCACCATACTTTACTGTTGGGATGAGGTTTTGATGTTGGTGTGATGTGCCTTTTCTACACACATAGTGTTGTGTGTTCCTTCCAAACAACTCAACTGTAGTTTCATCTGTCCACAGAATATTTTGCCAGTAGCGCTGTGGAACATCCAGGTGCACTGTTTCAAACTTTAGACGTGTAGCAAAGTTTTTTGGGGACTGCAGTAGCAACAGTGCTGAACTTCCTCCATTTAAAGACAATTTGTCTTATCGTGGACTGATGAACATCAAAGCTTTTAGAGATACTTTTATAACCCTTTCCAGCTTAATGCAAGTCAACAATTGTTAATCTTAGGTCTTCTGCGATGTCTTTTGTTCAAGGCATGGTTCATAACAGGAACTGCTTAGCAAACTCAAATTTTGTGAGTGTTTTTTATAGGGCAAGGTAGCGCTAACTGACATCTCCAATCTCGTTTCATTAATTGGACTCCAGGTTAGCAGACTCCTGACTCCAATTAACTTTTGGAGAAGTCATTAGCCTATGGGTTCACATACTTTCACACTGTGAATGTTTAAATGATGTATTCAATATAGACAAGAAAAATACAACACTTTGTGTGTTATTAGTTTTAAGCACACTATGTTTGTCTATTGTTGGGACTTAGATGAAGATCAGATCAAATTTGATGACCAATTAATGCAGAAATCCAGGTAATTCCAAAGGGTTCACATAGTTTGTTCTTGCACTCTCTCTCTCTCACACACACACACACACACACACACACACACACACACACACACACACACACACACACACACACACACACACACACACACACACACACACACACACACACACACACACACACACACACACACACACACACACACACACACACACACACAGAGAGAGGGTGGGCGGTGGTATCCTGGATATGTTATTCTCCAGCTCTTGGTCCACAGCCTGCTTTTGGCAGAGTCTTTCTCTCAGAGGACTGCAGTACAGTAATTTACTATAGTTTAGTGTAGCTGCAGCAGGGTTATGCAGCAGTTCCACTGTCCCCACAGACCTTCTGTGCTAAGACTAGTACCTCAAGTGAACTTGTCAGCTGTGAAGCTGTGAGTCTGTGAGGCTTGCATGAGAGGTTACAAGGTATCATTTATAGCCATGGCTGAATACAAGCTTGAAAGACCAAGGTCATCATAATGAACATGAAAGTCCCTACCATAACTGTGAAGGTGTTGTATAGAACATCCCTGAATACAGAGATATACAGGCTTCTAGCAAGGTTCTGGACATCTCTATTGAACTACAGGCAAAAGAGAGAATGTTAGCAAAAAGCCCCCTCACCACGTCACCGTCCCCTTGATTAGAGGCACAAACAGCGTTGAGCCCAAGAGACTAGCAAGTTCCCAGGAGAAGAGCCCTTATACACGAGCCATCAATGGCATGAGCAGCGATTGGTACTGTTATTGGGTCATTCCACCAATTCGGTGCCTTTTGAGAAAAATATTATAGTTAGTGCCTATTAAGTGCCAAATAATGTAACAGGGTTGATCGTAACAGGGTTGACGATTTCATCCAAAATCAGCCATAAATTCCCCTGTGACAGGGGGAATGGAAGCTTGTTGTGTGCAACAGGGAGATGCATTTGAATGCCAGCTTCACCAAAAATGCAATTGTAAACATTTCTAGCTGTCTATCTATGGGTAACAGGGTTGATGTTGTGTTATGCTCGACACACTCAGTTTCCCACCACAAAACACCAGAAATGGGCAAAAAAATTGTAGAACCAGCTCACCTGCATTTACTCAATGATTGTTCAATGTTTCTAAAACCAAACAATTTTAAATTAAAAAAGGAATATTTTAAACATATTAAAACGAGAGTTCAGTTCACGTAACAGGGTTGACCTTAAAATGAGGGACAGACCTAAACTAATCACTATTTCTTTCATGTGATTCATCTTCAGAAAGGACTTTTTAGCTAGGGCTTTACAGTGATGGTGAACCTTGGATACATTCTGGAATGAAATCTTCCTAGAAGTGACACGGTTGACAGAGCTTTAGAAAGCCTTAATTCATATTAACATTTAGATGTATTCATTTCTCCATGTCGTCTGAAGGGAGATTCATTTAACATTACAGGCTTTTAAAATTCAATATTAGTGCACAATTTCTACCTAAAATACAAAAAGGCACTTATTTCATGGAACGACCCTATTGCGACAGTACCGCCTGCTGTCCTTCAGAAACTCTCCCCCTCTCCGCCAGGAGATGGAGGCCCTTGGGGACGCATGGGGACGGCACTCCATTATCACCTCCCCCCCTCTCTGGATCAGCATGGACTTCTTCACAAGACTCTTGGAGAAGTCAGGTGCAGAGGCTGCATGGGGAACAGAACAAGCCCTGTTGAAACCATTCTGTTCTCTTTGACGAGGCAGTGGCACAGCAGCAAGCTACCTTATGTATGCATCAGCCAAACTGTCAAATGCATCATAGTCAATTATAAAAATGTAATTTCATGAAAAACCACTGGCTGACTTTCTTTATCAAGTAATTATGTAAATGTGGCTAAAAACCATGGCTCAGCTGATATTCACTTTCTGTTAATTTCTACTGACAGCGTTAGTACATGTCTTAACCTTTCTGTGTGGCTTCAGCTTTTTAAAATAAGACAAAACAAATACTACAGACTAGAGTCATCCAGATATACTTACCTACAACCTTGAGTTCAGCGCTGGCATAGATGGCTCCATGTTCGTTCTCTGCCAGGCACTGGTACATCCCAGAGTCCAACAGGTTGATCCTGGATATGGCCAATCGTCCACCTTCTAAAAGTATCCTGTCCTGGTAACAAGAGACATACACCCTCAATAACACATCTCAGTATAGGATGTGTGATGTGTGATAAAACTCCAATTATAAACTGAGTGGTTCAAGCCCTGAATGCTGATTGGCTAACAGCCATGGTATATCACAAAACATGTATTTTTACTGCTAAAATTATGTTGGTAGCCCGTTTATAATAGCAATACGGCACTTTGGGGGTTTGTGATATATCGCCAATATACCACGGCTAAGGGATGTGTCCAGGCACCATATACAATACCTCCTCGGGCCTTGTTGCTTAAATATACAGTACCAGTCAAAAGTTTGGACACACAAAACTCAAGGGTTTTTCTTTATTTTTACCATTTTATAGATTGTAGAATAATAGTGAAGACATCAAAACTATGAAATGACACATATGGAATCATGTAGTAAGAAAAAAGTGTTAAAGATTCTTCAAAGTAGCCACCCTTTGCCTTGATGACAGCTTTGCACACTCTTGGCATTCTCTCAACCAGCTTCACCTGGAATGCTTTTCCAAAAGTCTTGAAGGAGTTCCACACATATGCTGAGTACTTGTTGGCTGCTTTTCCTTCACTCTGCGGTCCAACTCATCCCAAACAATCTAAATTGGGTAGAGGTCAGTTGATTGTGGTGGCCAGGGCACAGACACACAAAACAATTATTACGCAAAAACTTAAGCTGCTTAAGAAAAAAATAAGTTCATAAGATAATTTGTAAGTGCAATTCCTCAACAATTTCTTAAGATTTAATGATTTTCTTACAAATTCCTCCAATATCTTCCTACGTATTATCTTAAGATCTTTGTTGCTAGGCAACTGATTTAGTTAGCTAGCTAGCAATGGCAATCATGTTAGCAAATTTCCAACTGAGAGTACTATTCTAAAACATGTTCTTGGGTTTTAAATAATAAATACTGACACTTTCAGATGAAGTTTGTGTGAATTAAACATGTTCAATTTCTTTCATGAGATTTTTCTCTCACTGTCCTGAGTTTAAGACAAGGGTTTAGCAATCTTGGAATTTAATGAACATTTCCAATAACTGAATTTTCAAGAATCTAACTTCATCTTAACTTTTTGCTTAAGGAGAAACATAAGAAATAGCGCAAGAGAATTCCCAATAACCTTTTGGAGGAATAGCAACTTAGCTTAACTTTCTCCTTAAGTTTATAGTTAAGAAGACCTTTCTTCTTAACTGCCATTATTTCTTTAAGAAGGTTTGTGAATCTGGCCCCAGGTAAATGATGCAGCACTCCATCACTCTCCTTCTTGGTCAAATAGCCCGTACACAGCCTGGAGGTGTGTTTTGGGACAATGTCCTGTTGAAAAACAAATGATAGTCCCACTAAGCGCACACACGGAACACAGGGAACCACACATGCAAAGATCATACGTTCGCCTACTCCGCCTCTCACAAAGACACAGCGGTTGGAACTCAAATTTGGACTCAGACCAAAGAACAGATTTACACCGGTCTAATGTCCATTGCTCGTGTTTCTTGGCTCAAGCAAATCTCTTCTTCTTATTGGTGTCCTTTAGTGGTGGTTTCTTTGCAGCAATTCAACCATGAAGGCCTGATTCATGCAGTCTTCTCTGAACAGTTGATGATGAGATGTGTCTGTTACATGAACTCCATTAAGCATTTATTTGTGCTGCAATTTCTGAGGCTGTTGACTCCAATTAACTTATCCTCTGCAGCAGAGGTAACTCTGGGTCTACCTTTCCTGTGGCAGTTATCATGAGAGCCAGTTTCATCATAGCACTTGAAAGTTCTTGAAATGTTCCTTAAAGTAATGATGGACTGTCATTTCACTTTGCTTATTTGAGCTTTTATCAAATAGGGCTCTCTTCTGTATACCACCCCTACCTTGTTACAACACAACTGATTGGCTCAAAGAAAATAAATTACACAAATGTACTAGAAACACCTGTTAATTGAAATGCATTCCAGGTGACTACCTCATGAAGCTGGTTGAGAGAATGCCAAGAGTGCGCAAAGTTGTCATCAAGGCAAAGGTTGGCTACTTTGAAGAATCTCCCAACTCAAATCTATTTTGATTTGTTTAGTTACTTTTTTGGTTACTACATCATGTGTCTTCACTATTACTCCACAATGCAGAAAATAGTTAGAAATAAAGAAAAACCCTTGAATGAGTATAAGGGCCCAAAGGTTTGAGTTTGACTGGTACTGCACACTGAGTATAGAAAACATTAACATAGAATGACCAGGTAAATCCAGGTGAAAGCTATGATCCTCTATCGATGTCACGTGTTAAATCAGTGTAGATGAAAGTGTGGAGACAGGTTAAAGAGGATTTATAAGCAATTGAGAAAATGTAGACATGGATTGTGTATGTGTGCCTTTCAGAGGGTGAATGGGCAAGACAAAATATTTAAGTGCCTTTGAACGGAGTTTTGTAGCAGGTGCCAGGCACAACGGTTTGTGTTAATAACTACAAGGCTGCTGGGTTTTTCACGCTCAAAAGTGTCCTGTGTGTATCAGTTTTATATGCCCTGTGATATCTCTGATGATTGTAATATCTCTGATGATTGTATGCGACCTTTGCATCAAACTTTGATGGGTAGAATTCTGAAATAAAAATTGGCTTAATGTTTGATCTCATGTCTTTGATCTGAGATGAAAAGGGGTCTTAAGATGGTTAGACTAGTTCTTAATGGGATTGCACAATTACACATTCAAATTGTGTAGTCATTCTCACCTCCAACACCAGGGGCTCCCCGTTCTTCAGCCATCTGTACACGGGTTTAGGTTTGCCACTCGCCCTACACTCCCACTGAAGACTGGCCTCCATAGCCATATGAGCATCTCTTAACGTCTGGACCCAGTGCAGATGTTCCACATCTGTAGAATAAATATCACAATTTAGTTTCAAAATGTCAGCATCTATATTGACAGTTCTAATGCAAAACTGGTCTTTATTGGCCTAAATCATTCAATAATTAATGGCACAAAGAATAGCTGTATGATAGAGCTGAAAGCTGTCCTAAGCTTGGGATGCAATTTGAATTTTTCTCTAAGGACCAACTGGGTTGTGGCAGTGTTCAAGTTGGCAAGACAACGACTTAGCCACTTCAGAATGACTAAACATAAAGGTTAATTGGTACACATTAATTGCAGATTATCCTGTCTTTATAATGCCCTTTCATAGAGTGAGCAAAAGGTTTTCCAGGCCTGACTTATGACCAAAATGTATCCATAATTTATGGACCAGATATTTTAATTAGATTTGATTAGCTAAACATTGACAAAGGACAGATAAAATCATTAGCATTCAAACAATGTGTTAGTTATTATTAGTTATATTTCATGTTAAGAATTTAAAGTTGAAAACAACTTATTGCTTTTAATCAATTTATTATTATATAAGAAGCAGCTACAAG
This sequence comes from Oncorhynchus masou masou, assembly GCF_036934945.1. Taxonomy (NCBI): domain Eukaryota; kingdom Metazoa; phylum Chordata; class Actinopteri; order Salmoniformes; family Salmonidae; genus Oncorhynchus; species Oncorhynchus masou. Next base: position 74,244,102 of record NC_088216.1, on the reverse strand, counting down.
GATGGAAAATAAAGTTAAAGGTCCCGAAAAGTAATTCTGAATCCCATGTAAAATAGACTTTTGAGTGACTAAAATATCCCCCATAGTATTTGTTTTGTTTAGAAATGGGCAATATTTGAGATACATTTTTTCTCTCTCATGGCGAACTACCAGGAAGTTGGAAAGACAGGCTGAGTGGCCAGGGAGCTTAAATTCATGATTTCTCCTTGAACGACAGCTCTTTGAAACGCCTATGTCAAGCAACTTGGATGCAGTGTTGCAGCAAAATAATCTTGAGCTAATTTGGTGATACACAAAGCAAGTCAAACAACATCGAAATTGCATCAATGATGTCAAAAATGTTTTATACATCTCCCTTTTGTCTCTTGTGATGTGGTTTACGGCTGATGGATGTGTTGACTTGAAAACTGCGTCGGAGTTTTGAACTACCCTCCCCCCAATTGTTTCATGCTGGCTGAAGACCTAGCTAGCCAGTAACTAGCTAACACCAGACACAGATGAAAGGGGACACATCTTTGTCATAGATGAATAGGGTAAACTTTTAATTAGATTTGACACCCTATGGATACATTTTGACATCAGTAGAGTAGCTATCTAGTTATATATAAGTACAAGGCGGTACTTATTTAAATTAGGTACGAGAATATCATTTTACCACTGCTGTATTAAAATGAGAGGGTTAAGGTGATGTTACCATATCCCCTTAATAATCCCGCCTCCTGAATTTGACAAGGGGGTGGGGTCCAGTGACTTTATGATCACTTTATCAATGTAGAAGCAAAAGTATTTTTCATACTTTGGTCATCATACTTTGATCTGGTTTCATCCAATTTCATGAAAAACATTATTTGGACTGTTCATAACCTTCTGTACAGTTCAATTCATTATCACATATCACAAAAGCAACATACAATTGTTACTTGATATACATTGTGAGCGATCGTACTCTGGAATATGAGTTGCCCCTTGGCGACGTTTCTTCCTCTGGAGTTCTCTGCAACACACTCATATGCACCAGCATCCTCCGGTCTGAAATATGGTATTTCCAGGACCCCATTGGAATGGTTGATTTTCATCTTGCCAGGGAGGGGATTCCCATCTGTTCTCCTCCATGTGATGGAAGGGACTGGGCTGGAGAGGTCAGGTAGTAAAGGTCACCACAGCCACATGCTTAATACTGACACTTAGTATTAAGACATTACCTGCCAGACATAGTTTCAGTGCCTAGTGAAAGTTTACACACCACTTGCAGTCTTCACATTTTGCTGCTTTACAGTCAAATCTAAAAAGGGATTACATTATAGGTTTTCCCTACATATCTATACAACCTACTCTACATTTTCAAAGTGAAAGAAAGATAGAACATTTTCCAAATGAATAATAATTAAAAAAATTGAAATGTCTTGATGTCTTCACAGCCCAGAGTTAATACTTGGTGGAGGCACCTTTGGCAGCTGTGAATCATTTGAAATAATATTCTACTTCCGCAACTCTTAGGGGAATATACTGCATGTCCATTGTTTTTGTAAAAATGGGCTCATGTTCAGTCCATTTGGTTGGGAATCATTGATAGGCAGCAATATTCAAATTGTGTCTCTGATTTTCAAGCAGATTTAACTCAGAGACGAGACCACTCAGAAACACTCAACACCTGATGCTCCCTGTCACCAGCAGGGACTGGGGAGTATGTTAGGATCAAAATAAATATGCTAGCAGCAAAGCCCTGGTCAAACTGTTGAGGAAGACCTGCCACAGTCTTTTGAAAACCTAAACCCTTGGATAGAGTTGTATATTTCTGTGGGACAATTACACAAATTGTAATGCCAAAAACACACCAGAGTGGCTTTCTAAGAGGTGTTGAGTGTTCCTGAATGGTCCAGTCACTGTCCTGACTTATATCTGCTTAAGAAATCACTGACAAGTTTCAAATATTGCTGTCCATCAATGATCCAACCAAAATTACTGCGCTTGAGCAATTTTGACAAGAACAATGGACAAGTTGTGCCAGGTTGGTAATCTTAATGATTCACAGCTGCAATGGCTGCCAAAGGTGTTTCCACCAAGAATTAAGTCCGGGGTGTGAAGAAATGCGCAATTCATTTTCATTCACTTTGAAAATGTGGAGCAGGTTGTGTAGATCAATAGGGAAAACAATCAATTTTTATATGTAATTTGAAGGCAGAAAAATGTGACGACTGTGCAAGGGGTGTGTATACTTTCCCTAACAACAGTATCTAACAGTGGTGTGTGCCATGGGATATCTGTGCCATCTCTGGCCATGACTAACAGAGTACATTCTCAGAATATTTCATTGCATATGCAGACTACGTGATGCTGCTACAGTGTTCTATATAATGATCCCAGTTAAGACCTACTTTCCTAAGGCGAAGCATTCCAGTTTCACTGATGATCCTTTGGTGACATGAAGACTTTCTGGGAACTGAACTTCGATCTTTGGCTCATACTCTGCCATTACAGCTGTGTGAGGTGAAAGAAAATCAAATTCATTCAAACCAAGTGAACATTGTGTTCTATAATTCTAATTAAATGCAAGACCTGTGGCACAGGACAGGATGGTAGAGGGCAAGCCTGCATGTTGATATGCTTTAGAGCAATACTTTGTTCAGGGGTTGTATGACTTTGGATAACATCTCTGCTCCAGCTCAAATCTTAAGTGGCACACACTGTATAATCAGCAGTATTGAGGTTGAGGTGAATCTCCCAGTGCAGCATGCATGCATGCATGTATGTATGTATGTATGTATGTATGTATGTATGTATGTATGTATGTATGTATGTATGTATGTATGTATGTATGTATGTATGTATGTATGTATGTATGTATGTATGTATGTATGTATGTATGTATGTATGTATGTATGTATGTATGTATGTATGTATGTATGTATGTATGTATGTATGTATGTATGTATGTATGTATGTATGTATGTATGTATGTATGTATGTATGTATGTATGCATGTATGCATGTATGTATGCATGTATGCATGTATGTATGCATGTATGTATGTATGTGTGTGTGTGGCTGCACTCTGCATATGTAAATGTTTAAACGTTTATTTTCATGCAGAGAGAGAGAGAGAGTTTCAGACCCACAGCTCTGTAGAGTGTGAATACTGCACAACCCAGTCCTGAGCAGCAGAAAAACAAACAGATGACTGATTTTATCTCCTTAGCTTTCACTCCCCGCAACGGCACAGGCGAGTTCAGCGTGCAGGATAAGCAGGAGCCAGTGGAGCATGCTTACCGTCCCTGCGCAGCTCCACGGGGGTGGGCGAGCTGTAAACGGTGGCGTTGGTCATCATGTTCCTCACCACACACGTGTAGTTCCCCACATCAGAGGCCTCCACTTTGGCGATGTACAGGTTGCCTGTCCTCTGGGAGATGAAGCGACGGGTATCCTGCAGCAGGAAACTTGGGCGTCCGTTGAAAACCCATGAGTATTTGATCTCTGCAGAGGAAGAGCAAAGACAGTAACCGCATAGGATAGTGGGTATTGACAAAGGAAGAGATACATGTTCCAATGACATTCCAAAATCTGCCAGTGTGGTGAAACTAAGAATAGACAAAAGATCAGGTTACATTTGTGTACCTGTACTGTAGCTATAAAAAAGGTGGAGACACAGTAGCTGAGTACAGTTTTCAAATTATAATATCAATGAAACATTGCATTTAGTGTGAGGTGCCAGATATTCCCATACCAGATATGTGCAAACAGTTAATAATTCAATAATGCATAATTCAAATTGTTATGCTTAACATGGCTGAACCTTGCCCTTTTCACATCTCTAAGAATCCCAGAGAGTAAGCAGAGATTTGGACACGCTATTGAATTACATGTTCAGTTAGCCTCACATATTAAGGGTCAGTATTAAGGGTCAGTGCCACAGGCTTGTGCAGATCAAACAGAGGAGCAAGTTCAAAAACAATATCGAGAGAGAGAGAAAAGAAAGACAGATGAGAGAGATGAACGAGAGAAAGAGAGATGACGAGACAGCGACCAAGTCAGAGGGAGAGACAGACAGACAGAGAGAGACAGAGACGGAGACAGAGCGAGAGAGTGCGAGACGAGGAGAGGGGGCATGTAGCAGCGGGATCTGAAGAAATTAATGTGAAATTAAGAGCTTGTTATTAGAGGTGTGGGGGACAGGGAGTGTAGGATGGACTGGGGTATTAAAGCCACTCTGTGATCAGAAACACATTACATCCTGCATTCAGTCTTTTGACTGGACAGTAAAACATACCATTGCTTCCTTCTGGGAAACAGTGAATTCAAATCATCAGTGGTTCTGCTTACGGGTTGTGGTCTCACAACAATAGATGACTCGCAGGCACATAATCTTATGTTCCTGGACAGAATTTAACTCTGAACATAGACCATTATAGACGACATAATACTGAACACAGACCGTTTTAGACCACATAACACTGATTGATCAAAGTTGCATCAAATTACATGTAATCTTTCTATGTATATAGGTAAATGTATTTCTGTACAAGCATTAACTTGCATTCATTTGGTTTGACAGTACTGCAACTTATGGCAGAAAACAAAAAAACATGTTTGCTTGGATGTTGTTAGGTTCTAATTCTCAGAGTGAAAACTCTACAGACATTATGAAAGATTAACCAAGTTTATTCTTCCCAGAGGATCAATACAGCTGCATTAGACAATGATATTTCACAAGAGCACTGATATTTAACCCTTCCTCCCAAGCAGATGCATCTCTGTTGCTAGACAGAACCTTAGTGATATCTGTTCTTCCTCACGTCATCTGACCTCTACCCCAAAGTGCTCAGTCCTCTTATCAATGCCTGCCACATGTGATGGCTTTCTCTGCACTCAACACTTAATTACATGGACTATATACCTTCCTCCTACAGATAACCATTAACTTCTGGTGTAGACCCTCTAAACCTAAGCACTCAATATTTCACCTGATAATTAACCCTATCCCAAGTTAAGGAGTAAGTACCCAGAATCCATCAATCTAAAATCCACAGCATTGTTTTCCAATTGAAGCATTGATTATTTTAGCAAACACTCTTATCGAAAGCAACTTACAGCAAGGAGTGAATACATTTCCATACTGGCCCACAGTGGGAATTGAACACAGAACCCTGGCATTGCAAGCACCATGCTCAACCAACTGAGCCACACGGGACTTCCTTTCAAATCCACCTGAAGACAGCAGCACTGTGTAACAAAATCCAATAAAATGTGTGACAATGGTCTATCTGGAAAAAAAAGCTTGAAAATGTCAAATAAAGAGATGAAGGCATTTTGGGAAAAGGAGGACAAATTGCAAAACGGTACAGTTCGAATCCCTTGTGGCCATTGATTCATTTAGAAACAGATTTGAGAGTCTGCTAATCAGCACCACACAGACACGGAGCAGACTCTGTGCCACGGGATAACGCCCCCCCTCCCCGGACCAGCCACCAGGAGCCTTTATTACCCACATATACCCAGGCTACACTGAAAAAACCTGCCGCTAGGAAGTGGAGCACCGGAGGCTTTACAGATGACAGCATGGTCGCGGCTCACATGGGGGAAAGTCAGCTTGAGGCCATGACGTGTGAGGGTATGAACTATGGATGTGAAGGTATGAGTTTGGGGAGCGTTCACCTAGAGGAGTGGTGCTGCTGCAGTCCAGTAGAAATGATAATAATAGCCAGTCCCACAGGAGAGGAAGAGAGAGGAAACAGGATATGAAAAGACTGAAAGACTAAGAGTAGTGAGAAGAAATAGTAGGCATGAGAACAAAAACATTTAACAGTGTCAGGGACAGATAGTGGGTATGACAGTAAGGAACAATAAGATGTGCAGGGCGTGACTGAGAGTGAAGCAGCATAGAGTCTGTGAGCTTTGAGGATACAAAGCATTATAGTACCTCCATTATGGGGTGGAGGGCCACACAGTAGCACCACTGCCTGGCCTTCTCTCACTGACACTGTGTTCCTGGGCTTTCTGCTGAAATTCTGTAGATCTGTGAGGAGGCAAAGACAAAAGGGCTTTTATTAGTTTCAGACTTCTATAGTACAACAGCCTCTATAGTGCAGTGATATTCTGGAGGACATTTTCATATTGAAGACCATTGTCCTCTCTATGCACTTTTATTATACCTCATCCACTTTAGTTCCCTGCTGAAACCAACAGAGACGTTTGAACAGGGAGAGGCGTAAATGCGTAAATACCTTCCTCTAAACTGGATTTACAGATCACTTTCACTTTTCATTAAATGCTGCTGCCTTATAAGGAAAAACAAACAGCACTAGGGACCACAAACCTTTGAAAATATCATCCAAATCCCAAGAGGGGACAGGCAAATATCACAAATAATAAAGTCATAACTCATCTCATCCAAGGCTTATCACCATTTAAATGAAAAGATCAAGTATGAACCCCCTATCTGCATGAATATAACAACCCCCTACCACCTGAGATTGGTTATAATTTCCCTAATGTAATGGGTTAGATTGGTTAATTAGCTAAGATTGGCAGTAAACCTGCATTGTAAAGTGAAACAATATAAATCAATGTTCTACTGACACATGAACAGCCAACCAGGTCTACCAATTAAAGATGGGACAACGATAAACAAGCAATCAGCAAGGAAGATCATCTCGGTGGACTTTTATAACTGGGTTACTCTTAGTATCATCTCCGGAGATGTGAATATGTTGATGGATTTTTAGGATAACTTTAGTCTAAAATGATCTATCTTTTCACAAGCTATAGAGGGAGTGAATTTCAACAGTGCATTTGAGTGAGAGGAAGAGAAAAGTAGCCTTCCGTTGTTGAAATGCTCCAGACGATGTGCTCCTCAGGGTGTAACATTAAGCCAGTGTTAAAACCAAGCTACGATTCAGACTTACACTAATCACTCATGGAGCTGCAGGCTTAGTGCATGTCAACATGGCAATTACCCCCAATAATGTCTCTTTTCAAATTACACCACAGAATGAGAGGAAAAACACTTTTTGTGTTCGTAACCTGAATGATTCGCTTATGCTGTACTCAGTTGTATGTCAAATCACAGCAAATCGCACCTTCATTCGATGAGAAACAGAATGTGTCTAATAAGGAGTAGTGGTCTAAATTTCCTTGAATTGTTGCTTGTATTAGATAGAGGACTAGATGTACTCACATGCAAACTGCACCTTGGCCTCCCTGCTGATGATGGTTCCAAAGGTATTGGTAGCGATACACTGGTAAACCCCCCCATGATGTGTTGCATGAGGGTTATTGATCAACAGGTTTCCTTCAACCAGGTTATAGTTCAAATCCATGTCAATCTCTCTCCCATCAACCTTCCATCTGTAGAGCAACACACACAAACACAATTATTCATCACTATCATGTTTCTATATAACTGATGGAGTTTAGAAAATGGAGACAATATACACCAAAAGGATAAAACAGTCTTCTCAGTTGAAGATAGAGGGGAAAAAGAGGAAAGGTATGAACAGTTAAAGGGACAAACACCTACTTATAATATGGGGCTGGGTTCCCCTTTGCTTTACAATTGATGAACACCTTGTTGTCCTCAAACCTCAAGGGGAAAATGCTGTCACTTGGTTCTTGACTGAAGATGGGTCCATGGCGAGGGTTTCTCTCTGAATGAAAGAGCACAACTGTTTTAGTTTTACCTTGCTGTTGACAACTATGCCTCAATGGTAAAAGCAATTCCCGAGGAGAATTACTGAGGCCAAATGATAAGTTGTATGAACCTAAACCCAATTATGTGCCAAATCGTTTCATTCAACATACAGTAGTCTTAGGCAACAAGAATAACCCACAGTGTTGACATGAGCGAGGACAAATACTACACTGACACAAGAGGCCAATTAACTGATTACATTCTCTACACCCTGTAGCTCTGCATGCATATTATGACTCTTCAGTTTACAGAACACACTGACATATCCTAGTGTTTTCCTTCTTTCCATTTGAATTCTAACCAACGTGCAGTCTGTTGTTGGCATAACCATGGCACGCATGGCAGCTCAGTCAGGTCTGTTGTTGGCATAACCACGGCACGCATGGCAGCTCAGTCAGGTCTGTTGTTTTGGTAAGCTGTAGCCAACACACCAATTCAACAGAGTAATTACCCCATGTTAATCTAATTAACTCCACGGAAATGTAGCTATCATTCCCACAATGGTTAAAGTCCCTTCCAACAGAACTAACAATCTTCACTATTCATTCAGTAGGCTAAAGTACCCTGGTGTAGAGACATACAGTTGACTAGAGTATCCTGGTACAGAGACATACAGTTGACTAGAGTATCCTGGTATAGAGACATACAGTTGACTAGAGTATCCTGGTACAGAGACATACAGTTGACTAGAGTATCCTGGTACAGAGACATACAGTTGACTAGAGTATCCTGGTATAGAGACATACAGTAGGCTACAGTATAGTGGTGTAGAGACATAAAGTTGGCTAGAGTATCATGGTACAGAGACATAGAGTTGACTAGAGTATCCTGGTATAGAGACATACAGTAGGCTACAGTATAGTGGTGTAGAGACATAAAGTTGGCTAGAGTATCATGGTACAGAGACATAGAGTTGACTAGAGTATCCTGGTATAGAGACATACAGTAGGCTACAGTATTGTGGTGTAGAGACATAAAGTTGGCTAGAGTATCATGGTACAGAGACATAGAGTTGACTAGAGTATCCTGGTATAGAGACATACAGTAGGCTACAGTATCGTGGTGTAGAGACATACAGCAGGCAACAGTATCCTGGTGTAGAGACATAAAGTAGGCTAGAGTATCCTGGTGTAGACATATACAGTAGGCTACAGTATCCCGGAGTAGAGACAAACAATAGCCTACAGTATCCTGGTGTAGAGACACAGTAGGCTACAGTATCGCGGTGTAGAGACATACAGTAGGCTACAGTATCAAGGTGTAGAGACAGACAGTAGGGTACACTATCCCGGTGTAGAGACATACAAACGCCTACAGTTTCCCGGTGTAGAGACATACAGTAGGCTACAGTATCCCGGTGTAGAGACATACAGTAGGCTACAGTATCCCGGTGTAGAGACATACAGTAGGCTACAGTATCCCGGTGTAGAGACATACAGTAGGCTACAGTATCCCGGTGTAGAGACATACAGTAGCCTACAGTATCCTGGTGTAGAGACATACAATAGGCTCCAGTATCCCGGTGTAGAGACATACAGTTGACTAGAGTATCCTGGTATAGAGACATACAGTTGACTAGAGTATCCTGGTACAGAGACATACAGTTGACTAGAGTATCCTGGTACAGAGACATACAGTTGACTAGAGTATCCTGGTATAGAGACATACAGTAGGCTACAGTATAGTGGTGTAGAGACATAAAGTTGGCTAGAGTATCATGGTACAGAGACATAGAGTTGACTAGAGTATCCTGGTATAGAGACATACAGTAGGCTACAGTATCGTGGTGTAGAGACATACAGCAGGCAACAGTATCCTGGTGTAGAGACATAAAGTAGGCTAGAGTATCCTGGTGTAGACATATACAGTAGGCTACAGTATCCCGGAGTAGAGACAAACAATAGCCTACAGTATCCTGGTGTAGAGACACAGTAGGCTACAGTATCGCGGTGTAGAGACATACAGTAGGCTACAGTATCAAGGTGTAGAGACAGACAGTAGGGTACACTATCCCGGTGTAGAGACATACAAACGCCTACAGTTTCCCGGTGTAGAGACATACAGTAGGCTACAGTATCCCGGTGTAGAGACATACAGTAGCCTACAGTATCCCGGTGTAGAGACATACAGTAGCCTACAGTATCCCGGTGTAGAGACATACAGTAGCCTACAGTATCCCGGTGTAGAGACATACAGTAGCCTACAGTAGCCCGGTGTAGAGACATACAAACGCCTACAGTATCCCGGTGTAGAGACATACAGTAGCCTACAGTATCCCGGTGTAGACACACACAGTAGGCTACAGTATCCCGGTATAAGACATACAGTAGCCTACATTATCCTGGTGGAGAGACACACAGTAGGCTACAGTATCCTGGTGTAGACACACACAGTAGGCTACAGTATCCTGGTGTAGACACACACAGTAGGCTACAGTATCCTGGTGTAGACACACACAGTAGGCTACAGTATCCTGGTGTAGACACACACAGTAGACTACAGTATCCTGGTGTAGACACACAGTAGGCTACAGTATCCTGGTATAGCGACATACAGTAGCCTACAGTATCCTGGTGTAGAGACATACAGTAGCCTACAGTATCCTGGTGTAGAGACAAACAGTAGCCTACAGTATCCCGATGTAGAGACATACAGTAGGCTACAGTATCCCGGTGTAGAGGCAGACAGTAGGCTATAGTATCCCGGTGTAGAGACATACAGTAGGCTACAGTAAGCTGGTGTAGAGACATACAGTCGGCTACAGTATCCTGGTGTAGAGACAGACAGTAGGCTATAGTATCCCGGTGTAGAGACATACAGTAGGCTACAGTAACCTGGTGTAGAGACATACAATAGGCTACAGTATCCTGGTGTAGAGACAGACAGTAGGCTATAGTATCCCGGTGTAGAGACATACAGTAGGCTATAGTATCGCGGTGTAGAGACATACAGTAGGCTACAGTATCCTGGTGTAGAGACATACAGTAGGCTACAGTATCCTGGTGTAGAAACACACAGTCGGCTACAGTATTCTGGTGTAGAGACATACAGTAGCCTACAGTATTCTGGTGTAGAGACATACAGTAGCCTGCAGTATCCTGGTGTAGAAACACACAGTAGCCTGTAGTATCCTGGTGTAGAAACACACAGTAGGCTACAGTATTCTGGTGTAGAAACATACAGTAGGCTACAGTACCCTGATGTAGAGACATACAGTAGGCTACAGTATCCTGGTATAGCAACATACAGTAGTAGGCTACAGTATCCTGATTTAGAGACATACAGTAGGCTACAGGATCCTGATGTAGAGACATACAGTAGGCTACAGTATCCTGGTGTACAGTATCCTTGTGTAGAGACATACAGTAGGCTACAGTATCCTGGTGTAGAGACATACAGTAGGCTACAGTATCCTGGTGTTGACATACAGTATGGTAGAGTATCCATGGTGTTGAGACATATAGTAGGGTACAGTATTCTGGTGTTGAGACATACAGTAGGGTACACTATCCTGGTGTTGAGACATACAGTAGGGTACACTATCCTGGTGTTGAGACATACAGTAGGGTACACTATCCTGGTGTTGAGACATACAGTAGGGTACACTATCCTGGTGTTGAGACAAAGTAGGGTACACTATCCTGGTGTTGAGACATACAGTAGGGTACACTATCCTGGTGTTGAGACAAAGTAGGGTACACTATCCTGGTGTTGAGACATACAGTAGGGTACAGTATCCTGGTGTTGAGACATACAGTAGGGTACACTATCCTGGTGTTGAGATATACAGTAGGGTACACTATCCTGGTGTTGAGACAAAGTAGGGTACACTATCCTGGTGTTGAGACAAAGTAGGGTACACTATCCTGGTGTTGAGACAAAGTAGGGTACACTATCCTGGTGTTGAGACATACAGTAGGGTACAGTATCCTGGTATTGAGACATACAGTAGGGTACACTATCCTGGTGTTGAGACATACAGTAGGGTACACTATCCTGGTGTTGAGACAAAGTAGGGTACACTATCCTGGTGTTGAGACATACAGTAGGGTACACTATCCTGGTGTTGAGACATACAGTAGGGTACACTATCCTGGTGTTGAGATATACAGTAGGGTACACTATCCTGGTGTTGAGACATACAGTAGGGTACACTATCCTGGTGTTGAGACATACAGTAGGGTACACTATCCTGGTGTTGAGACATACAGTAGGGTACACTATCCTGGTGTTGAGACATACAGTAGGGTACACTATCCTGGTGTTGAGACAAAGTAGGGTACACTATCCTGGTGTTGAGACATAAAGTAGGGTACAGTATCCTGGTGTTGAGACATACAGTAGGGTACACTATCCTGGTGTTGAGACATACAGTAGGGTATACTATCCTGGTGATGAGACAAAGTAGGGTACACTATCCTGGTGTTGAGACATACAGTAGGGTACACTATCCTGGTGTTGAGACAAAGTAGGGTACACTATCCTGGTGTTGAGACATACAGTAGGGTACAGTATCCTGGTATTGAGACATAGAGTAGGGTACACTATCCTGGGGTTGAGACATAGAGTAGGGTACACTATCCTGGTGTTGAGACATACAGTAGGGTACACTATCCTGGTGTTGAGTCATACAGTAGGGTACACTATCCTGGTGTTGAGACATACAGTAGGGTACACTATCCTGGTGTTGAGATATACAGTAGGGAACACTATCCTGGTGTTGAGATATACAGTAGGGAACACTACCCTGGTGTTGAGACATACAGTAGGGTACACTATCCTGGTGTTTAGTCATACAGTAGGGTACACTATCCTGGTGTTGAGATATACAGTAGGGTACACTATCCTGGTGTTGAGACATACAGTAGGGTACACTATCCTGGTGTTGAGATATACAGTAGGGTACACTATCCTGGTGTTGAGATATACAGTAGGGTACACTATCCTGGTGTTGAGTCATACAGTAGGGTACACTATCCTGGTGTTGAGTCATACAGTAGGGTACACTATCCTGGTGTTGAGTCATACAGTAGGGTACACTATCCTGGTGTTGAGTCATACAGTAGGGTACACTATCCTGGTGTTGAGTCATACAGTAGGATACACTATCCTGGTGTTGGAGTCATACAGTAGGGTACACTATCCTGGTGTTGAGTCATACAGTAGGGTACACTATCCTGGTGTTGAGTCATATAGTAGGGTACACTATCCTGGTGTTGAGATATACAGTAGGGTACACTATCCTGGTGTTGAGTCATACAGTAGGATACACTATCCTGGTGTTGAGTCATACAGTAGGGTACACTATCCTGGTGTTGAGATATACAGTAGGGTACACTATCCTGGTGTTGAGACAAAGTAGGGTACACTATCCTGGTGTTGAAATATACAGTAGGGTACACTATCCTGGTGTTGAGATATACAGTAGGGTACACTATCCTGGTGTTGAGATATTCAGTAGGGTACACTATCCTGGTGGCTTTTCACAGCTACAGTCACATTTTCTTATGTCCCCTTTGAAAATCACCTGTTTTTTTAATTTTTATTTCATATGGTCTCTAACCTTGACGACTAGGACAAAGAGAAGTAGTCCCTCCCGCATCATCACCCTAATGAGAGTTTGGGGGAGAAGCATCGCCTAAGGTGAAGGCCTCCTTTTTTTTACCAGCCTCGAAGGGAGGCGCTTCATTTCCCGATGTGCTTTAAATGAAATAAATTAATGAACCTTTTATAGCTGGGCTATTCGACCTGGGAAAAGCTTCATGTAAGTTTGAGAGAAGTCACCCTGGCTTGCAGTCACCCTCCTCAAACTAACCATGCACACTAAATATAAATTATACATGCATGTATGTAAATGCAAGCTCAATGATGCGGAAAATACATAAACTTTGACTTCTTCACATTCCGTCACCCCCTCCTCCTCATTCCGTCACCCCCTCCTCCTCATTTCGTCACCCCCTCCTCCTCATTCCGTCACCCCCTCCTCCTCATTCCGTTACCCCCTCCTCCTCATTCCGTTACCCCCTCCTCCTCATTCTGTCATCCCCTCCTCCTCATTCCGTCATCCCCTCCTCCTCATTCCGTTACCCCCTCCTCCTCATTCCGTCATCCCCTCCTTCTCATTCCGTTACCCCCTCCTCCTCATTCCGTCATCCCCTCCTCCTCATTCCATCATCCCCTCCACCTCATTCCGTCACCCCTCCTCCTCATTCCGTCACCCCCTCCTCCTCATTCCGTCACCCCCTCCTCCTCATTCCGTCACCCCCTCCTCCTCATTCCGTTACCCCCTCCTCCTCATTCCGTCACCCCCTCCTCCTCATTCCGTCACCCCCTCCTCCTCATTCCGTCACCCCCTCCTCCTCATTCCGTCACCCCCTCCTCCTCATTCCGCGGTCCCCACCTCCTCATTCCGTCACCCCCACCTCCTCATTCTGTCACCCCCACCTCCTCATTCTCTGTTTCCCTTTCCAGGCTGCCTAGATCCACAGTTGTCCCTGAGAAAGTGCTGACTTAAGACAAAATGCTAAATAAATGGAGATGGAAGAATAGGAAACAACACAATGACCACCTGCTCCATACACTATATAAATGTAAATACGTTTGTCTGAAGACTTGTAAACATTCGGCTTGACTTCCATTTATATCTGTCAGAAATGCCTGTCAACTTCAAACGCCTCCTATTTCTGTAGATAGTTCATAATACGCTAACAGTATTATGACATAACTGTGTGGGAGATACTCGGCTCTAATGAAACTCCAGAGCTCTGCCTTTACCAGGTCACTCAGGTGTATGGAATAGGAATTCAGGTTAGCAATTGGGACCTTACAGTTAGTTGTGTGTTGAGTGTTTTGGAAGAGGGCGAGATATAGAAGGATAAGGACGTGTTAATCCCATTGTACAAGGAGATACAGTACCAGTAAACAGTGAGACATATGACATGAAGAATGAGAAATACAACATAGATTAGCAGCATTGAAACCATTGTGAGTTAATCACAAACTCTACAACTTTCACTTCGAGTTTGACACATGATAAAAAGAAACGGTATAATCTTTTCAAATTATATCATAAAAAAGACTGGTGGAGTTGTCACATATGCAGCTAACAAAAATATATGGAAATATCTGCTCTATCCAAAATTACAACTAACTAATTGCAGCATTACCGCAAAAAATGGAAGGTGCAAGCGGAAGGAGGAGAAAGTAAGGAACTTGTCTGTCGGCCGTGTATTAAAGGCCAAAATTGATTAAAGAAAATTGTGATAAATAAAAAAAATATACCAGTTTGATTTAAGGACAAAAAAATTGACAGCTGTGCCATACAGATTGCATAACAGTTGGGAAGAGATTTTTGATGCACCGATTCCATGGCACATGGTTCATGAACTGACACCTAAAGCAACGCCGGATTCAAAATTCAGTTTTTCAATTTAAATTATGCAAAAATCTTGCAACCAATAGAATGTTATATACAGTGCCTTGCGAAAGTATTCGGCCCCCTTGAACTTTGCGACCTTTTGCCACATTTCAGGCTTCAAACATAAAGATATAAAACTGTATTTTTTTTGTGAAGAATCAACAACAAGTGGGACACAATCATGAAGTGGAACGACATTTATTAGATATTTCAAACTTTTTTAACAAATCAAAAACTGAAAAATTGGGTGTGCAAAATTATTCAGCCCCTTTACTTCCAGTGCAGCAAACTCTCTCCAGAAGTTCAGTGAGGATCTCTGAATGATCCAATGTTGACCTAAATGACTAATGATGATAAATACAATCCACCTGTGTGTAATCAAGTCTTCGTATAAATGCACCTGCACTGTGATAGTCTCAGAGGTCCGTTAAACGCGCAGAGAGCATCATGAAGAACGAGGAACACACCAGGCAGGTCCAAGATACTGTTGTGAAGAAGTTTAAAGCCGGATTTGGATACAAAAAGATTTCCCAAGCTTTAAACATCCCAAGGAGCACTGTGCAAACGATAATATTGAAATGGAGGAGTATCAGACCACTGCAAATCTACCAAGACCTGGCCGTCCCTCTAAACATTCAGCTCATTCAAGGAGAAGACTGATCAGAGATGCAGCCAAGAGGCCCATGATCACTCTGGATGAACTGCAGAGATCTACAGCTGAGGTGGGAGACTCTGTCCATAGGACAACAATCAGTCGTATATTGCACAAATCTGGCCTTTATGGAAGAGTGGCAAGAAGAAAGCCATTTCTTAAAGATATCTATAAAAAGTGTCGTTTAAAGTTTGCCACAAGCCACCTGGGAGACACACCAAACATGTGGAAGAAGGTGCTCTGGTCAGATGAAACCAAAATTGAACTTTTTGGCAACAATGCAAAACGTTATGTTTGGCGTAAAAGCAACACAGCCCATAACCCTGAACACACCATCCCCACTGTCAAACATGGTGGTGGCAGCATCATGGTTTGGGCCTGCTTTTCTTCAGCAGGGACAGGGAAGATGGTTAAAATTGATGGGAAGATGGATGGAGCCAAATACAAGACCATTCTGGAAGAAAACCTGATGGAGTCTGCAAAAGACCTGAGACTGGGACGGAGATTTGTCTTCCAACAAGACAATGATCCAAAACATAAAGCAAAATCTACAATGGAATGGTTCAAAAATAAACATATCCAGGTGTTAGAATGGCCAAGTCAAAGTCCAGACCTGAATCCAATTGAGAATCTGTGGAAAGAACTGAAAACTGCTGTTCACAAATGCTCTCCATCCAACCTCACTGACCTCGAGCTGTTTTGCAAGGAGGAATGGGAAAACATTTCAGTCTCTCGATGTGCAAAACTGATAGAGACATACCCCAAGCGACTTACAGCTGTAATCGCAGCAAAAGGTGGCGCTACAAAGTATTAACTTAAGGGGGCTGAATAATTTTGCACGCCCAATTTTTCAGTTTTTGATTTGTTAAACAAGTTTGAAATATCCAATAAATGTCGTTCCACTTCATGATTGTGTCCCACTTGTTGTTGATTCTTCACAAAAAAATACAGTTTTATATCTTTATGTTTGAAGCCTGAAATGTGGCAAAAGGTCGCAAAGTTCAAGGGGGCCGAATACTTTTGCAAGGCACTGTATATGGAGGCAACAACCATCCCAGCTTTGCAGATTTTTCTGCGAAGAGACAGAATCATTAGATCATTTGTTTCTGTACTGTCCATAACTAGCTTGTTTTTGGTCGCAGGTTCAGGAATGGCTGAAGAATTTACCTTGAGCTAACTCTGCAAATAGCATTACTGAGTGATTTAAAAAGTCAGTCAATCGATCAATTATATAACAATACTATTAGCAGAAATGTTTATCTTTAATTTACAATCTGTAGAAACTTTGAGAATAGAAAGGTTGTAATTATTCACCTACCTCCTCATGCCTTTTGCACACAATGTATATAGACGCTTTTTTTCTTCTTTTTTTTCTACTGTGTTATTGACTTGTTAATTGTTTACTCCATGTGTAACTCTGTGTTGTTGTCTGTTCACACTGCTATGCTTTATCTTGGCCATGAGAATGTAAATGAGAACTTGTTCTCAACTAGCCTACCTGGTTAAATAAAGGTAAAAAAAATGGAAAAAAAGAACATAAAAATATATATATACACATACATACATCCACACACAATAATAATACCAGTGGTAAATCTCTAACAGCATGCATCCTGGGTGAGAATGGCATGATACTTTTTGAAGAGATAAGGAAAGGATCACACAGACATGCAAGAGATGAGTGTGCAGATCAGGTGTGGTATCAACGGCGACTTGGGGGCCATCTTACCAGCAAGGCAGACTTTGAGTGACAGAAGGATTAACAGTTCCCATGGCAACAACATCTTCAATTTCCAAGGTCAAAGATTTTCTTTTCTCCCATCCAATTGCCAGTGAGAGTAGAATATTTCCTGTGTAAACTCTGCTCCTTTTAGCTGTGGAAGGAGAAAAGATGAAATGGGCAATGCGGCAACAATCCTTTTGCAATATACACTGAGCCTGTTGAAAAACGCAACTGGAACTTGAGGAAAATCAGTGAGCCATTAACAATTCATTCATCTAATAAGCAGAGCCAAGACCCTGTGCCTGAGGGGCAGCTAGCAGCTTATCCATGGGAGATGATATTTGGTGTATACATTCTGCTGCTACAATATCTCCCCGGTGCACAAGTCAAGGGAGCGAGAAAAAAGATTCAAGGCTTACAGCAGCAACCGATGATCAGCACAGCCCCCCTGCCAAAGGCAATGTTTAGATTTCTCTCAAACTATTGTTGGTTCAACACATTTACACTGAAAATAATGTAAAGCATATACAGATCTGCATGCATTTCTCTCCCCATATGTCAGTGAAAAGGATGTGCTGGGGAGGTGTTCGATGTGAGGCTTTTAAAGGGCAGGGAATAAGACAGCGTGGTGAGACATATTAAATTAAACAGCCTTCTATTGAGAGGACTAGAGAGAGCAATCCACATAGTGGAAAGGCATTCAATCCACTTCAAAACAGAGCGGACACAGACAGAGACGATATCCTCTATGAATCATGAAAGAACTGTTACTGCTGTGAATTCTAAAAGCAAAGTCTTGCTGCTATACACATTACATTTACAGGCTCTGGTCAGCAGTTCCAGACAGAGGGTCAGGTATCAATAACAATAGGCATTATATTGTGCCCGTATCAGGTATTTATTTACCGGAGTATTAATAGGCCTAATGGGAGATGTTTGAATGGGAGACGTTTGAATGAATATTGTTATTGTAATATTGAGATTGAGTTTATTTTTTATAGGAACAGCGCACAGTAATCAACATTTCAGTAAAATTGCTGGTTTTAGCCAGCCGGCTAATTTTCAATCGCAGTCCCTGGGCAGGTTATTAAAAACAATTACAATAACAATAACAATGCAAACAAACAATGAGCAGTGAGCACAAGCAGAGCAACTTAGGACAAGCAACACGTAGCACGCATACAGAGCAACATAACACATAAAGCAACAAAACAAAATACAGAAAATAAACACTTTGTTTCCACACCTCACAAGCTACAGACAACAGACAACATGGAGAGCTGCAATACAGAGCTAGGTTCACAAATCTGATTGGCCTTTGGCCATGTATTTATGTTTTTTGTGAAGATGTGATAGGTGGTGCAGTTGTGTGTCTCTGATGGCAGTGTGACATGGGAAGCTCTAACAGAGAAAGAAGATTGCCTGCTTTTCCAGAAGGAAACTATACACTCACCTCTCACGACAGACCTTGTGGATCTGCTACCATGGGTTTGGGTTAACAAAAGTAGTAAGTGGAGGGGAAGGCAGGCCATTTAGGATCTTGAATACAAGACTTTCGTCAGTGTATTGCACAAGATTTTCCCAACTCAGAAGCTCGTGGTTTCTGAAGATGTAACAGTGTTGATGGCTATCGGGCTTTCTATCAAGCCTGTTTGTAGACAGACTGAATGGGTTTTAATTTTGTACAGCAAGCTTAGGCCCAACTAGGCAAGCAATATGTTAAGTGGGGGAGTATCATAGCATTGAACTACAGTTTTGCTATCTGTAGTCGAACAATTTCCAATGAATCGGAAATTAGCTAGGTTGAACTTTGTTATTTTAGTTACATATTACTGGACTGTTGGAGCTAGGAGCACAAGCATTTCACTACACCCGCAATAACATTTGCTAAATATGTTTATGCGACCAATTAAATGTGATTTGGTGCAGTACATTTCAGAAATAATATATAATATAATCAAATCACATTTTATTTGTGACGTGCGCTGAATTCATAAGGTATACCTTACCGTTAAATGCTTACTACAAGACCATTGTTCCAAGTACAGAAATCATACAGAAATCATCACCATATGATGCAAATAGCAGCATCATACAGGTATGATTTCTGTATTTTGAAAGTTACATATTTGAGGTAATATGGGCATGTAGGTAGGGGTAAAGTGACTAGACTAGTAGATTATAAACAAAAAGTAGCAGCAGCATATGTGAAGAGTGTGAAGGAATGTGAATGTGAATGTACACTATATATAAAAAAATATGTGAGCACCCCTTCAAATTAGTGGATTTGGCTATTTCAGCCACACCCATTGCTGACAGGTGTATAAAATCAAGCACACAGCCATGCAATCTCCATAGACAAACATTGGCAGTAGAATGGCCTTACTGAAGAGCTCAGTGACTTTGAACGTGGCACCGTAATATGATGACACCTTTCCAACAAGTCAGTTTGTAAAATGTAGATGCTAGAGCTGTCCCGGTCAACTGTAAGTGCTGTTATTGTGAAGTGGAAACGTCAAGGAGCAACAACGCGATAGGCCACACAAGCTCACAGAACGGGACCATCGAGTGCTGAAGCGCATTATTCATAACAATCGTCTGTCCTCGGTTGCAACACTCACTATTGAGTTCCAAACTGCCTCCGGAAGCAACATCAGCACAATAAATGTTAAATCAGGAGCTTCAAGAAATGGGTTTCCATGGCCGAGAAGGCGCACACAAGCCTAAGATCAACATGCGCAATGCCAGGCGCCGGCTGGAGTGGTGTAGAGCTCACCGCCGATTGACTCTGGGGCAGTGGAAACGTGTCCTCTGAAGTGATGAATCATGCTTTACCATCTGGCAGTCTGACAGACAAATATTGGTTTGGCGGATGCCAGGTGAACGCTACCTGCCCCAATGTATAGTGGCAACTGTATAGTTTGGTGGAGGAGGAATAATGGTCTGTGGCTGGTTTTCATGGTTGGGGCTAGGCCCCTTAATTCCAGTGAAGGGAAATCTTAACGCTACAGCATACAATGACATTCCAGATGATTTTGTGTTTCCAACTTTGTGGCAACAGTTTGGGGAAGGCCCCTTTCTTTTTCATCATGACAATGCCCCTGTGCAAAAAGCAAGGGCCATACAGAAATCTTTGTGGCAACAGTTTGTCAAGCTCAGTGTGGAAGAAGCAGGTGTATACATACTTTTGATCATGTAGTGTATGTGTATGTGTGTGTGTGTGTGGAGTCAATATGCATGTGTGTTTTGTGTGTGTGTCCGTGCATGTTTGTTTGTATATGTGTGTGTGTGTGCTGGAGTGTCAGTGTCAGTGTAGTATGTGTGAGTGTGCAGTTAGATTCCAGTGTGTGTACATCGAGCCTGTGCAAAAAATTACATAAATAGTAATAAAATAAGGTGGTCAATGCAAATAGTCCGGATGGCCATTTGACTAACGGTTCAGCAATCTTTTGGCTTGGGGGTAGAAGCTGTTAAGGAGCCTTTTGCTCCCAAGACTTGATGCTCCGGTACTGCTTGCCATGCGGTAGCAGAGAGAAAAGTCTATGACTTGGGTGGCTAGAGTCTTTGACAATTTTTAGGGTCATCCTCTGACACCACCTGGTATAGAGGTGATGGATGGAAGGAAGCACTACCCTCTGTAGTGCCTTGCGGTCGGATGCCTAGCAGTTGCCATACCAGGCAGTGATGCAATCCGTCAGGATGCTCTCGATGGTACAGCTGTAGAACCTTTTGAGGATCTGAGGTCCCATGCCAAATCATTTCAGCCTCTCGAGGGGGAATAGGCATTGTCGAGCCCTCTTCAAAACTTTGTTGGTGTGTTTGGACCATGATGGGTCCTTAGTGATGTGGACACCAAGGAACTTGTAGCGCTCAACCCGCTCAACTACCACCCCGTTGATGTGAATGGGGGAGTGCTCCGCAGTCTTTTTCCTGTAATTCACTATCAGCTTCTTTGTCTTGCTCACGTTGAGCAGATCTCAGAAGGGATGAGAAGAGAGATTAAATTAGATGAGATTTATTAGGTTCTTTATCTTCTATTCAGAGGGACTTTTCAGCCATCTCCATTGATTTGGTTTCCATTGTTTAACCTAATGCTTTGTTGTTTGTCATTCTGCCCACAGTCTTGCCATTGGTCTCAATCAACTATGGAAGAATACTTTAAGTCAATAACAGGACATTACGTTGATGATGACTTCCCTTCGAGTTACAGGGATCATGTATCTGTCTCATGTAGGAAAAACTGACTCTGAAACAGTATACATCTAACAATAAAAGGAACTCACATTTGATTCATTTGAACTAAATGTACTGACTTTTCCCCCTATCCATTGCAATACCATCAGTCTGCAATACCATCAATCTGCAATACCATCAGTCTGCAATACCATCAGTCTGCAATACCATCAGTCTCGAGTCTTTGGTGGGAGTATATGTACAATTTTATGTTATATTAAGTTTGTGTGAAATGTTTAACTCTGAACCTGCCAGGAATATTTACCAGCCAACTACCCAAAATGCCTATTTGTAGTCAATAAATTATGCATGCAAGTTACTGTGGTGAGTCATTCACAATCAATGTGATCTAAATTCAGACAAGCTTGCCAAAAACTGTCTGAGTGAGATAAGGTGCAACAAATTCACTGACAGTGGTGCTGTACATTGGCCAAGAGGGGTCACTCTTCCTTTTGTTCCAAGTATATCCTACTGTAATGATGTAGAGTCAGGGCCTTAAATACTGTATCATGACTAAATCCATGATCATAATATTTTGGCCATCCAATCATCCCTCAGTTTAGAACGGGCTGGTATGACTCCTCACATTTTCCAAATCCAAGAACTGCTGCATCAAGTAGTGATCATTCTGGTGCTCTTTTCTCTGCATCACCCAGACAGGTGGTGCACATGTTAATGGATGAGTTGATTTAAACCCAAACACACAGTAAAGCACTTTAGGATCCAGCCAAACGTGTTACTGTACATGGATATGAATTGTGTAGTAGAGGAGTAGTGGCATTAAATCTAGCCATTCCTATTGTGACTAGGCTCACTGAGGAATTATAGCTATTTATGGGATTGTGAGGGAAGGTGAACCATTGCAGCCCATTGCTGAGGTTGTCTAACAAGGCCCTGAAGCCTAAAGTCATTAGTGTCCCTGCTCTGCCAGATGATCGATGCTAATTTATGTTCGCTTTAGTCAGCTGTCCAGTTTCATTTTCAAGCTGATCAACTTTCTTTTGTCTCCTCACTGTAGCACGTCCTCTCCCCCTGGCGCTCAAAGTCAAACTCATGGAACTGTATGCATTTGCCTCATGGATCGCTGCTATAATTTTGCTCAGCGTCAAGATGCAGAGACTAGAGTCCCGTAAGCATAATGTACGACAGAGAGCTGGCGCTGTTCCTCTGTCAGATAACACAGCTCTGTTTTAATGATGCTTAGGTCCTGGGAATCTTTGGGGAGGATGTGTTTCTTGGTCACAGTCCAAAAATAAAAAAAATGTTGCTCATGAACCCCATGATTAATTTATATACAACTGTAATAATTATTGTGCCCAGCGGAAGGTGGTCGCAGGTGTTGGAAATACCAAGTGGGATGAATCCGAGTTAATGGTGCCTGCAAGGGAAACTATCTGTCAGGGATAATCCCTAATAACACTGTGGCATAGATAATGAGCCTCTTCTCCCTCAATGGCCCCTCGAGATTAAGATAGCTAGCTGGAAAGAAATGATTCAATGAGGTATGGGTATCGACATGGCTGGATTCTAGTATGATGCATTGGCTGTTTTAATGTTCATTACTGATGAGCAGCATCCCCTAGTGGGATATGTAAACTAGGTGGAACTGAGAGGAGGATGGAGTTGAACTCTGGTGAGCAGTGCTCCACTTCATTAGTTCCTGAGTACTGTGATAAACACGTGACCACTGAAAATGTACATCAGCAGCCTAGCCAGAGGTAATTAAGTCATGTTTTTCGAGCGTACCCCTTTTAATAAGACCAGCATATAGAATCACACACCCTGGGTTTCAAAAGCCTCATTTTGTTAGGGTTAATCATGGCATAGAGCATCTGGACCAGGCTGGACTATACCATGTCTCTGTGAAATTGCAACGTCAAGGAGGGGAGAGGAAGGGGGAAAGGGAACCTAAGAATCTACAGTGTTGCAATGGACAGACCTTAATTATTGCTATGAAATATTATACCGGTGGTAGAGACTGAATTAAATCTTGTCCATCCACTTCCATTTATATCCTGATCATATCATAGCTCACCTTTCCAAAACATTCCTGTCATCTCCTTGATCTCAGGTTACTGTCGACCCATATCCAGGCATGGGGGAGGGGAAGCTAGGCACCACTATGGTGGCTAGGTGTCAATCAACATCCACCGGCTAATGGGTGAACATGTTGCTAGCTAGAGGAGAGGAGAAAATTGACGAGTAAAACCTACTTTACATCCCATCTTGTTTTTAGTATTCACAGGAACACTACAGTGAGTTCACAGAGTCAACAGGCAACGAAGAGTGAAGAACAGAGTGAAGATAGCTCTAAAGAGAAATCGTTCATATAAATAGATGGATCTCAAATTAACCCACAGATTAATCTTTACACTCTGAACTTACAGTAACCCAGTAATTCACTCATATGTTTAAATCACTATCCAATAAATACAAATAAAACAAGACTTGTATGGGTTATGAAAAGCTGCGGCGCAAAATGGTAAGTAAAGTAAATAATGATCCTGTTATTTGAAAAATGGTTGTTGTCATGGAGGTGAAGAGAGCTTCTCCCGACAGTGTGGTATATAAGGAAGAACATGGTAAGATTCTGATTAGGCAGACACGGTGATTAGACGATAAGTGCCATCACCAATAATGTAACTAACACAGATCAGCACCATGGACAGCGCCAGTTGCTGTATGTTGAAAATTCACAGCCCAGTATCTCTAAATGTAAAGTGTGTATAAACACGCAAACATGCATGCCCACACACTGTACAGTAGACACATCACATAGAACAATGGGATTACAGTAGCCACAGCTCCTGTCCCTGAAAAAAAAACACCCAAAGTCGCACTCATTTACACTAAGCAATAAATCACCAGCTCCACTGACAACCATGTTTCCCACTGATTGAGTACTCGTAGAGTAACTGGAGAGAGCTCTATACTTCCCCAGGAGCTGAGACACAATCAGCCTCTTCCTTTGGTGAGAGAGAGACTGTGCCTTGCTGCTGCTACTAGTCTGTAACACAGTGTACAGCCCTGATCACAGAGCACATTCCTTCTTCAAGGCTCTGCACAATTATGGCACCAGAGACGGCAACAGTCCACCACGGCAGGATTCAAGGATTGTCCTTGAACTCCTGAAGAAAAGGATGACTGGATGTCGAACGGTGATAAGATCATAGTTTGTTTGATAAAATTTCTGTATTTTGCCTAGAAATATACATTATTGACTCAAGACTTGGTAAGAATAAAATAATAATAAACTTGGTAAGAATATACAGTGCTAAATATTAAAAAGTTAAATACTGGCCAATACATTCACTGCTTTTAACTTTTCTACAATCTTATGTCGTGGTATAACGCTATAAAATGTTTTGTAAAAGTGTTAGCTACTTCATAGGGTATCACCATTTCTAAGAGGCATTGTTGTGATACACACACAAACACACACACACCAACCACAATGACCTGAATTCCTGTGTTTGCAATACAGAGGCCATTTACTCATTGTAATTTGGTTTCCAGCATGACAGACACCAGCAAAGCTAACACAAAAAGACAGATTGTTTCTGCAGGTGGATAGAGCCCAGCTTGCAGCAGCCTTAATAAAAAGCACTCTGCATACTCTACAGCGCAACATCAGAAAAAAGGCAGAGGAGCAAACTACTAGCAATTTCACAACAAGTGTCTTAGAAATGATCACTGAGCAAGTTGCTGTTGAAATAGTTAAATGTAATCCAACTCGTGAGAATTCATATTATTTAAGAGCTGTATTTCATACAAAACTAGTGTGTGTGTTTGTTTGTTAGGCAATTTCATATTCAGTGAAAAGAACCAAGACTCAATAATAATAAGAAAAGATAATTTAAGACAACGTTTACTACTTAATCATTATGATGAACGGTTGTTCTCCAGAGAGAGAATTATATTTCTAACAGGAAAAAACCCAAGAAATATAAGCAACAGCAGTGATATTGAACATCTCATTCTATCTGAATGGCTGTGTCCAATAGAGAGTAATGAGGGGAACAATATAAGGCAATTCTTTATTACTGATTACTATGCATAATCCTGCCACTCTTGTTCCAATAGTGAATGGATATGGTATGCTGTTCCCTGTTGAGTGCAATATAACACCACCCTTAACCAATCATATATATATATATATTTTGCTCCCCGTTGAGCTAAGAGGAGTGTGGTGTTATGCTTCTCTAGACTAATGGCTTTTCTATTTTAAAGGTTGACAGCGCAAGTCAAATGCAGGTAATCGGGTTCATGCCATTGTTTCCAGTGAGTTGCTTACGACACACACCATTTTTCACAGCTTGTTTTCTTGCACATGTTGTAGCCTACTGCATCTTACTCAATGACTCAAATTAGGTGATAATGAGCACACATAGGCATATCTTTAGCACAATGTAAAGTTTCAAGGAGAGTATGATTTCCTAGATTGAACTTTTAGTCTTGACACTTTCTCATCAACAGCTACGTTTGACATTTTAGTCATTCAGCAGATGCTCTTATCCAGGGTGGCTTACAGGAGCAATTAGGGTTAAGTGCTTTACTCAAGGGCATATCAACAGATTTTTCACCTAGTTGGTTAAGGGATTTGAAGCAGCGACCTTTCGGTTACCGGCCCGGCGCTCTTAACCGCTAGGCTACCTGACGCCCATATCAAATTAAAATAATTACCTGGTGAATTGTTGCTTGTCTTTGTGATCTGTGTTGGGTTTACAGTGTGTTAACGATGTGAAATGGAACACAGCCTTGTCTCAGTAGCAGATTGTATAATAGCAAACCAGCCAGATAAACTCAGATATCCATCTATTCAGTCCTTATCATCCAACATCTTATTCTATTCTTTATCAAAAATCCTCACCCTGAGCACAGGTTTGTTTCCTATATTTTCTATAATCCTCAGTCATTGTATATAAGGTGTTAACATTTGAAGCTTCTCTTTCAGCATTCCAAAAAATGTCTCTAGTTCCACCCCTTCCTTACATACTCAGGTATCCAGGAGCAGGCCTTTGGAAACGACACTAAGTGCCCAAAGCAAGGGAGTCACATTACTGCAGCCCCAGAGATTATGAATGATAGGGAAACTCTTTTTACATTCATTACAGGGCCACCCATGAATAATTCATTGAATCAAATTACAGGCCCCGAAATATTCAACGGTGTTGTATCAGCCCTTTCCTCTCCAATTGATCACTTCTTATACAAGTGATGTATTTGCCGACAAGGGAGCTGCAGCCCCATTCACCAGCTAACCAGATAGGAAATAGCTCTTACAGCAGGGCGAAGGGACATTAGGAGCAATTCCAAACTGATATGAATAGGTGAAGTCAAGATCAAGAGGAATCTAACAGCAATACTCATCTATGTCGGTGGAACCATTTTATTCGTTTTGTCAGGTGAAATATATGTTTCTGTAAATAATACTTTGCCCTGAGTCAAATAATACACCCCTTTGAGAATATCTGCTGAGGAAAAAAAAAGAAATTCAAATCACAACCTGCTGATACGCATCATCACACTATATCATCAGAGCTGCAACAGAGTTCTGTCAACACAGCCGGGTTGTGGGTCCCACAGGGGAATGGCAGCTTTCATTCACCTGTACAATGTGGGTGACAGCAGTGGTATTTCAGAGAAAGGAAAGTGAGTCCATCATCTCTGCTAGGTCACAGAGTGATTAATTCTGCTAAAGATTAGGCATGAACTGTGACTGCTCTCCTTGACACGGGCTCTGACAGAGTATACAGACCCAACAAAACAGGTCAATGCCGCTCTGATTATTCCCCCTAAATCCATAAGAATAAAAAAGATGGTAAAGTAGAAGGTGGAATCTGAGGTTGGCAGTGAAGAGCATCAAACAGAAAAGCAGCTTGAGATGAAGAGACCACACAACAGAGTTATAATATAAAAAGCGTATTGCATTTTGTTGCATCTGCCGGATTCCAAAGGGTGCGATCTATCTGTTAGAGCTCCTCAGAAAATTCTTGCTGTGTCCCTCATTTCACAGTCTCTGCAGATCCTGCAAAAACGTGAAGATACGATTTCATTGGAATTAAAAAGGCATCTGAAACCAGCGGCGATTTTAGCATGTAAATCTTGGTTGTGCATACTCCACCCCCCAACAATGTTGACCCCTGCCTGCAAGGCCACACCACAACACTAAACAATACATTAATTGCACTATAACGGTGACAAACAGTGCCCACAAACTGTTAAGGTCTATATAAAGCTGTCCCAGCAGCAGAGCTTTCTTTACAGCACCATGAAGCCTTGTGTGGCAGCGAAACAGTTAACACAGCCTCATTTACTGCCTTTTCAAAAAACATAGCTGATATATGGTTTCTACTGACAATTGACACGTACAAACTATGGCATAAGGGAACGATGGGCGGATAACAGGCAATCCGTAATTTTGATTAAGACATTTAATGAGCGAGCGAAGACAGACATAATCAATAGAACTATTTGTTCCGCACTTTTGAAATGTACAGCAACAGAATTCAGAACATGGTCCATTCGTACAGTATTCTCCCTGTACACTAAGTCAGAACCATAGGATAAATAACCATAGAAGCAGACATTGAAAGCTCTTAAAATATTTGACGACGACATCGGCACCACCAAGTCAGCTATGAGGGGGAAAGGGACCAAATTATTTGGGTGAGGCACATGTGCTACTAACAGCTTACTACACAGCATACACCTAGTATTACTTTCTTAGCTACAGTATACTTATCTCCCTTGCATATATCATTTACGCAGCAGGATACAAGACATTATTTGGACTCACCATTGTACTGTAGCGCGGCGGTCCTTTTTGTGGGCAAATTTTGTCATAATTGGATTTCTAGCGCTTCAAGACAACTGGGAACTCTGAAAACAACATGGGCGAATCATGACGTCAGTGATCTTCAGTTTGGAGCTCTAAAAATAGGACTGATGTCCCAATTTGGAATTCCGAGTTGGAAGAAAGTTCAAAATGTATTTTCCCAGTCGGAGCTCTTTATTATTATTAGTTATTTTGAACGTGGCAGAAGTCATTCTGGATTGACAGCATGGCCAATGTATTCAACTTTTTCTGGCTCATGACGTTGCATGTGAATGTTTATCCTTTTAAGGAAAAGAGACTCTTAAACTCAGACTTGGATGACACACCCTCTCCACCGAATAGCAGGCAATAATGATTGCTTTGCAACACTTGCAGTTAGCCACTGATTCCTTTCAAACCACTCATTGTTGAATTTGCGATTTCCAACTTGTTGTCCAATGGCCGATGAGCACCGATATGTTTTATAATTTCGCTTCATATGACGAGGGTTGAAAAGGATTTGCCAGTAGATTGTCAACTTGATTCATGATGATTTTGAAAGTATGATGTTCAGTCCAATCAATGCTACGATAGATATAATGTGATGTAATGTAATTTTATCTGTGGCCAATTACCTTGAGCCTTGGATGGGCACTTCTAATGTAAATCTATGGCAGCATCCAAGGGGGCTTGAACTTTCTATCTCTCCCTGTAGATTTTGTGGTGACAGAACACTGAGCCAATCATGGCGCAACAAGAGAACATTACCAACCCCTATGCTCTGTATTTTCTGCTGGCTGCCCCTTCACCACAGAAAGCACTGAGCTAGGCAGAAACACCTGTATTTTGGAGCTGCCTTACTCAAGATAGCAAAAAAGAGACCATGTTTGTATGTGGCTGTATTAACTCATTTTTATGTAATTTAAACAAAAAATGGTTTTGCAAACAGATATGTGACACGTATTAATGCCAAGATAATATGAAAAACAGCCCCCCAAAATTGTATTTTAGCTAAACAGGTGGGGCTTAAAACACGGGTCGCCACTGGCTGAAACACCTGCAGACACCTGCATCTACTCACATCACCATAGAAACGATCTATGGTAATGTGGAGAGATTTGTTTTAATGCATATTTTATTATAATGTCCAGGACCCCCAAATCTAAAAGGAAAGTGCAGTTTTTCATTTATTTTAATTTTGTTAATTTCACCTTTATTTAACCAGGTAGGCCAGGAACTCTCACAACTTCTCATTGACAACTGCGACCTTGCCAAAATAAAGCAAAGCAGTGCAACACAAACAACAGAGTTACACATAGAATAAACAAACGTACAGTCACCAACACAATAGAAAAAGTCTATATACAGCGTGTGCAAAAGGCGTGAGGTGGTAAGGCAATAAATCGGCCATAGTAGCGAAGTTATTACAATTTACCAAATTAACACTGGAGTGATAGATGTGCAAGTAGAAATACTGGTGTGCAAAAGAGCAAAAAAGTAAATAAAAACAATATGGGGATGAGGTAGGCAGTTGGATGGGCTATTTAACTAGTTGAGGCAGTCATTTGAGAAACCAAGGCTGTTGAGTCTGCCGATTAGAATAGAGTGATAGACAGAGTTGAAAGCCTTGGCAAGGTCAATGAGAAGACTGCACAGAACTGTCTTTTATCGATAGCGGTTATGATATCATTTAGGACCTTGAGCGTGGCTGAGGTGCACCCGTGACCAGCTCAGAAACCAGATTGCACAGTGGAGAAGGTACATGGGATTCGAAATGGTCAGTGATCTGTTTGTTAACTTGGCTTTCGAAGACTTTAGAAAGGCAGGGCAGGATGGATATAGGTCTGTAACAGTTTGGGTCTAGAGTGTCACCCCCTTTGAAGAGGGGGATGACCGCGGCAGCTTTCCAATCTGTAGGGATCTCGGACGATACGAAAGAGAGGTTGAACAGACTGGTAATAGGGGTTGCAAATTTAGAAAGAGAGGGTCCAGATTGTCTTGCCCAACTGATTTGTATGGGAGGAGGTGCTCTTATTCTCCATAGACTTTACAGTGTCCAAAACTTTTTGGAGTTGGAGCTACAGGATGTACATTTTTGTTTGATAAAGCTAGCCTTTGCTTTCCTAACTGACTGTGTGTATTGAATCCTGACTTTCCTGAAAAGTTGCATATCGCAGGGACTGTTCGATGCTTGTGCAGTCCGCCATAGAATGTTTTTGTGCTGGTCAAGGGCAGTCAGGTCTGGAGTGAACCACGGGCTATATCTGTTCTTAGTTCTACATTTTTTGAAAGGGGCATGCTTATTCAAGATGGTGAGGAAATTACTTTTAAAGAACGACCAGGCATCCTCTACTGACGTGATGAGGTCATTATCCTTCTAGGATTCCCGGGCCAGGTTGATAAGAAAAGCCTGCTCGCAGAAGTGTTTTAGGGAGCGTTTGACAGTGATGAGGCAGTGATCACTGAGGTCCTGATTGAAAACAGCAGAGGTGTATTTGGAGGGCAAGTTGGTCAGGATAATATTTACGAAGGTGCCCATGTTTACGGATTTAGGGTTGTACCTGGTGGGTTCCTTAATAATTTGTGTGAAATTGAGGGCATCTATCTTAGATTGTAGGACTGCCGGGGTGTTAAACATATCCCAGTTTAGGTCACCTAACAGAACAAACTCTGAAGATAGATGGGGGGCAATCAATTCACATATGGTGTCCAGGGCACAGCTGGGAGCTGAGGGGGGTCTATAACAGGCGGCAACAGTAAGAGACTTATTTCTGGAGAGATGTATTATTTATTTATTTTTATTAGAAGCTTGAACTGTTTGGGCATAGACCTGGAAAGTATGACAGAACTTTGCAGGCTATCTCTGCAGTCGATTGCAACTCATCCCCCTTTGGCAGTTCTATCTTGATGGGAAATGTTGTAGTTGGGGATGGAAATCTCTGAATTTTTGGTGGTCTTCCAAAGCCAGGATTCAGACACGGCAAGGACATCGGGGTTGGAGGAGTGTACTAAAGCAGTGAGTAACACAAACTTAGGGAGGTGGCCTCTGATGTTAAAAATGCATGAAACCAAGGCTTTAACAGTTACAGCAGTCAACAAATGAGAGCGCCTGGGGACACGCTGTACCTGGGTTAACTTCCACATCATCTGAGGGACAGAGGAGGAGTAGGATGAGGGTACAACTAGTCATCTCGTGCGTTGGGGACAGAGAATAAAAGGAGCAGATTTCTGGCCGTGGAAGGATACATTCAGGGAATAATGTACAAACAGGGGCATGGTAGGGTGCGGGTACAGTGGAGGTGACATTTAGTGACAATAAGAGAGGTTGCATCTCTGGACACACTAGTTATGCTGGGTGAGGTCACCGCATGTGTGGGAGGTGGAACAAAAGAGGTATCTGAGGCATGTTGAGAGGGTCTTGGTGCTCCGCGGTGAACTAAAACAATTATAACTATCCTAGACAACAGTATACAAGGCATATTGACATTAGAGAGAGACATAAAGCGAGGCATAAAGCAATCACAGGTGTTGATTGGGAGAGCTAGCTAAGACAACGTCGGGTAAGACAACATCAGCTAAGAACACAACAACAGGTAAAATGGCGATGAATGGGCAGAGGGTCAGTTAACTACACACAGGGCCTAAGTACGAGGCTGGGGCCGACAGATGAACAAAATAAACAAAATGGAGTACCGTGATTAATGAACAGCCCAGCAGGCATCAGCTATGTAGCCAAGTGATAATAGGGTCCAGTGAACAGCAATAGATGAAACAGGTAAGCCGCGAGGTAGTCATTACTACGCTGGCAAGCGGGAGACATGGCGTTCAAAAAAATGTTAGCAGGCCGGGGTTAGTAGAAGCATCTGCTCCAACGTCTGGCAAAGGCCGGTTGATTGCACAACAGATGGAATTACGTCGACAGACCAGTCGTGATGGAATGGCAGGGCTCCGTGTCGACACAGGGTCCAGGCCAGTTGGCAAAAGAGGTATTGTAGCTGGAGTAGTTTTGTTTGCTAGCCGGGAGATGCACCTGGCTCGCGGCTAACTGGTGCTAGCTTCGGGACAAGGGTGTTAGCCACTATAGCCACTCGGTAGCAGCTAGCTAGCAGTGATGAACCGATGCAAAGGCCCAGAGCTACGGCAGGAATCCGGTGGTGTAGTGGATTCTAGTCGTGTTTGTGAAGAGTCCGGGAGGTATCAGCTGAATAGCCGAGTGATCATAGGGTCCACTGAGCAGGCCGGGAGATGGGCCTTGCTCAAGGCTAGCTTCGGGGCTGGGGCACTCGGTGGAAGTTAGCTAGCTGCGTTGATCAGGAGTAATGGTCCAGGGCTTACAGCAGGAATCTGGTGTTTTAGTGGAGAAAAACAGTCCGATATGCTCAGGGTTGATGAAGTGCTGTGCAGACTGGCAAATATTATCCAGGCTAAAAGCGGCTGGTGTCTGTGCTAAAGGTATGGCTAACTTCTGATGGAGGTTCTGGCTATAAGGTCTAAAATAGCAGATCTGTATTACATTGGGTGAGGCGGGTTGCCGGAAGGTATATTTCATTTTAAAATGGAAAAAGAGATTGAAAATATTGTCACGCCCTGGTCTATATTTATTATGTTATCTTCATTTATTGGGTCAGGCCAGGGTGTGACATGGGTTTGTTTGTAGTGTGTTTCGTCTTGGGGTTGTGTGGGGTGTACAGATTAGTCTATGGCTGCCTGAGGCGGTTCTCAATCAGAGTCAGGTGATTATCGTTGTCTCTGATTGGGAACCATATTTAGGTAGCCTGGGTTTCACTGTGTGTTTGTGGGTGATTGTTCCTGTCTCTGTGTTTGTTGCACCAGTCAGGGCTGTTTCGGTTTTCGACGTCTGTTGTTTTGTATTGTTCGTGTTTTCTTCATCATTAAAGATGTATCTAACGAACCACGCTGCATTTTGGTCCGATCCTTATTCCACCTCTTCGTCAGAGGAGGAGATGGAAGAAACCCGTTACAAATATATTGAAATATATACAAAAAAGACGAAAAATACACAATTTAGATAAGAGAACGTAAATCATACAAAAAATGTATGTATTTGAAAAATCAAGATATATCCGTATCTCTGTGTTAACCAGTGAATTATCCTACAAGATAATCTATAAAGGTAAGATCAAAAGGGCACAGCCATACAACAAAATGGAGTCAAACGACAATTTGTCAAGGTCATGAGTTGACTGATTAAAGCTACTGTATATCTGGAGAATTTCTTCTTTTTTTTTTAAATCACAGATTGAAGGTCAAGAGTATTAATGGAAAATAAACTCCAGAACCTCCTCAAGCATGAAATAATAATGCAGATGATTTAAAAGTCATTGAAATCACTACCACATTTGAACATGTAATACAGCTGCTAAATACTGCATGTCCTTTTCCAATATGTTTTTCCCCCTCAAGGGTAGCCTACTGTTCCAGTGATACCATGGCTGCTGCGCCCTTGTCTGCCCATGCACCCTAAACTTTCTGGGACCCCAATCTCAGAGGTCTTAATTAGGCTGTCTCCCTGAGCTAGAGACATCTGGTACCACACAGCCCCAGAGACATAAAGCCCATTAAAACTAGTTCTCCAAATCCATTTGGAATCTAGCTCAGTAAAGAGAGGATTTTTTCTGGCATATCTACCCTTATCACCATTGACTTTTACCCCCTGCCTGACACTATTTTACACACATGAAATAAGGGAGACCGAGTGATAATTAGGAGTGCGTTTTTTTACCTATTGTGAGATGTCAAACTTGATAAATTTGGCATTATTCACACCATTGTCATAAAGATTCAAAACACATGTTTGCAGTGGAAGTGCTCTTTTTCAAGTCTGAAACTATTCATATTTCTTAATCCCCCAGTATTTACCACAAAGTTCCCATTAAAATAGCTTCAGCTGTCGGTGGAAGATGTATTCAGTGTTCATGTGTTCTGTGAACAAGGTGGTCCATTGTGTTACTTTTAACAACCAAACGTATTCCAACCACAAAGTGTTTTGAAAAGGATTTCAGATTTAATGGCTGAAGTGCAGCTTCTTCACCATGACATGCAGTGGGCTTAAAACCTATTTTTAATTTTTCTGTTAGGATAATGTTCAGGACAAGGGCATTTGCATTGCATGTATCACATGAGCGGTTGAATACAGCATTGCTGTATGGGGCGGCAGGGTAGCCTAGTGTTTAGAGCACTAGTAACCGGAAGGTTGCAAGTTCAAACCCGAGCTGACAAGGTACAAATCTGTCGTTCTGCCACTGAACAGGCAGTTAACCCACTGTTCTTAGGCTGTCATTGAAAATAATAATTTGTTCTTAACTGACTTGCCTAGTTAAATAAAGGCAAAACACTAAAATAAAAAAAAGTTACCTAAAAGCATGGAAAAAGTATAGAACATCATAAAAAATGCTGTTACAAAAGTGTTGATACAGCATGTGCGGGGCAAAGCCATTACTACGTCACAGTGAGATAGATATGTGAAGGGACCACTGAATACAAAATCTTCTTTTGTTGTAGTTTAGCTGACACTTATCCAGAGTGACTTACAGTAGTGACAGAAAGCCATTACTACGTCACAGTGAGATAGATATGTGAAGGGACTACTGAATACAAAATCTTCTTTTGTTGTAGTTTAGCTGACACTTATCCAGAGTGACTTACAGTAGTGACAGAAAGCCATTACTACGTCACAGTGAGATAGATATGTGAAGGGACCACTGAATACAAAATCTTCTTTTGTTGTAGTTTAGCTGACACTTATCCAGAGTGACTTACAGTAGTGACAGAAAGCCATTACTACGTCACAGTGAGATAGATATGTGAAGGGACTACTGAATACAAAATCTTTTTGTTGTAGTTTAGCTGACACTTATCCAGAGTGACTTACAGTAGTGACAGAAAGCCATTACTACGTCACAGTGAGATAGATATGTGAAGGGACCACTGAATACAAAATCTTCTTTTGTTGTAGTTTAGCTGTCACTTCTCCAGAGTGACTTACAGTAGTGACAGAAAGCCATTACTACGTCACAGTGAGATAGATATGTGAAGGGACCACTGAATACAAAATCTTCTTTTGTTGTAGTTTAGCTGACACTTATCCAGAGTGACTTACAGTAGTGACAGAGTGCATACATTTTCACTTATTTTATTTTCATACTGGAAATGCAGTTGTCAAGTACACAAGTACAGTGAATGCCTTTCTTGCAAGGTCTTTCCCAACAATGCAGTATTCAATATCAGCTGTACTACAAAATAAAGTAAAGTAGAACAAAAACACATGAGAAATAGAAAGAAATAAGAAGAACACAAGAAAGTAAACAATATACAGGATCAGTTAGTCAATACCATGTTTACAATGTGCATGGATTCTGGAGTGGTAGGGTTAGATATGTATAGGGGTGCGGTGACTAGGCATCAGGATAAATGATAAACAGAGTAGCAGCAGCATATGTCAGTAAAAGATCCTTTCATAAAAATATATTTTTTGCATTGCATGTATCACATGAGCGGTTGAATGCAGCATTGCTGTATGAGGCACACAACATGTCTTGTAGTTGAGTAGTCAGCCAAGGATCCTGCTCAAATGTTGCTGTAATAGGGCTAAATGTTTCTCCTTTGCATGGTGTTTTGTTGCAGGTTTTGTTTTTTTGGTTATTCATTGTCAAGCTTTAAAAAACAAAGCCAGACTGCAACATTTTAATAGCCTAGCAGAACTGCAGCATGTACACTTCCCCTCCGCTGGGCGCAGTAAGCGGGAGACACAAACTCAGTGCAATTGAAGGTGAATTCATCTATGCTATGGCATCAGGCTGTAATTTCATAAAGTAGATGACTCAACTGTTGACTAATTTATACTCGCTTGTGTCCCCTATTCGGCCTGTGGACCTTGTGTTTGATATGTGCGCTTGTGTTTGTCACATGCGCCAAATACAACAGCAAACCTTACAGTGAATTGCTTATTTACAAGCCCTTAAACATCAATGCAGTTAAGTGTTAAGTAAAAAAATAGCTAAGTAAAAAATAACAGTAACAAATATTTTAATTAACAATATGGAGGCTATATATAGCACAGAGTCAATGTGTGGGGGCACTGGTTAGCCGAGGTAATTGAGGTAATATGTACATGTAGGTAGAGTTAAAGTGACTATGCATAGACAATTAACAGAGAGTAGCAGCAGCGTAAAACAGGGGTGGTCAAATGTTTTGTTTATTTATTTCACCTTTATTTAACCAGGTAGGCTAGTTAAGAACAAGTTCTCATTTACAACTGTGACCGTCCAAGATAAAGCACAGCAGTTCGATACATACAACAACACAGAGTTATACATGGAATAAACAAACATACAGTAGAAAAAGTCAATATACAGTGTGTGTAAATGAGGTAAGATAAAGGAGTTAAAGGAGATAAATAGGCCACGGTGGTGAAGTAACTACAATATACCAATTAAACACTGGAGTGATAGATGTGCAGAAGACGAATGGGCAAGTAGAGATACTGGGATGCAAAGGAGCAAGATAAATAAATACATACAGTATGGGGATGAGGTTGGATGGGCTATTTACAGATGAGCTATGTACAGGTGCAGTGATCTGTGATCTGCTCTGACAGTTGGTGCTTAAAGCTAGTGAGGGAGATATCAGTCTCCAGCTTGAGTGATTTTTGCAGTTCGTTCCAATCATTGGCAGTAGAGAACTGTAAGGAAAGTTGGCCAAAGAGGAATTGGCTTTGGGGTGACCAGTGAGATATACCTGCTGCCAGGCAGGGTAGCCATTTGATTAGCTGTTAAGGAGTCTTATGGCTTGAGAGTAGAAACTGTTATGAAGTTTTTTGGACCTAGACTTGGCACTCCGGGACTTGCCGTGTGGTAGCAGAGAGACAATTCTATAACTAGTGTGGCTGGAGTCTGTCAATTTTTAGGGTCTTCCTCTGACACCGCCTGGTATAGAGGTCCTGGATGGCAGGAAGCTTGGCCCCAGTGATGTCCTGGGCCAGATGCACTACCCTCTGTAGTGCCTGGCAGATGCCATACCAGGCAGTGATGCAACCACTCGATGATGCAGCTGTAGAAATTTTTGTGGATCTGAGGACCCATGCCAAATCTTTTCAGTCTCCTGAGGGGGAATAGGCTTTGTCGTGCACTCTTCACGACTGTGTTGGTGTGTTTGGACCATGATAGTTTGTTGGTGATGAGGACACCAAGAAAGTTGAAGCTCTCAACCTGCTCAACTACAGCCCCATCAATGAGAATGGGTCAATGCTCTGTTCTCCTTTTCCTGTAGTCCACCATCATATAATTTATCTTGATCACGTTGAGAGAGAGGTTGTTGTCCTGGCACCACACAGCCAGGTCTCTGACCTCCTCCCTATAGGCTGTCTCATCGTTGTCGGTGACCTACGACTGTTGTGTCGTCTGTAAACTTGCTGTATTTCATTTTCAATACATTAGCCATGTTATGACTGACTTGTGATCACTGCCCTTGCTAGTGTTATTGTATTGACATTCCCAGCCTTAGTACTGTCGTCGGTTTTTGTTCAAAACATTGAGTCACTGAAACGGAAAAACCCTGAATGGGTGGAGGCTGCAAACAACGTACCAGGCCAGCTGTGATTTACAACAAGTATTGGATAATTATATTAATCATGCATTGAACTGCATCCATCTATTCTGGCAACAATGCCTTACTGTCCGTCATGGAGTTTTTTTTCCAAATAGAACATATGTTTAAAAAATCTTATAAAGTTGGTTTTGAAGTATTAGCTGGGAATTGTATATTGTTTACTGATATTATGATTGTCTGTTCGTTTCATATCTGCAAAGTAGTTAAAGCGCTGATGTGTTCCACTTTAAAACAGTTACAGGGTTGAATGGCTGTGATAGGAGAAAACGAAGGACGGATAAAGAGCATTGTAATTACTCCACAATACTAACCTAAATGACAGAGTGAAAATAACGAAGCCTGTACAGAATACAAATATTCCAAAACATGCATCTTGTTTCCAAAAAGGCACTAAACTAAAACTGCAAAACTGTGGCAAAGAAATTAACTTCATGTCCCGAATACAAAGCGTTATGTTTGGTGAAAATCCAACACATCTTAATATCTTCAAGAATGATGGTGGCTGCATTATGTTATAGGCTGCATCATGTTCTATCCTCTACTAACCGTTGCCGCTGCAAATTGACTCTGTACCGGTACGCCCTGGATATAGCCTCACTATTGTTATTTTACTGCTGCAGTTGAATTATTTGTTACTTTTATTTTCTATTTTTTACTTATGTTTCTTTCTTAAAACGTTGTTTAAGGGCTTGTAAGAAAGCACTTCAATTTAAGGTCTACACCTGTTGTATTCAGCGAATGTGACAAATAACATTTGACTTGTCATCGATAAGGACTAAGGCTTTTTTTTATTATAAAAAGAAACTGAATGGAGCTAAGCACAGAGAAAATCCTAGAGGAAAACCTGGTCCAGTCTTCTTTCCAACAGACAGTGTGAGACATATTCACCTTTCAAGCAGGAAAAAAATGCAATACTGTACAATCAAGGTGTTCAAAGCTCTTAGAGACTTACCCAGAAAGACTCATAGCTGTAATCGCTGCCAAAGGTGAATTAGATATTTCTGTGTCTCATTTTCAATATATTTCCTGAAATAAACAGGGTATTATGGGGTATTGTGTGTAGATGGGTGGGAAATAAAATCTATAATCCATTTTGAATTCCCGGCTGTAACACAACAAATTGTGGAAAAAGTCAATGGGTATGAATACTTTCTGAAGGGCACTGTACGTGCATAATGATATGTATGTCATTGTGGCAGTGAGGGGAAAACACAGCATGAAACCTTCTTTACTCTTCAGTTAACACAGACACACACACACTCTCCCTCCCTTCCTCACACGCTCTCTGTCTTCCTCTCTCTCATAAACACACAGACAAATAAAAATATAATCAGATCATTCATTGTATTGGTCGCATACTCATATTAGCAGATACAGCAAAATGCTTTTGTTCTAAGCTCCAACAGTACAGTAGTTCTAACAAATCACAACAATAACTACACATCTAAAAAAGCAAAATAATGGAATTAAGAAATAAATCAATTCAAATTTTATTTGTCACATACACATGGTTAGCAGATGTTAATGCGAGTGTGGCGAAATGCTTGTGCTTCCAGTTCCGACAATGCAGTAATAACCAACAAGTAATCTAACTAACAATTCCAAAACTAATTTCTTATACACAGTGTAAAGGGACAAAGAATATGTACATAAAGATATGAATGAGTGATGGTGCAGAGCAGCATAGGCAAGATACAGTAGATGGTATCGAGTACAGTATATACATATGAGATGAGTATGTAAACAAAGTGGCATAGTTAAAGTGGCTAGTGATACATGTATTACATAAGGATGCAGTAGATGATAGAGTACAGTATATACGTATACATATGAGATGAATAATGTAGGGTATGTAAACATTATATTAGGTAGCATTGTTTAAAGTGGCTAGTGATATATTTTACATCCTTTCCCATCAATTCCCATTATTGAAGTGGCTGGAGTTGAGTCAGTGTGATGGCAGCAGCCACTCAATGTTAGTGGTTGCTATTTAACAGTCTGATTGCCTTGAGATAGAAGCTGTTTTTCAGTCTCTCGGTCCCAGCTTTGATGCACCTGTACTGACCTCTCCTTCTGGATGATAGCGGGGTGAACAGGCAGTGGCTCGGGTGGGTGTTGTCCTTGATGATCTTTGTGGCCTTCCTGTAACATCGGGTGGTGTAGGTGTCCTGGAGGGCAGGTAGTTTGCCCCCGGTGATACGTTGTGCAGACCTCACTACCCTCTGGAGAGCCTTAGGGTTGTGGGCGGAGCAGTTGCCGTACCAGGCGGTGATACAACCTGACAGGATGCTCTCGATTGTGCATCTGTAGAAGTTTGTGAGTGCTTTTGGTGAAAATCCGAATTTCTTCAGCCTCCTGAGGTTGAAGAGGCGCTGCTGCGCCTGCTTCACGATGCTGTCTGTGTGAGTGGACCAATTCAGTTTGTCTGTGATGTGTATGCCGAGGAACATAAAACTTACTACCCTCTCCACTACTGTTCCATCGATGTGGATAGGGGGGTGTTCCCTCTGCTGTTTCCTGAAGTCCACAATCATCTCCTTAGTTTTGTTGACGTTGAGTGTGAGGTTATTGTCCTGACACCACACTCCGAGGGCCCTCACCTCCTCCCTGTAGGTCGTCTCGTCGTTGTTGGTAATCAAGCCTACCACTGTCGTCCGCAAACTTGATGATTGAGTTGGAGGCGTGCGTTGCCGCGCAGTCATGGGTGAACAGGGAGTAGAGGAGAGGGCTCAGAACGCACCCTTGTGGGGCCCCAGTGTTGAGGATCAGCGGGGTGGAGATGTTGTTGCCTACCCTCACCACCTGGGGGCGGCCCGTCAGGAAGTCCAGTAGCCAGTTGCACAGGGCGGGGTCGAGACCCAGGGTCTCGAGCTTGATGACGAGTTTGGAGGGTACTATGGTGTTAAATGCTGAGCTGTAGTCGATGAACAGCATTCTCACATAGGTATTCCTCTTGTCCAGACGGGTTAGGGCAGTATGCAGTATGGTTGAGATTGCATCGTCTGTGGACCTATTTGGGCGGTAAGCAAATTGGATTGGGTCTCGGTGTCAGGTAGGCTGGAGGTGATATGGTCCTTGACTAGTCTCTCAAAGCACTTCATGATGACGGAAGTGAGTGCTACGGGGCGGTAGTCGTTTAGCTCAGTTACCTTAGTTTTCTTGGGAACAGGAACAATGGTGGCCCTCTTGAAGCATGTGGGAACAGCAGACTGGTATAGGGATTGATTGAATATGTCCGTAAACACACCAGCCAGCTGGTCTGCGCATGCTCTGAGGGCGCGGCTGGGGATGCCGTCTGGGCCTGCAGCCTTGCGAGGGTTAACACGTTTAAATGTTTTACTCACCTCGGCTGCAGTGAAGGAGAGACCGCATGTTTCCGTTGCAGGCCGTGTCAGTGGCACTGTATTGTACTCAAAGCGGGCATAAAAGTTATTTAGTCTGCCTGGGATTAAGACATCCTGTTCCGTGACTGAGCTGGATTTATTCTTATAGTCCGTGATTGACTGTA
This sequence comes from Oncorhynchus masou masou, assembly GCF_036934945.1. NCBI lineage: Eukaryota > Metazoa > Chordata > Actinopteri > Salmoniformes > Salmonidae > Oncorhynchus > Oncorhynchus masou. The sequence goes on along the minus strand of NC_088216.1, from coordinate 74,202,441 downwards.
GACCCTGCCACATACCTCTTGTGTCTGAGCCATTGAATTGAGATTCTACTTTGTCTCTATACTGACGCTTAGCTTGTTTGATAGCCTTACGGAGGGAATAGCTGCACTGTTTGTATTCAGTCATATTACCAGTCACCTTGCCCTGATTGATTAAAAGCAGTGGTTCGCGGTTTCAGTTTCACGCGAATGCTGCCATCAATCCACGGTTTCTGGTTAGGGAATGTTTCAATCGTTGCTATGGGAACGACATCTTCAACGCACGTTCTAATGAACTCGCACACCGAATCAGCGTATTCGTCAATGTTGTTGCCTGACGCAATAAGAAACATGTCCCAGTCCACGTGATGGAAGCAGTCTTGGAGTGTGGAATCAGCTTGGTCGGACCAGCGTTGGACAGACCTCAGCGTGGGAGCTTCTTGTTTCAGTTTCTGTCTGTAGGCAGGGATCAGCAAAATGGAGTCGTGGTCAGCTTTTCCGAAAGGGGGGCAGGGCAGGGCCTTATATGCGTCGCGGAAGTTAGAATAACAGTGATCCAAGGTTTTGCCAGCCCTGGTGGCGCAATCGATATGCTGATACAGTTTAGGGAGTCTTGTTTTCAGATTAGCCTTGTTAAAATCATCCCCAGCTACAATGAATGCAGCCTCAGGATGTATGGATTCCAGTTTGCAAAGAGTCAAATAAAGTTCGTTCAGAGCCATCGATGTGTCTGCTTGGGGGGGAATATATACGGCTGTGATTATAATCTAAGAGAATTCTCTTGGTAGATAATGCAGTCTGCATTTGATTGTGAGGAATTCTAAATCAGGTGAACAGAAGGATTTGAGTTCCTGTATGTTTCTGTGATCACACCACGTCTCGTTAACCATTAGGCATACGCCCCCGCCCCTCTTCTTACCAGAAAGGTGTTTGTTTCTGTCGGCGCGATGCGTGGAGAAACCCGCTGGCTGCACCGCCACCGAGAGCGTCTCTCCAGTGAGCCATGTTTCCGTGAAGCAAAGAACGTTACAGTCTCTGATGTCCCTCTGGAATGCTATCCTTGCTCGGATTTCATCAACCTTGTTGTCAAGAGAGTGGACATTGGCGAGAAGAATGCTAGGAAGTGGGGCACGAATATTAGGATGAGCAATGTCGGGGTGTATACAGTTGAAGTCGGAAGTTTACATACACCTTAGCCAAATACATTTTAACTCAGTTTTTCACAATTCCTGATATTTAATCCTAGTAAAAATTCCCTGTCTTAGGTCAGTTATCATCACCACTTTATTTTAAGAATGTGAAACGTCAGGATAATTGTTGAGAGAATGATTTATTTCAGCTTTTATTTCTTTCATCACATTCCCAGTGGGTCAGAAGTTTACATGCGCTCAATTAGTATTTGGTAGCATTGCCTTTAAATTGTTTAACGTTTCAGGTAGGCTTCCACAAGCTTCCCACAATAAGTTGGGTGAATTTTGGCCCATCCCTCCTGACAGAGCTGGTGTAACTGAGTCAGGTTTGTAGGCCTCCTTGCTCGCACACGCTTTTTCAGTTCTGCCCACAAATGTTCAATAGGATTGAGGTCCTTAAGCCATTTTGCCACTTTGGAAGTATGCTTGGGGTCATTGTCCATTTGGAAGTCCCATTTGCGACCAAGCTTTAACTTCCTGATTGATGTCTTGAGATGTTGCTTCAATATATCCACATCATTGTGTTTCCTGATGATGCCATCTATTTTGTGAAGTGCACCAGTCCCTCCTGCAGCAAAGCACACCCACAACATGATGCTTCCACCCCCGTGCTTCACGGTTGGGATGGTATTCTTTGGCTTGCAAGCCTTCCCCTTTTTCCTCCAAACATAACAGTAATTTTGACCAAACAGCTTTATTTTACTTTCATCAGTCCAGAGAACATTTCTCCAAAAAGTACGATCTTTGTCCCCGTGTGCAGTTGCAAACCATAGTCTGGCATTTCTATGGCAGTTTTGGAGCAGTGGATTCTTCTGTGCTGAGCGGCCTTTCAGGTTATGTCGATACAGGACTCGTTTTACTGTGGATATAGATACTTTTGTACCTGTTTCCTCCATTATCTTCACAAGGTCCTTTGCTGTTGTCCTGTGATTGATTTGCACTTTTCACACCAAAGTACGTTAATCTCTAGGAGACAGAATGCGTCTCCTTCCTGAGCTGTATGACGGCTGCGTGGTCCCATGGTGTTTATACTTCCGTACTATTGTTGTACAGACGAACGTGGGACCTTTAGGCATTTAGAAATCAAAAAAAAAATTCTGCGGTCTTGGCTGATTTCTTTTGATTTTACCATGATTTTGAAGGTAAGCCTTCAAATATGTCCACAGTTACACCTCCAATTGACTCAAATTGTGTATATTAGCCTATCATGCACTTCTAAGGCCATGACATCATTTTCAGGAATTTTCCAAGCTGTTTAAAGGCACAGTGTATGTATATAGTGTATGTAAACTTCTGACCCACTGGAATTGTGATACAGAGAGTTATACGTGAAATAATTTGTATGTTAACAATTGTTGGAAAAAGTACTTGTGTCATGCACAAAGTAGATGTCCTAACTGACTTGCCAAAACTACAGTTTTTTAACAAGAAATTTGTGAGTGGTTGTAAAACGAGTTTTAATGACTCCAACCTCCTAAGTGTATGTAAACTTCCAACTGCAACTGTATATACAGTATATGTGTGTGTGATGGGTTGTATCGACAATATGGACAGTATATTGATGGAATATGTAGTATATCTGAAAACTATCATACTGTTTTTACAGCAATAGTTACATTGGATAGGCCTTGGCTAGACTACAGTATATACACATTATTAAGTGGGTGAAACAGCATGCAAACATTATTGAAGTGACCAGTGTTCCATGACTTTGTACATAGGGCAGAAGCCTCTAAGGTGCATGGTAGAGTAACCAGGTGGTAGCCGGCTAGTGATTGACTAAAGTTCAGGGCAGGGTAATAGGCGGAGGGCGGCTAGTAGTTGCTATTTAACAGTCTGACGAACTTGAGATAGAAGCTGTTTTTCAGTCTCTCGGTCCCAGCTTTGATGCACCTGTACTGACCTTGCCTTCTGGATGGTAGCAGGGTGAACAGGCAGTGGCTCGGGTAGCTGAGGTCCTTCATGATCTTCTTGGCCTTCCTGTGACACCGGGTGCTGTAGATGTCCTGGAGGGCAGGCAGTGAGCCCCTGGTGAAGCGTTGTGTAGACAACATCACCCTCTGGAGAGCCCTGTGGTTGCGGACATTGCAGTTGCCGTACCTGGCAGTGATACACCCTAACAGGATGCTCTCAATGGTGCATCTGTAAAATTTGTGAGGGTCTTAGGAGCCAAGCTGAATTCCTTCAGGCTCCACTGTCTGTGTGGGTGGACCATTTCAGATTGTCAGTGATGTTTACGCAGAGTACACTTGAAGTTTTTAACCTTCTCCATTGCGGCCCCATCAAGGTGGATGGGGGTGTGCTCCCTCTGCTGTCTCCCAATCAGGTCTGGTCCTTCGTTTTGTTGACGTTGTCGCCAAAGTTATTTTCCTGCACCACTCCAGCTGTGGCGGACATTAAACTTTTAAAACGTTAGACACTAAATAGAATTTAAGGAACAGAAAGAAATATAATTTTCATATAGTTTAGGCTTACATTATGCCTACAAGAATCCTTCCTTTGAAGCACATCTCACGAGTAGCAGACCCTTTTCCTATCTTCCTGTCCCAATCAAATTTGCCTAGACCTACTGTCAAGTTACCAGGTTGTTATCTAGCTCGGTAACATGACTGAACATGGTTTGTTATCAAACAAATAATATGCGAGCCAGGATTAGTTTAAAAACTAACATGGTTTGTCAAGATGCTCTCGATGGTGCAGTTGTATAACTTTTTGAGGATCTGAGAGCCCATGCCGAATCATTTCAGCCTCCTGAGGAGGAAGAAGCATTGTTGTTCCTTCTTGACGACTGTGTTGGTGTGTGTGTGGACCATGATCATTCGTTAGTGATGTGGTAACCGAAAAACTTGAAGATCTTGACCTGCTATCTGTTGGGGCGGAATGCCAATTGCAGTGGGTCCAGGGTGTCTGGGATGATGGTGTTGATGTGAGCCACGACCAGCCTTTCATGGCTACAGATGTGAGTGCTATGGGGCGGTCATTTAGACAGGTTTCCTTGGTATTCTTGGGCACAGGGTGGTCTGCTTGAAACATGTAGGTATTACAGACTGGGTCAGAGAGAGGTTGAAAATATCAGCAAAGCACTTATCTGCTGGTCATCGCATGCTCTGAGGATGCGTCCTGGTAATCAGTCTGTGAATTTGAACTTGTTTAAAGGTCTTACTCACATCGGCTATGAAGAGCGTCATCACACATTCGTCTGAAACAGCTGGTGCTCTCATGCATGGTTCAGTGTTGCTAGCCTTGAAGCATGCATAGAAGGTATTTAGCTTGTCTGCCACATCCGAAGAGCGTCATAGCTGGTGTGGTAGGATACGATATTGGTCCTGTATTGACGCTTTGCCTGATTGGTTTGTCGGAGGTCATAGCGGGATTTCTTTTTAGTGTCTGGATTTGTGTCCCGCTCCTTGAAATCGGCAGCTCTAGCCTTTACCTCAGTGTAGATGTTTACTGTACTCCATGGCTTCTGGTTGGGATATGTACGTACTGTCACAAAATCGTTGATGCACTTATTAATGAAGCCGGTGACCGATGTGGTGAACTCCAGGAACATATTCCAGTCTGTGCTAGCTAAACAGTCATCGAGCTTAGAATGCGGATAAATAACATAACACTGATCTTAATAAATTAATTTGCCTGGATCAGAAAAGCTGTCAGTCTCATTGAGTTCATACAGTATGTATGGCACAGTGGAGATCGCCAAAAAAATACTGCAACATGTTGCACAGGTTGGATAGGAACACAGGGAGGCTTATATTAACCCCCACTCTACCAAACCAAATCCTAAGCAAGAAGCATAGGGAAATAATGTCTAGATGTTTTTTTCCTGTTTATGATACTTGAAATGTAATTATTAGCATTATGGCATTTTGTGTTAATTCTTGTGAATAAATAGCGGCTATCAACCAATCAGCATACAGGATCCAAACTTGCCATTATATAAAACCATATAACAAACAGAAAGATGTCAATGGCAAACGTGTCACTGGCCATACAAAGCTCAGAAGTTTGCAAAAATTAATTCTGAATAATATTAGTTAACCCATTTAATCCCAAATTTTTCCCAGACATGAAAATATCCAAATCAAGTGTTATTAGTAACCCTTTGACAGTAATCAATCATTATTTTTTCAAATTTTAATGGAATAGTAGGGGAAAAGTGTGATTTATGGTCGGTCACAATTGTGACCTGTGGGATAATGTTACATATACTGAATTAACATAATATTCCTATGCAGTTATCAAAGTTCACTGATAACGTTGTTCCTGTCATGATCTGTTTGCATAAGTTCAGCATATGCATTCAACAGCCTGGCTGGCAAATGGCCTGTCCATAGCCCATATCTGACCCATCGCTATCACAATCACTCAGGACAGCATCTTTCTCATTTTGAGGGATAACTGCAATGTTGCATGCCTTGTCTGGGCAGTCACCTAGATCCAACATATCCAGAACTTGACTCAAAGTGAAACTAAAATAAAGAACAGAGTAGAAAGTAAGGTAAAACAAGAACTATGTATGTGTATAACGATGTGCATACCTAGATGCACTGTGTTATCCCGCCTGTGTTATAAAATAAAAACAGTATGGGGATGAGGTAGGTAAATTGGGTGGGCTATATACCGATGGACTATGTACAGCTGCAGCGATCGGTTAGCTGCTCAGATAGCAGATGTTTAAAGCTGGTGAGGGAAATAAAAGTCTCCAACTTCAGAGATTTTCTTTTTCCGTTCCAGTCGCAGGCAGCAGAGAACTGGAAGGAAAGGCGGCCAAATTAGGTTTTGGCTTTAGGGATGATCAGTGAGATACACCTGCTGGAGCGCGTGCTACGGGTGGGTGTTGCCATCATGACCAATGAACTGCGATAAGGCGGAGCTTTACCTAGCATAGACTTGTAGATGACCTGGAGCCAGTGGTTCCAGTCTGGCGGTCTGGCGACGAACATGTAGCGAGGGCCAGCCGACTAGAGCATACAGGTCGCAGTGGTGGGTGGTATAAGGTGCTTTAGTAACAAAACGGATGGCACTGTGATAAACTGCATCCAGTTTGCTGAGTAGAGTATTGGAAGCTATTTTGTAGATGACATCGCCAAAGTCGTGGATCGGATGGATAGTCAGTTTTACCAGGGTATGTTTTGCGGCTTGAGTGAAGGAGGCTTTGTTTCGAAATAGAAAGCCGACTCTAGATTTGATGTTGGATTGGAGATGTTTGATATGAGTCTGGAAGGAGAGTTTGCAGTCTAGCCAGACGCCTAGGTACTTATAGATGTCCACATATTCTAGGTCGGAACCATCCAGGGTGGTGATGCTAGTCGGGCGTGCGGGTGCAGGCAGCGAACGGTTGAAAAGCATGCATTTGGTTTTACTAGCCTTTAAGAGCAGTTGGAGGCCACGGAAGGAATGTTGTATAGCATTGAAGCTCGTTTGGAGGTTAGATAGCACAGTATCCAAGGAAGGGCCAGAAGTATACAGAATGGTGTCGTCTGCGTAGAGGTGGATCAGGGAATCTCCCGCAGCAAGAGCAACATCATTGATATATACAGAGAAAAGAGTCTGCCCGAGAATTGAACCCAGTGGTACCCCCATAGAGGCTGCCAGAGGACCGGACAACATGCCCTCTGATTTGACACACTGAACTCTGTCTGCAAAGTAGTTGGTGAACCAGGCAAGGCAGTCATTAGAAAAACCGAGGCTACTGAGTCTGCCGATAAGAATATGGTGATTGACAGAGTCGAAAGCCTTGGCCAGGTCGATGAAGACGGCTGCACAGTACTGCCTTTTATCGATGGCGGTTATGATATCATTTAGTACCTTGAGCATGGCTGAGGTGCACCCGTGACAGGCTCGGAAACCGGATTGCACAGCGGAGAGGGTACGGTGGGATTCGAGATGATCTGTTTGTTGACTTGGCTTTCAAAGACCTTAGATAGTCAGGGCAGTATGGATATAGGTCTGTAACAGTTTGGGTCCAGGGTGTCTCCCCCTTTGAAGAGGGGGATGACCGCGGCAGCTTTCCAATCCTTGGGGATCTCAGATGATACCAAGGGGAGGTTGAACAGGCTGGTAATAGGGGTTGCGACAATGGCGGCAGACAGTTTCAGAAATAGAGGGTCCAGATTGTCAATCCCAGCTGATTTGTATGGGTCCAGGTTTTGTAGCTCTTTCAGAACATCTGCTATCTGGATTTGGGTAAAGGAGAAGCTGGGAGGCGTGGGCGAGTAGCTGCGGGGGGGGGGGGGGGGTGGGTGGGGGGTTGTTGGCCGAGGTTGGAGTAGCCCGGAGGAAGGCATGCCCAGCCGTTGTGACATGTGACACTGCACATCATTCATTGAGACCGTTTATTATTTAAATAGTTATTGGAAATACATTGATAGATTATTCAGTAACAATTTTTGAGCCTTATAACTGAAAACGTTTTTACGGTCACTATTGTGACCGATGGGATTAAATAGGTTAATGCTAAATCATTATTCAAAAACAAACACTGAAAACCCCTTTGAGGCAGACCAACTGCAATGGGCTAAAGCTGGTTTCGATGGCTAGAGTGAACCTGTGAAGTTGATGGTTCTACCATGTTGTTGTTGCAGTTTGTGAGTGTGTGTGTGGCTGAGGGGACAGAATGGATTGTCTCAGTGGCTAAGAGAGCATGCCAGTCTCTCAAAGCCTAATGTTTCCCGCTCCTCTGGACCTTTCCCCTGAACTCCACTGTGCCTAAATCATCACAACTTCGCCCTTTATCCGGACTTAAGTCCTGTAACTTCGATCTCATTACCATCAATTAAGACACGGTTAAGTCCATTTGAAGCTTGCAGCAGTGCACACCACATGCCTTCCACAACTCAGAGTGCTGAGTCCTTCACACTGGTGGCCTCCACATATTCCTCACTATATCGCCCCAATAAAACAGGCCCATTCCTAATTTCAGTGGCACTATCTTGCATCTACAGGGGGAGAGATGGTGTTGCTGCAGTCAGCAGTCCACAAGGCCCATTTGCACTTCTCTCTGTGCTTTAGCACCGTGGAACATGTGTTTTCAGAGAAAGTCTATCTCCTTCTCATGTCACTTTAATAGATGGCAAACTTGCCATCGGTAATATAATTAACAACAATTAGCAACATGGCGGGCAGGTGTCTCTATTTTAAAGGGACTCGTCTAATGTATCATACAGCAAGCCTGTGCTACTGTATTGGACTAATCTAGTTTCCTTCAGTAAATCATGCCAAGTACAAAGTAGACTTTCCATATGACATAACTAATCACAGCTCTAACATTGTTCACCCTTGGAGTCAACACATTTTCATTTCTGAGGATGGATCACAAATTGACCACCACAACCTCCACTACACCTTGTTTCAAACCTGTCTTGTTTGATCAAGCCGAAAAATTACATGAAGAGCCTCGCTTCTGTGCAGTTCAGCGGGAGCATTTATGACAGCAGATAGATAACCTTATGTGTCTGACATTTCCGAGGAAAAGGCTGCTTGGATGGGTTAGTAGGGGACTGACACAAAACCCACAACTCCCAATTCTCTGGGTAAAAGCAGTGCACTATATAGGGAATAGGGTGCAATTTCAGACACAGTCCTGGTTAGGTGCTGTTGAACAATGAAGCTCAGTGCTCCTGGGTTTGACAACATCAGGCTGGGTTGCTTTTGCTTGGGCCTCGATCACTAGGCCTGAGGATTAGTATGCAAAGCATTAAGGCATTGAACATGATGTCTGCTGCCAGTGACAAACTGTAATGAACCCAGCGGTACCTTATCAACCCTGCTGGAAGCAGCAATGATCACACCAGAACAGTTCCCTGCGACTCAAAGTGAATTGAAGTGAAAGTGTAGTGAGAGAACAGGTATTGGATTAACTTCTGTGTTATTTAGACAAAACCTCTACTATTTGTAGATGTAACATATAATAGGATACTACAGTCGTGACCAAAAATTGAGAATGAAAGTTTGCTGCTTCAGTGTCCTTAGATATTTTTGTCAGATGTTACTATGGAATACTGAAGTATAATTACATGCATTTCATAAGTATCAAAGGCTTTTATTCACAATTACATGAAGTTGATGCAAAGAGTCAATACTTGCAGTGTTGACCCTTCTTTGTCAAGACCTCTACACTCTGCCCTGGCATGCTGTCAATTAACTTCTGGGCCACATCCTGACTGATGGCAGCCCATTCTTGCATAATCAATGCTTGGAGTTTGTGGGTTTTTGTTTGTCCACCCGCCTCTTGAGGATTGACCACAAGTTCTCAATGGGATTAAGGTCTGGGGAGTTTCCTGGCCATGGACCCAAAATATCGATGTTTTGATCCCCAAGCCACTTAGTTATCACTTTTGACTTATGGCAAGGTGCTCCTTCATGCTGGAAAAGGCATTGTTTGTCACCAAACTATTCCTGGATGGTTGGGAGAAGTTGCTCTCGTAGGATGTGTTGGTACCATTCTTTATTCATGGCTGTGTTCTTAGGACAAATTGTGAGTGAGCACACTCCCTTGGCTGAGAAGCAACCCCACACATGAATGGTGTCAGGATGCTTTACTGTTGGCATGACACAAGACTGATGGTAGCTCTCAACTTGTCTTCTCCAGACAAGCTTTTTTTCCAGATGCCCCAAACAATCGGAAAGGGGATTCATCAGAGAAAATTACTTTACCCTAGTCCTCAGCAGTCCAATCCCTGTACCTTTTGCAGAATATAAGTCTGTCCCTGATGTTTTTCCTGGAGAGAAGTGGCTTATTTGCTGCCCTTCTTGACACCAGGCCATCCTCAAAACGTCTTTGCCTCACTGTGCGTGCAGATGCACTCACACCTGCCTGCTGCCATTCCCGAGCAAGCTCTGGACTGGTGGTGCCCCGATCCTGCCGCTGAATCAACTTTAGGAAACGGTCCTGGCGCTTGCTCGACTTTCTTGGGCACCCTGAAGCCTTCTTCATAACAATTGAATCACTCTCCTTGAAGTTCTTGATGATCTGATAAATGGTTGATTTAGGTGCAATCTTACATGTAGCAATATCCTTGCCTGTGAAGCCCTTTTGTGCAAAGCAATGATGACGGCACATGTTTCCTTGTAGGTAACCATGGTTGACAGAGGAAGAACAATGATTCCAAGCACCATCCTCCTTTTGAAGCTTCCAGTCTGCTATTAGAACTCAATCAGCATGACAGAGTGATCTCCAGCCTTGTCCTCTTCAAAAGGAGGCTGTGTTAACAAGATAATCACTGACATGATGTCAACTGATCCTTTTGTGGCAGGGCTGAAATGCAGTGGAAATATTTGCGGGGTATTCAGTTCAGTTGCATGGCAAAGAGGGACTTTGGAATTAAATGCAATTCATCTGATCACTCTTCATAACATTCTGGAGTATATGCAATTTGCCATCATACAAACTGAGGCAGCAGACTTTGCGAAAATTAATATTTGTGTCATTCTCAAAACTTTTGGCCACGACTGTACTTTTACTAGTAGGCTACTCGGGACTCCCGATTGGCGCAGCAGTCTAAGGCACTGCATCTCAGTGCTAGAGACGTCACTACAGACACCCTGGTTTGATTCCAGGCTGTATCACAACCGGCCATGATTTGGAGTCCAATAGGGCGGCGCACCTACGGACCAGCATTGTCCGGGTTTGTCCAGTGTAGGCAATCATCTAACTAAGAATTTGTTCTTAACTGACTTGCCTAGTTAAATAAAGGTACAATTTTTAAAAAAATCAAAAAACACTTTTAGCTATGTCCAAATCCTTACCCGGACCCACAAGAAAGACCCCTCCCCCCACGTTGAAGTTGCAATAAGATTGACTCAATTAATTCTAACAGGCCTAGGGCTTATAGACAGACAGACAGACAGACAGACAGACAGACAGACAGACAGACAGACAGACAGACAGACAGACAGACAGACAGACAGACAGACAGACAGACACCTTTAGGAGCCAAATCATTTTTCTCAATCAAAGTAAAGTATAGTTTCCCTCTCATAGTCAACTGAAATGTGTAGGCATTCATTAACCCAACCCCTCTGAATCAGAGAGGTGCGGGGGGCAGCCTTAATCGACATCCATGTCTTTGTCGCCCGGGAACATGTACACTCAGTATACATTATTCTTAAATTGGGGGAGGGGGAACCACAGACTCGCGGAGACTGCAGGGGTACACGCTACCCCACAAATTATAACTACAAGTTAAGTATACGAAATCTAAGATGTGTCAAAGAAATGATATCCAGCTCAGAGCTCCAGCTATGCATTTGATATGCTAACTTGCTAGCTACAGTTGAAATCGGAAGTTTACATACACTTAGGTTGGAGTCATTAAAAGTCGTTTTCAACCACTGCACAAATGTATTGTTAACAAACTATAGTTTGGCAAGTCGGTTAGGACATCTACTTTGTGCATGACACAACTACTTTTTCCAAGAATTGTTAACAGACAGATTATTTAACGTATAATTCACTGTATCACAATGAACGTACTTTGGTGCGAAAAGTGCAAATCAATCACAGAACAACAGCAAAGGACCTTGTAAAGATGCTGGAGGAAACAGGCACAAAAGTATCTATATCCACAGTAAAGCGAGTCCTATCTCGACATAACCGGAAAGGCTGCTCAGCAAGGAAGAAGCCACTGCTCCAAAACTGCCATAAAAAAAAGCCAGACTACGGTTTGCAACTGCACATTGGGACAAAGATCATACTTTTTGGAGAAATGTCCTCTGGTCTGATGAAATAAAAATAGAACTGTATGGCCATAATGACCATCGTTATGTTTGGAGGAAAAAGGGGGAGGCTTGCAAGCCAAAAAACACCATCCCAACCGTGAAGCACGGGTGTGGTTGCATCATGTTGTGGGGGTGGCAGCTTCATGTTGTGGGGGTGCTTTGGCATCATGAGGACGGAAAATTATGTGGATATTCTGAAGCAACATCTCAAGACATCAGTCAGGAAGTTAAGGCTTGGTCACAAATGGGTCTTCTAAATGGACAATGACCCCAAGCATACTTCCAAAGTTGTGGCAAATGGCTAAGGACAGCAAAGTCAAGGTATTGGAGTGGCCATCACAAAGCCCTGACCTCAATCCCATAGAACATTTGTGGGCAGAACTGAAAAAGTGTGAGCGAGCAAGGAAGCCTACAAACCTGACTCAGTTGCACCAGCTCTGTCAGGAGGAATGGGCCAAAATTCACCCAATCTTTTGTGGGAAGCTTGTGGAAGGCTACCCAACATGTTTGACCCAAGTTAAAACATTTAAAGGCAATGCTATCAAATACTAAGTGAGTGTATGTAAACTTCTGACCCACTGGGAATGTGATGAAAGAAATGAAATCTGAAATAAATCACTCTACTATTATTCTGACATTTCACATTCTTAAAATAAAGTGGTGATCCTAACTGACCTAAGACAGGGAATTTTCACAAGGATTAAATGTCAGGAATTGTGAAAAACGGAGTTTAAATGTATTTGGTTTAAGGTGTATGTAAACTTCCGACTTCAACTGTAAGTGGCTCGATGTCAAGATCAAGCTTCTTGGTTGCATCTAGGGTTGCACATCTTTGGGAGTATTCAGAGGTGAAAACTTTCCGTGAGAATTAACAGGAATATATGGGAATTAACTGGAATATGTGCAAATTAATATTAACCTGTTGATGCTCTGGGGGCGCTATTTCATTTTTGGATGAAAAACGTTCCCGCTTTAAACAAGATATTTTGTCACAAAAAGATGCTCGACTATGCATATAATTGATAGCTTTCGAAAGAAAACACTCTGACGTGTCCAGAACTACCAAGATATTTTCTGTGCGTGCCCTAGAACGTGAGCTTCAGGCAAAACCAAGATGAGACGGCATCCAGGAAATGAGCAGGATTTTTGAGGCTCTGTTTTCCATTGTCTCCTTATATGGCTGTGAATGCGAGAGGAGTAAGTCTGCCCTTTCTGTCGTTTCCCCAAGGTGTCTGCAGCATTGTGACGTATTTGTAGGCAGATCATTGGAAGATTGACCATAAGAGACCACATTTACCAGGTGTCCGCCCGGTGTCCTGCGCCGAAATTGGTGCGCAAAAGACAGCTGCCAGTATTTTTCCATGGGATGCAGAGAGGAAAGCAAGCTTCCACGAACTGCATATCAATGAAGAGATATGTGAAAAAACACCTTGAGGATTGATTCCAAACAACGTTTGCCATGTTTCGGTCGATATTATGTAGTTAATCCGGAAAAGTTTTACGTTGTAGGTGACTGAATTTTCGTTTCGTTTCGGTAGCCAGACGCAATGTAGAAAACGGAACGATTTCTCCTACACACAGACGCTTTCAGGAAAAACTGCGCATTTGGTATGTAACTGAGAGTCTCCTCATTGAAAACATCAGAAGCTCTTCAAAGGTAAATGATTTTATTTATTTGGTTATCTGGTTTTTGTGAAAATGTTGCGTGCTAAATGCTACTCAAAATGCTATGCTAGCTTTGCATACTCTTACACAAATTAGTCAATTTCTATGGTTCAAAAGCATATTTTGAAAATCTGAGATGACAGTGTTGTTAAGAAAAGGCTAAGCTTGAGAGCAGACGCATTATTTTCATTTTATTTGCGATTTTCAGAAATCGTTAACGTTGCGTTATGCTAATGAGCCTGAGGCTTTAGTCACGATCCCGGATCCAGGATGGGGAGTTCCAAGAGGTTAATAACATTTAAATATAGATGGTTTTTGTATTGGATATATTTACCATATCATATGGAGACATAATTGCAAATGATTAAATCCTTCCAATATAAATAAAAATAACAATTTAGTTACGAATTTAACTTTAATTGAGTTGACTCTTCACATGGGATGATTTCACTGAACAACAAAAGGGAGTATTGAATGATCCCCAACGATCGAATCTCCCAAAAACATTTTTATCATACATCATTAAAATGATGTCTAGAAACTAAAGCTTTGGTTGTCTTCCTCTCAGGCTTCCATGTCTTCTCCCTGGACCTCCTCAATGTCCACCTCTTGAACATCAGACTCTGAGGCTTCAACTTCACTGCCACCTTGTTGAGGATGGCTCGTTGTCACGCCTCACATTTGCCCGATTGCCGCCGATTTTTCAACCCTTGTATTGGATAGTCTGATGCGAGCTTTGTTGTGCGCTCTGAGGTTACTGATGTCAGTGGGATTTGGAGGATGATGGAGGCAACAGGGGAAAGAGCCTCAGATCCACAAATTATGTTGACACAAATCTCTATCCCAAAGCCCTTGCTTGGAAGTGTACTTCGCCAGACTGCCAAGAACCTTGCCCTCATCCAGGCCAAGGTGGCAAGACACGGTAGTGATGACACCATAGGCCTTGTTGATCTCTGCACCCGACAAGATGCTCTTGCCAGCATACTTGGGGTCCACATGTACACTGCGGCTTGTATGGGCTTCAGGCAGAAGTCTTCACGCTTTTTGATGTATTTTAGAACTGCAGTTTCCTCTGCTTGGAGCAACAGTGAAGTGGGAAGGGCAGTACCGATTTCTTCTGAACATCAGACAGAATGGCATTGTCTCCCTCAATCCGTGCAATGGCTACTGCTATAGGTTTCAGGAGTTTCAGACTGCTTACCACTCTCTCCAAAAAAACATCATCCAGGATGATCTGCTTGATGGGGCTGTCCATATTGGCAGACTGTGATCTGGCCATTTCTTGGAGAGACGCATTCGCCTGCAGGAGACTGTCAAACATGATGACAACACCACCTCAACAGGTGTTGCTGGGCAGCTTCAATCTGATGCTCTTTTTCTCACTTTGCTTGGTGAGGTAGATTGCGACTATAACTTGATAACCCTTCACATACCTAACCATTTGCTTGGCTCTCTTGTAGAATGTATCCATTGTTTCAGTGCCATGATGTCCTTGAGGAGTAGATTCGATGCATGAGCAGCACAGCCAATGGGTGTGATGTGAGGGTTTGACTCCTCCACTTCAGACCAAGCAGCCTTCATGTTTGCAGCATTGTCTGTCACCAGTGCAAATACCTTCTGTGGTCCAAGGTCATTGATGGCTACATTGCAGATGAGCTGAAGGCAGAGACCGGTGTGTCTGTTGTCCCTCGTGTCTGTGCTCTTGTACAATATTGGTTGAGGGGTGGAGATGTATTTAATATTCCTTGCCCACTAACTTTCAACCACCCATCAGAGATTATTGCAACACAGTCTGCTTTCTCTATAATTTGCTTGACCTTCACTTGAACTCTGTTGAACTCTGCATCCAGCAAATGAGTAGATAAAGCATGTCTGGTTGGAGGGGTATATGCTGGATGAAGAACATTCAGAAATCTCTTCCAATACACATTGCCTGTGAGCATCAGAGGTGAACCAGTTGCATACACAGCTCGAGCAAGACATTCATCAGCATTTCTCTGACTACGTTCCTCCATTGAGTAAAAAAAGAATCTGATTCCAGGAGGACCATGAGCTGTTGCTATCAATCAAGTGTCTGATTCATAATTTTCACCTCAAATAGAAATAGAGGTTGCTTGTGTTGAGCGCTGAGGGAACTTTATGCACTTGACCAGATGATCTTGCATCTTTGTTGCATTCGTCACATATGATTTGGCACAGTATTTGCAAATGTACACAGCTTTTCCTTCTACAATAGCTGCAGTGAAATTGTCTGTGGCATTGTCCTGTGAAGATTAGAATTTTATTTGTAAAAAAATAAACAAATATAATTCCATGTACAGATAAATAGTTAAGCAGTTACATTAAACAACTCCTTTGTAAGATACATGTTTTAAAATGAGACATGAATGTAAACAGGTGAATTAACACTCCTCAGTTAGCAGGCTCATGCAAGCGAAAAACCCACATGGTAGCAAAACTCACTATCAGAAATTGTAAATAAGTTAGAAATAATTTAAAACACACTTTGCTGTAGGCTATTTTTACTAGTTAACAAAAAAATAACGTATGTCATATTCAATATATTCACCCCAACCAGAATTGTAATCAAACTTACCAGAAAGCATGCAGTCCTTGGCTCAGCCTGTGTAGTAGGGTAGGCTCAATAGCGTCTCAAATGTGTAAGTTCTTGAGAATCAGCTGCACATGGGATGGAAGAATGCACTGTGCATGCAGAAGGTTGCAATTCCATTGAATTGGGGATAGTTTAACCAAAATATGCCACAAGACTTAGAATTGCCTTGTGTATCCCACAAAAAAGGTTCACTGTTATAAGCTAACTTCTTTGATGAATATAAGCAAAATTCCTACATTTCCAGGGCTTAAATTTCCAGAAATTGTCCAGAAAAGGACCCTTTGCAACCCTAGTTATATCAGAGACATTCAATTCCCTCCTGGATCAAGATCCCTGTCGCCTAAACTGTTTTGTGCAACAAACATTTTTTAAAGAAAAGGAATATTCTTATTAAACACATTTGTGGGAAATAGCGTCCCTTGTGTGCACTTCTGGTAATACCGTATACCCCAGTATGGTACAGAAACAGTACGAAATTCTGGATACCACCCAACCTTAATTTTTAAAACAGTAGGCATGCAGCTGTACCAGTCAGTCGTTTGCCTAGCCTGTCAGAGTCTGCTGAACAATTTGAGCTTTCACACCAAGGCCAATTAGTTTGGAGGCAGAGCTCATTGGAATGGAACAGCTGAAATGCAGAACAAGAGCTAAAATGTTCCTAGTAAAAGGGATGCCAATCAAAAGCATGTCCCACTATGTCTGACAGGAGGTGGAACAAGAACGCTCCAACGTTGAATAGTAATCCTGTTCACAATGTGCCTGAATATCAATTAGACAATTTCCCAAGCCTACAATCACAGGAAGATGCAATACTTATTCAGATAAAATACAAATTTCCATGCTAACCACACATTTGAATCTTCCCTAGATACCACCTAACAAATAATTATTTTCAACAGGCTGCAAGTCAGCAAAACCGAAACACTATGGGTGTATTTCTGTATCAGGAGAAATTCTACAGAGCCCCTAAACTTCAGAGCGGTACCATGAAAAGCTGTAATAACTACAGATTATCTCACACTGTGAGTTAATTTCAATGTGGTTGCGGTGTTTAAAAAAAGACATGAGTTCAGCTGATTCACTGCTAAACTGTCAACAGTTTGGTAATCTTGTCTGGGCCGTGTCTGACTTTTCTCACAACCTTCCTTTTCCATGAATCTCAATTTGACATATAGAATAGTGTGGTATTTCAAAGATGGAGCTGTGTATTTTTTAAGCACGTGAACAAGTATCATGTTGTCGGCAAACTCTGCCTCCCCCGGCCAGATCAAGACCATGTACTACAGAGAAAGGAAAACCATTCACGACTCTCCACAGTGCTCCTTAAGTTAAGCAGTGATAAAAGCATTGAACAATTAAAGAATAAATCTGACATGCAGATTGAGTCAACAGTGATGGATATAATGCTTTAAACACTGGATAATGCATAACCTTAGTTAGCACCAGCAACAGACTAACATCTTAGTCCTCATTCTCCCACAGAGATCATTTTGGGTCTCTATTCTAATGTGTGTTTATCGGTATGAATTGTTTACAAGATGACACTTGAATACAAGCAAGGGTAGCTCGATTCTTTGAAACTCCTAAACTGCTAGAGCCAGACTACGTAATTGGTTTTGATGGAGTCTACAGGTCTTGAATGTTTCCTGACCTTTGCTGTGAGAGCATGAGCAGCTTGTTTTAACTGGAGATCTTTTAACCCCTCAACATCTTTGAGCATCAAACTGCCAGATGACAGGTGTGAAGCCTGAAAGAAGAGGCAAATGCCAACTTACCTCCGAAGTGATTGCTGGACCAAAGTGAAATAATGTTTTGTAGATAAACAGCTAGCTATCTTTTTAAATCCATCCAACAAAGACGCACCACAAACTACTGATAGATTTGGATGGCTGCCCTTTTCCATTTGACCCAAGAGAAGATGAGGATACAGATGTTTTCAAATTCTAAAAATACTTGCATTGCCATAGATACAGCCTTCAGAAAGTATTTATACCCCTTGACTTTTTTTGTGTTACACCCTGAATTCAAAATTGATTACATTTATTTTTTCTACACACAATACCCCATAATGACAAAGGGAAAACATGTTTGTAGAAATGTTTGCAAATTTATAGAAAATTAAATACAGAAATATTTAATTTACATAAGTATTCACAAACCGTTGCTATGACACTCCAAATTGAGCTCAGGTACATCTAATTTCCTTTTATCATCCTTGAGATGTCACTACAACTTGGAGTCCAGCTGTGGCCAATTCAATTGTTTTGACATGATTTAATAAGAAACACGCCTGTCTATATAAGTTCCCAAAGTTGACAGGGCATTGTGAGATTTTCTTGGCACGAGTACACACTTGGTGAGAATGAGCGGACGATGGCGTGAGGAGTAAAAAGGGATAGAGCTGGATATGAACAGCAGTTTATGGTTGGAGTGCGATTCACGAGCAAGGATGTTTTTTTGGGTGCCCCATTTGCACCAAAGATGGTGAAGGACAAATTGGGTAAAGTGGAATCGGTCCGAGTGACCAGGAGCGGTATGATGTGTTGATTTTGTGTGTGTCAAAAAAGCAAAAGCACAGGAGAAAGTTCTGTGGGTCTACAAGATGTTTGATGTGGAGAGCTATGATTTTGAGAGTAGGGCACCGGTTAAAGGTGTCATCTCTGGTCTCTCATTGGACATAGAGTCTGTGTGGTTTAGGGATAACATTCCAGGAATGGTAGATGCATGTCACTTGAATCGAATTATGGACGGAAAGAAGGCGAAACACCTAGCGGTTTTACTGTCTTTTGATGAAGTGGTTCTCCCGACTCATTTAAAACTTGTGAGATATTCGGTGAGACCGTATATACAGAAGCCAGTGCAGTGTTACAATTATAAAGAAGTTTGTCGAAGGAATAGATATGTCGTAGTTGAAGAATCAGATAAAGCATGTTGTTGTAATTGTGATGGGAATCATGTTCCCGGAGTGCACTGTAAGGACAAAGTCCAAGGAACAGTCCGTAGAGACCTATCTGGGGAAGGGCATAAAACAACTTCTAGAGTGTTGAAAGATTCCATGAGCACTGCACTCTCCATATTTGGGAATGGAAAAAAATATGGAACTAAGCAGACTGTGCCTAAAGCTGAACGTCTGAGCAAACAGACAAGAAGTACCTTGGTCAAGGAGGTGACCAAGAACCGAATGACCCGTCTGACAGAGCTACAGAGTTCATTGGCTGAGATGGGAGAACCTGCCAGAAGGAAAACAGTCTTTAAAGCACTTCACCAATCTGGGCTTTATGGGAGAGTGGCCAGACGGAAGCCAGTCCTGAGAAAAGGCACATGACAGAATGCTTGGAGTTTGCAAAAAGGCAAGTGAAAGACTCAGAGCACAAGGCAAAGTATTCTGTGGTCTGTCCAGACAAAAATGTTACTCTTTGGCCTGAATGCAAAGCGCTATGTCTGGGGAAAACCAGGCACAGCTCATCACCCATCTAACACTACCCCTATCGTGAAGCATGATGGTGGTAGCATCATGCTATGGGAATGCCTTTCAGCAAGGACTGGAAGACTGGTAAGGATAGAGGGAACAATGAATAGAGCCAAATATTTGCAAATCCTTGACGAGAACCTGCTTCAGAGCATACAACCAACGCAATGCTGGAATGGCTTCAGAACAAGAATGTGAAAGTCCTTGAGTGGCCCAGCTAAATCCCAGAATTGAATCCCATTGAAAATCTGTAGAAAGAGTTGAAGATGAAGTTGATTAATTTAACAGAAAATCTGCAAGAAAGAATGGGAGAAAATCCCCAGATCCAGAAGTGCAAAGCACCCAAGATGACTCAAAGCTGTTATAGACATACCCAAGATGACTCAAAGCTGTTATAGACATACCCAATATGACTCAAAGCTGTTATAGACATACCCAAGATGACTAAAAGCTGTTATAGACATACCCAAGATGACTCAAAGCTGTTATAGACATACCCAAGATGACTCAAAGCTGTTATAGACATACCCAAGATGACTCAAAGCTGTTATAGACATACCCAATATGACTCAAAGCTGTTATAGACATACCCAAGATGACTCAAAGCTGTTATAGACATACCCAAGATGACTCAAAGCTGTTATAGACATACCCAAGATGACTCAAAGCTGTTATAGACATACCCAATATGACTCAAAGCTGTTATAGACATACCCAAGATGACTAAAAGCTGTTATAGACATACCCAAGATGACTCAAAGATGTTATAGACATACCCAAGATGACTCAAAGCTGTTATAGACATACCCAAGATGACTCAAAGCTGTTATAGACATACCCAAGATGACTCAAAGCTGTTATAGACATACCCAAGATGTCTCAAAGCTGTAATCGCCACCAAAGGTCCTTCTACATATAATTGACTAAGGGATGTGAATACTTATGAAAATGAGATATCTGTATTTCATTTTCAAGAATTATTTAAAACATGTTGTTTTCACTTTGTCTTGTGTGTACGTATTTAATCTAACATATAAATCTATTTAATCCATTGTGGAATAAATCAAGAGGTATGAATAACTCTGAAGGCACTGCATGAAATAGGTTTTACAAAACATGTGACAATTATTAATGCATTTGTCAAATCTACCAGTATATAAACATCACATCAAAAAACACCACAAGGGAAAGGTGGTTTCACTTGACGGACTTGCTTCCTACTTTGGGTTTACACTTTTCCTAAGACTATGTCAAAACAAAACAAAATAATATGCTATCATGACTAGATAAAATAACTCATCTAAACCCTAATCAACATCAAATATTAATCCCCAAGACATTTCCTGTCTCTTTAGAATTGTATTTTAGTATTCCCTTTTAACTGTGTACTCTGTCAAATAAAATACATCTTTAATTCATTATACAAAGTTGGAAATTTGAGAAATGAAACATTCTGATGTTTATGTCTGGATATAAACTAGCTGAATATGTATAAAGGAACATTTGAATTACTATGTGAAAATTAATTATTCATGTGTCTGCTCAATGGTACAACTCCGCCACTGAACAAAAACCCCGGACATCCAGAGAATTTAACAGGCTCCTGAGTAAACACCCATCCCTGGTTTGACTTTTGAGAAGGTTGAACGCCCTGCGGGGGGTGAAAACGCCAGCTCTTAGTCTGGGTCCTACAGCAGCAGCGCTCTAGTTTGTGTGCCTGGTTGCAATAAAAGCTTTATTATTTACCACTTCAGTATATTCAATCATCCTGCAGACTGCCACTGACTCTATAAATACCCCTGCCCTGGGTTGCCTGCTACTTTGAGCTTTCAGCACAGACCAGCAGTCACCTTCAGTCAGTTCAATGGTGGCTTGGGGGGGCAACCTAAGTGCTCTGAACTCAACTGTGTGGACACTAGCTCATATCACAGATCACTTTTCTATTTGTTTCAATCAAACCACAAAGCATTTCACAAAGTAATGTAGAACCCTCTATGATATCCTCTCTCCGCAGGCAGGAGAAGCAAGAAGAGAAGCAAGAAGACTTGCTTGTGTGCATGTCTAATTGGACCACTGGAATCATACCGCAAGAAGACCTAACCTTGGATACATTATGTGATTGAATTTTACCTAATATTTAAAGCAATATGAGTTCAACCCTCACAGTACTAATGGTAGAGGACCGATATATATTTAAGACAAGTCTTACTTATTTGTAATGGTAACCATATTGATAAAGATAACTGAAACCCTCTTAATTTCCTCAGTGAATAATGGAAATGAAAAGAACTTTCAAAACTGATGTACAAATGTATACTTTATGAGCAACAGCTTAATAAAATGGGGGTCCAGGGGCCTCCCGAGTGGTACAGTGGTCTAAGCCACTGCATCACATTGCTAGCTGTTCCACTAGAGATCCTGGTTCGAGTACAGGCTCTGTCGCAGCCGGCCGCGACCTTGGAGACCCATGGGGCGGCACACAATTGGCCCAGCGTCGTCCTGGTTAGGGGAAGGTTTGTCCTTGTCCCATCGTGCTCTAGTGACTCCTGTAGTGGCCTGGCACATGCACGCTGACACAGTAGCCAGGTGTACAGTATTTACTCTGACACATTGGTGTGGCTGGCTTCCGGGTTAAGTAAGCATTGTGTCAAGAAGCAGTGCAGCTTGGCTGGGTCATGTTTCAGAGGACGCAGCGCTCTCGACCTTTACCTCTCCCGAGTCCATCACAAGACTGTAACTACCAATTAGATACCATGACATTGGGAGAAAAAGGATTAAAGAAAAAAATACAAAAAAGGGGGTCCATAAATTATTGTAGAAGTAGCCATAATTCACATATGCATCTCAAAATAAATAAAAAAGATTTGCTTTCAAAACCAAGTAACAAGAAAACGATACCCCACTTTATGCTCAGTGTTCCTTGGAACCAGTATCACTCAAACAAACAGACTGAGTATTAGCTGAGACAAATTCGCATGAGACATGCCAGGCTTTCTAAGCAATGATAACATTTATATCTATATAAATACGCGCAACTTTCAGTTATCCTTCTGCAAGAAGAAAAAGTGTTAGTTCTACTATCTGGACATTTGAGATAGTCATATCTAAATATGTAGCATATTTCCCCCAGAAAATAAGCTATTTAGGAGCACCTGCCATTTGGAATGAGTTAAGCTACGTGAAATCAGGGTTCAAATGAACATAAAGCTGATAATCATACAGTTAAATCGGAAGTCTACATACACCTTAGTCAAGTTTAAGTTTAAACTCAGTTTTTCCACAATCCTGACATTTAATCCTAGTAAAAATTCCCTGTTTTAGGTCAGTTAGGATCAGCACTTTATTTTAAGAATGTGAAATGTCAGAATAACAGTAGAGAGAATTATTTATTTCAGCTTTAATTTCTTTCATCACATTCCCAGTGGGTCAAAAGTTTACAAACACTCAATTAGTATTTGGTAGCATTGCCTTGAAATTGTTTAACTTGGGTCAAACGTTTCAGGTAGGCTTCCACAAGCTTCCCACAATAACTTGGGTGGATTTTGGCCCATTCCTCCTGACAGAGCTGGTGTAACTGAGTCAGGTTTGTAGGCCTCCTTGCTCGCACACACTTTTTCAGTTCTGCCCACAAATGTTCTATGGGATTGAGGTCAGGGCTTTGTGATGGCCAAGCCAATACCTTGACTTTGTTGTCCTTAAATCATTTGGCCCCAACTTTGGAAGTAAAGTATGCTTGGGGTCATTGTCTATTTTGAAGACCCATTTGCGACCAAGCCTAAACTTCCTGACTGATGTTTTGAGATGTTGCTTCAGTATATCCACATCCCCATGATCTATTTTGTGAAGTACACTAGTCCCTATGTAGTAAAGCACCCCCACAACACGATGCTGCCACCCCCGTGTTTCACGGTTGGGGTGGTATTCTTTGGCTTGCAAGCCTCCCCCTTTTTCTTCCAAACATAACAATGGTCATTATGGCCTAACAGTTGTATTTTTGTTTCATCAGACCAGAGGACATTTTTTCAAGGCACAGTCAACTTAGTGTATGTAAACTTCTGATACAATGAATTATACATTAAATAATCTGTAAGGAAACAATTGTTGGGAAAATTACTTGTGCCATGCACAAAGTAGATGTCCTAACCGACTTGCCAAAACTATAGTTTGTAATTAACAAGAAATTTGTGGAGTGGTTGAAAAACAAGTTTTAATGACTCCAACCTAAGTGGACTTCAACTGTATAATAAAACAATTAATGATCAGTGGTTTGTTTGAGCATATGTTAAAATACAACATTATCTCCCAATGTGATATTACATACAGTATTCCAGCCTGCAGCAAAATAATAATTGTTTTTAGTTGAAATGTGATGCATTGTTTGTCAACATACTGATTACACATCTAGTCGTGATGGAGAATAATGACGAGTGAATGATAGAACTATGATTTGAATGGTTTTGGAATATTCAAAAAGAACTGTGACTTCATCTGTCCATATTAAGATAGTGAGGAGCTTAGCGAAGGGGAGCCATTCAGTGGGATGCTGCTGATTTGAATATGATTAATGGAGGGCCAGCTCCTGGAGTTCCATCCAGCACACACAGCCAGTCAGCCGCTGATAGGGTATAACCCAACGTTGTCTCTGCCATCACCAGATACACTGCTTCTATTTACCCAACACTCAGGAGGTTATACTCCTGTGCTCAGTCTTAAACCCAGACTAGGGATCTGCCCACAATAAGACAGTGAGGAGTCTGTCCAGCTGGAAGAGGAGCTGAAGACCGCTGGCACCAATGCCACAGCCCAGTCCATGGGAGACCATCTCTCCCACACAGAGGACAGGACAGTGTTGTGACAACAGCAGTCCCTTCCCATCTATGTCACTTCATAGAGCTAGAATCAAAAGCCATGTCAGAGGAATGCATGTCATCACCATCAGGACAGGAAGCACTACAGGAATCAAGGTCAGCCCTGACAAAGTCACCATTCTTTAGGCACTTAAGTGAAGCACAACATGAACTGGTGATCTGGGTGGAACTGTGGAATGACTTGCTCTCACAAGAAAAATGCAAAGACAGAGGATCACTAAATTTTAAGCATTAAAAGCCTGTAGGCTGTATCTAAGACTGAACTACTAACAACAGTAATTCACAAACAGACAGTGCTAAGGTTCGTTAAAACAAGTACTGTACAATAAAAGCCACAATCCTCGTCTTATAATAACCATCATCCATCACATACTAGAACTTGCTGTCATTCAATCCCTAATGTATCTTACGATGCCGACTTGTGAGAAAACACCAGGGTGACGCACTGACCAGAACCAGCTCTCAAAGTTATATAAAAATCGAACATAGTAACTGTACTTTTTATATCCTGCAAGCTGATGTCCAAACTTGAAGCAGGAATGGGTGGCAGGTAGCCTAGTGGTTTAGATTGTTCGGTTAGTAACTGAATGTTCTGTGGTTCAAATCCCTAAGCCAACTAGCTAAAAAAGCTGTCTGTGCCCTTAAGCAAGGCACTTAACCTTAGTTGCTCTGGATAAGATAATATGTTAATGATTCAAATGTAAAAATATATAATTATATATAATAATAATAATATAGGGGTGAAAATGTTATGGATACAAGAGCTTCTGAGTCCAGGACCTGGATGAGTAAAGAGGATTCAGATACAACGCTTAAGCACCCTCTCCCTTATGAAGCAATGCAAATGTGGAGATGTTGAGTGGGCTATTTAACACTAGCAAAGCCCGGCTTTTAACAGTCTAATAAATACATTTCATGTATGCTATCAGAAAAATAATGATTTGGTTGTGTTTAAGAAGGCCTTGGGTAATATTAGAATACAAAAAATATATATATATATATATATATATATTTTAAAGAACACAATATGGCTTGCTGGGGGCCAACAAAGTGCTCTGAACTTGACTGACGGTGTGGACACGATCAGATCACATAGATTTTAATAAGTTTATGTTACTCTAGGCTATTGCCGTTTGCTCAAGTGTGGAGCGTATGGAAAAGTGATTATTCCTGGAAAAAGTGATATTTTGAAATAGAGCTCATCTCTTTAATTCAAGTTTGGCAATGGTAAGTGTTTTAGAAACCTCAGAATCTGCTCTTTCTGATACTATATAGACATTTCTTAGATGCATGCAACACTGTAGGATGATTTGAAAAGTCACTTATTGGCGGTTTGTGAAAATACTGTAAATGACCTGTTAACTGCTTATAACACAACTTCCGTTAGTGATAACGCAATTCTAACATTATAAGTGTGTTAAATGACTTGATGCTTGGCTTTCAGGTTCCGGGTTGGAGCGAGCGGTCGCATTTACACTTCGGTCCGCAGGTAGTATAACTTTTCATTACATTTCATTATAGTACAACGGTTTGATTTGTCTAATCTTAGCAATTTCTTCTTAGCTAGCTACATTGCCGTCTTTGTATCAAAGATAATTGTGTAATTATTGTATTTCGTCGTCCTAACGTAGTCTACACTGCTTTCTGCCCAGTAGCTAGCTAACGTCCACTAGCACTGTAGAAACTATTACACTCAACGACTCGATTAGTGTAGTGTTAGCTAGCTACATAGTTGTCTTTGCTGTCTTCGTATCCAAGGTAATTGTGTAGTTTAGAGTGTGTAGACTTAGAGTGATTATCTTAATTTACCGAGGTTAGCTAGCCAGCTATTTGTCGTCCTTAACGTAGGAGTCACTGCTAGCTAGCTAGCCAACAGCTAGCCAACGTCTTCCGAATTGAACTTCAACAACCCGGTCAACATTCCGCCTCGCTCCACAGGTAGTAACACATTTTCATTTCACTTCATTACAGTACAACGGTTTGATTTGTTTGATCGTAGCTAGCTAGCTACATAGCCGTCTTTGTATCTAAGACAATTGTGTAGTCTGGAGCGATTTTCTAGGTTAGCTAGCCAGCTATTGTCGTTCTTTTAACGTAACGTTACGTAATCAACACTGCTAGCTAGCCAGCTAGCCCCCGAATAGCAGCACTGTAGAAACTATTACACTCGACGGAACGACTTGATTAGTGTAGTGTCAACAACGTAGCCACTGCCAGCTAGCCTACTCCAGCAGTACTGTATCATTTCAATCATTTTAGTCAATAAGATTCTTGCTACGTAAGCTTAACGTTCTGAACATTCGATAAGTGTAGTCCACTTGTCATTCCAATCTCCTTTGCATTAGCGTAGCCTCTTCTGTAGCCTGTCAACTATGTGTCTATCTATCCCTGTTCTCTCCTCTCTGCACAGACCATACAAACGCTCCACACCGCGTGGCCGCGGCCACCCTAATCTGGTGGTCCCAGCGCGCACGACCCACGTGGAGTTCCAGGTCTCCGGTAGCCTCTGGAACTGCCGATCTGCGGCCAACAAGGCAGAGTTCATCTCAGCCTATGCCTCCCTCCAGTCCCTCGACTTCTTGGCACTGACGGAAACATGGATCACCACAGACAACACTGCTACTCCTACTGCTCTCTCTTCGTCCGCCCACGTGTTCTCGCACACCCCGAGAGCTTCTGGTCAGCGGGGTGGTGGCACCGGGATCCTCATCTCTCCCAAGTGGTCATTCTCTCTTTCTCCCCTTACCCATCTGTCTATCGCCTCCTTTGAATTCCATGCTGTCACAGTTACCAGCCCTTTCAAGCTTAACATCCTTATCATTTATCGCCCTCCAGGTTCCCTCGGAGAGTTCATCAATGAGCTTGATGCCTTGATAAGCTCCTTTCCTGAGGACGGCTCACCTCTCACAGTCCTGGGCGACTTTAACCTCCCCACGTCTACCTTTGACTCATTCCTCTCTGCCTCCTTCTTTCCACTCCTCTCCTCTTTGACCTCACCCTCTCACCTTCCCCCTTACTCACAAGGCAGGCAATACGCTCGACCTCATCTTTACTAGATGCTGTTCTTCCACTAACCTCATTGCAACTCCCCTCCAAGTCTCCGACCACTACCTTGTATCCTTTTCCCTCTCGCTCTCATCCAACACTTCCCACACTGCCCCTACTCGGATGGTATCGCGCCGTCCCAACCTTCGCTCTCTCTCCCCGCTACTCTCTCCTCTTCCATCCTATCATCTCTTCCCTCTGCTCATACCTTCTCCAACCTATCTCCTGATTCTGCCTCCTCAACCCTCCTCTCTTCCCTTTCTGCATCCTTTGACTCTCTATGTCCCCTATCCTCCAGGCCGGCTCGGTCCTCCCCTCCCGCTCCGTGGCTCGACGACTCATTGCGAGCTCACAGAACAGTGCTCCGGGCAGCCGAGCGGAAATGGAGGAAAACTCGCCTCCTGCGGACCTGGCATCCTTTCACTCCCTCCTCTCTACATTTTCCTCCTCTGTCTCTGCTGCTAAAGCCACTTTCTTCCACTCTAAATTCCAAGCATCTGCCTCTAACCCTAGGAAGCTCTTTGCCACCTTCTCCTCCCTCCTGAAACCTCCTCCCCCCCCCCCTACTCCCTCTCTGCAGATGACTTCGTCAACCATTTTGAAAAGAAGGTCGACGACATCCGATCCTCGTTTGCTAAGTCAAACGACACCGCTGGTTCTGCTCACACTGCCCTACCCTGAGCTCTGACCTCTTTCTCCCCTCTCTCTCCAGATGAAATCTCGCTTCTTGTGACGGCCGGCCGCCCAACAACCTGCCCGCTTGACCCTATCCCCTCCTCTCTTCTCCAGACCATTTCCGGAGACCTTCTCCCTTACCTCACCTCGCTCATCAACTCATCCCTGACCGCTGGCTACGTCCCTTCCGTCTTCAAGAGAGCGAGAGTTGCACCCCTTCTGAAAAAACCTACACTCGATCCCTCCGATGTCAACAACTACAGACCAGTATCCCTTCTTTCTTTTCTCTCCAAAACTCTTGAATGTGCCGTCCTTGGCCAGCTCTCCCGCTATCTCTCTCAGAATGACCTTCTTGATCCAAATCAGTCAGGTTTCAAGACTAGTCATTCAACTGAGACTGCTCTTCTCTGTATCACGGAGGCGCTCCGCACTGCTAAAGCTAACTCTCTCTCCTCTGCTCTCATCCTTCTAGACCTATCGGCTGCCTTCGACACTGTGAACCATCAGATCCTCCTCTCCACCCTCTCCGAGTTGGGCATCTCCGGTGCGGCCCACGCTTGGATTGCGTCCCTACCTGACAGGTCGCTCCTACCAGGTGGCGTGGCGAGAATCTGTCTCCTCGCCACGCGCTCTCACCACTGGTGTCCCCCAGGGCTCTGTTCTAGGCCCTCTCCTATTCTCGCTATACACCAAGTCACTTGGCTCTGTCATAACCTCACATGGTCTCTCCTATCATTGCTATGCAGACGACACACAATTAATCTTCTCCTTTCCCCTTCTGATGACCAGGTGGCGAATCGCATCTCTGCATGTCTGGCAGACATATCAGTGTGGATGACGGATCACCACCTCAAGCTGAACCTCGGCAAGACGGAGCTGCTCTTCCTCCCGGGGAAGGACTGCCCGTTCCATGATCTCGCCATCACGGTTGACAACTCCATTGTTTCCTCCTCCCAGAGCGCTAAGAACCTTGGCGTGATCCTGGACAACACCCTGTCGTTCTCAACTAACATCAAGGCGGTGGCCCGTTCCTGTAGGTTCATGCTCTACAACATCCGCAGAGTACGCCCCTGCCTCACA
This sequence comes from Oncorhynchus masou masou, assembly GCF_036934945.1. Classification (NCBI taxonomy): domain Eukaryota; kingdom Metazoa; phylum Chordata; class Actinopteri; order Salmoniformes; family Salmonidae; genus Oncorhynchus; species Oncorhynchus masou. The sequence goes on along the minus strand of NC_088216.1, from coordinate 74,173,137 downwards.
CAGGAAGCGGCGCAGGTCCTAATCCAGGCACTTGTCATCTCCCGTCTGGATTACTGCAACTCGCTGTTGGCTGGGCTCCCTGCCTGTGCCATTAAACCCCTACAACTCATCCAGAACGCCGCAGCCCGTCTGGTGTTCAACCTTCCCAAGTTCTCTCACGTCACCCCGCTCCTCCGCTCTCTCCACTGGCTTCCAGTTGAAGCTCGCATCCGCTACAAGACCATGGTGCTTGCCTACGGAGCTGTGAGGGGAACGGCACCGCAGTACCTCCAGGCTCTGATCAGGCCCTACACCCAAACAAGGGCACTGCGTTCATCCACCTCTGGCCTGCTCGCCTCCCTACCACTGAGGAAGTACAGTTCCCGCTCAGCCCAGTCAAAACTGTTCGCTGCTCTGGCCCCCCAATGGTGGAACAAACTCCCTCACGACGCAAGGACAGCGGAGTCAATCACCACCTTCCGGAGACACCTGAAACCCCACCTCTTCAAGGAATACCTAGGATAGGATAAAGCAATCCTTCTCACCCCCTTAAATGATTTAGATGCACTATTGTAAAGTGGCTGTTCCACTGATGTCAGAAGGTGAATTCACCAATTTGTAAGTCGCTCTGGATAAGAGCGTCTGCTAAATGACTTAAATGTAATGTAATGTAAATGTTAAATAGACTTATTTAGGTCAAGTCAAGGGCGAAAGGGGGCACGACTTTTAATTGACGTTGTGTCAAAATGATCCCCTTGGCCTTTATAGTGTTAAGGCTACTCAGAAATCAAGTACTATTTACTGTATGTTGCATTCGAGTAATTGGGGACAAACCAGTTTAAAGTAGTCTCAATGACTTTGAAGTTAATAGCTACAATCATGGTTAAGCTCACATTATTTTTACATGAGAAATGTATTGGAATGGGTCTGAGGACAGAGGAGTCCTCATAAAACACCATATAGGCCCCTCTTTGTTATATGTTATATGTTTTATATGTTATTTGTTATATGTTGCTTCCCACTCAAATAGCCTCCCTGGTTTAATATATTACATAATGCAGAATGACAAGCAGGCACAGGTGGTTCAAATGTGATTGATATAAACTTCAATGATTGTCACGCCCTGACCATAGAGAGCTTTTTATTCTCTATGTTGGTTAGGTTGGGGTGTGACTAAGGGTGGGTTATCTAGGTGAATATATATATACCCATGTTGGCCTGGTATGGTTCCCTATCAGAGGCAGCTGTTTATCGTTGTCTCTGATTGGGGATCATATTTAGGCAGCCATTTCCCCATGCTGCTTTGTGGGATCTTGACTATGTATAGTTGCCTGTGAGCACTATAGCAGCTTCACGTTTCGTTTTGCATTTATTGTTTTCTTTTAGTTTCACTTTAAAATAGAGGATGGAACCATACAACGCTGCATCTTGGTCCACTCATTGTAACGATCGTGACAGAAGATCCCACCACAAATGGACCAAGCAGCGTGGCCAGGAGGAGCAGACATCCTGGACATGGGAGGATATCTTGGACAGTAAGGGATTCTGGACGTGGGAGGAGATCCTGGCTGGAAAGGATCACCTTCCATGGGAGCAGACTGAGACAGCGAGGGAGGAACAACGATGACACCGGGGTTCGTGGCCATGATGAAAGCCCGAGAGGCAGCCTCAAAAAAAATGTTTTGGGGGGCACACGGGGTGGTTGGCGGAGCCAGGGTTTGAACCAGGGCCAACTCACCGTGGGGAGCGTGTGACCGGTCAGGCACCATGTTTTGAGGTGATATGCACTATGTCTCCTGTGCGCATTCACAGCTCGCACTTATCGGATATCCAGCGCACTGTATGCCCAGTGCGCCTTCACAGCCCAGTGCGTCCTGTGCCAGCTTCCTGCACTTGCCGTGAGAAGGTGGTTATTCGTCCAGGACGCGTTGTGCCAGCTCTACGCTCCAGACCTCCTCCACAGTCCAGAGCTTCCTGTGCCTCCTCCCCGCACTGGTCCTGAGGTGCGTGTCACCAGCCCGGTGCCACCTGTACCGGTCCCACGCATCAGGCCTCCAGTGCACCTCCACAGTCCAGTACGTCCTGTGCCTCTTCCCCGCACTCGCCCTGAGGTGCGTGTCACCAGCCCGGTGCCACCTGTACCGGCCCCACGTATCAGACCTCCAGTGCACCTCCACAGTCCAGTACGTCCTGTGCCTCTTCCCCGCACTTGTCCTGAGTTGCTAGTAACCAGCTCGGTGCCACCTGTACCAGCCCCACGCATCAGGTCTACAGTGCGCCCCCACAGTCCAGAGCTTTCGGCGACGGTCCGCAGTCCGGAACCTCCTGAGACGGTCGGCAGTCCGGAGCCTTCTGCGAGTGTTCCCAATCCGGAGCCTCTGGCGACGATCCACAGTCCGGAGCCTCCGGTGACGATCCGGTTCCTCCGTTGACGATCCACAGTCCGGAGCCTCCTGAAAGTGTGCCCAGTCCAGAGGCTTCGGCGACGATCCACGGTCCGGAACATCCGGCGACAATCCCCGCACCAGAGCCGCCACTGAAGATGACTTGTCCGTGAGCGGAGTGGGTACTTCGCCCAGCACCGGAGCCACCACTGACGGTAGATTCCCACCCGGACCCTCCCCTGTTGAGTCAGGTTTTGCGGCCGGAGTCCGCACCTTTGGGGGGAGGGGGTTACTGTCACACCCTGACCATAGAGCTTTTTATTCTCTATGTTGGTTAGGTCGGGTGTGACTAAGGGTGGGTTATCTAGGTGAATATACAGTATATATCTATGTTGGCCTGGTATGGTTCCCAATCAGAGGCAGCTGTTTATCGTTGTCTCTGATTGGGGATCATATTTAGGCAGCCATTTCCCCATTGTGCTTTGTGGGATCTTGACTATGTATAGTTGCCTGTGAGCACTATAGCAGCTTCACGTTTCGTTTTGCATTTATTGTTTTCTTTGAGTTTCACTTCAAAATAAAGAGGATGGAACCATACCACGCTGCATCTTGGTCCACTCATTGTAACGATCGTGACAATGATGTAAGCAACATTTCAAATCTCTTAGTTTACAAAATCCCAATTTATAATAACTCATACTGTATGTGATTAACACCAAGGAATAGCATATGACAACATACTGTATGAGTTATGAATATGTTAATAATTCCTATTTTAATTCAACTTTGATAATTGGAGAGAGGGTGAGTATCACCCTAACAAACTAGGCTAACAAACTATCATACTTTGACCATAAACACTAGTGCTGTACCTTTCTAGAGGAGAAATGTTAACTAAATGGCTTTAAAAGCACCAGTATTATGAAAGGTTGCAGTATTATGTAAATAATAGCAGGGAGAGAAGCATAGGTTGTTTATAGACAACTATTGATGCACAGTAAGAGCCAAACCTTTTTGCTCATAAGCATTATATGGGCATCATAAAACACATAATGAATGTTTAGACACAAATGTGGGGAAATGACATATAAAAAAAGAACATTTACCAATGGAAATAAATTGGTGTATTTGTGCTTATAAAAGTGACAGAGTATGGATTATTACTGAGATCCCTGAAGCCATGGTGTTCTAAAGTGATATATCTTTCAGTGGACAGGGGAGATGAGGGAGACATTGCGTCAAAGGCTGTTACAGACTCGGTCGGCATAAACGACCCTCATTCAACATCCACCCAGGAGGCATTTTCTAGTCATCCTGTAAACTGGCCATGTTTAGAAAATGTAGGACAAGAATAGGTGCTCTTGGAAAGCACTCTTTTCTACAGTCTTTCTGCATACCATGTGTTCCATGATTATCTGTTCACCAGGGGGAAAAATATGAACATCTGGGAAAGGTATCTACAGCTCACATCGAAGCAGTTAGTATATCCCGTACATGCATGTCATCACCTGAGAGGAGATTGTGAGCATATATGCAATATATTTCCTATAAGACATCTAGGTGCTACAGGTTGGGCATTGGACACATAAACATCAGTGTGTCATGTCTCTCATCATAGGACATGTCTCTCAGGGTAGTGGCATGGAGCCAGAGAGTGCTTTCTCATCACTGGGACTGTCCACTAGCACAAAGTAATGAGATCATCCTGGGTGAAGTGATGCTGAAAATGAATCATCTCCTCTCTATCCCCCCATTGCACGGTGTCCACATTTCTCCAGGTCCTTGTACTGATAGTCCATCCATCCTGTAACACAGGCCAGTGACACCAGAGCCATCACTGGAACAACACAGCCCCCACACAGCATCTAACTGACAATCTCCCAAAATCTAGTCAAATCAGAGCAGAAAACATAGGACCATAATGCGTTTCTTAACACTTCCTTTTAAGGGATCCTTATTAGAGTGTAATTACACTAACAAGTATTGCAGTTAACTAACGATTCACAGTTAAAATGTAATAACATGTATCTGGTTGTAATTGCGGTCTGTAATTACAGAAGTGTAACATTGAATGCTTGTAACGATACTTCTTATAAAATGGGTAGGTTTCCACTAAATTCACCAACTTGTTGTTTCACTTCTTCTAAGCTGCATCCGATTCATTCACAACTGTGACTAAGGTTGGGATCCCTTGTGGATGCGCTGGGTGTCTAAGACATTATAGCCTATGCTCAATAGGCTCTAATTACTTAACCATGAATGTGTACTGTTCAAAATATAACGTTGTTGCTAACACTTGCCCCAAAATAAAGTGTGCCACCTGGGTAAACTTGGTTGAGCTTAAAAATACAGATTTAATACGAGTGTCATCCCAGATGAGGAACAAGACACTATTTCAAAGTACATGTAAAATCCGCATAAGTGCAATTAAAATTCGCATTAGCAAATGAAGTGTATGTTGAGGAGTACTTACTTGTAATTAATGTGTACTTATACAGTACATTACCTATCCTAACAACCTGGCCCTTAATTTAAAGCTTGTGGAAGTGAGATCCAAGTGGTAGAATAAATATACAAGTACACCACAGAGTACAAGTAATATCTGCATAAGTACAATGTAATTACAAGGTGTTACACAGGATTTGGCTAAATACAATGAAGTGTATCTTTAGGGGTACTTACTTGTAATTCTTGTGTACCGATAGCCAGTGGTGGAAAATTACCCAATTGTCAAACTTGAGTAAAAGTAGAAAATGAAAGAAGTCACCCAGTAAAATACTCCTTAAGTAAAAGTCCTAAAGTGTTTGGTTTTAAATATACTTAAGTATCCAAAGTAGATGTATAAATGTCACATTCATTATATTAAGCAAACTTGATGGTACTTTAAAAATATTATACAAAATATAATGGATAGCCAGGGGCACACTTCAACACTATTTACACATGTATTGAGAACTGTAGTGGAAGAAAAGTAAAACTAGTAAAGTACAGAAACCACAAAAAAACATCTTAATCTTGATACTCCCCATCCCGGATCCGGGATCGTGAATACAGCCTCAGACTCATTAGCATAACGCAACGTTAATGATTTCTGAAAATCGCAAATAAAATGAAAATAATGCGCCTGCTCTCAAGCTTAGCCTTTTCTTAACAACACTGTCATCTCAGATTTTCAAAATATGCTTTTGAACCATAGCAATTCACTAATTTGTGTAAGAGTATGCTAAGCTAGCTTAGCATTTTGAGTAGCATTTAGCACGCAACATTTACACAAAAACCAGATAACCAAATAAATAAAATCATTTACCTTTGAAGAGCTTCGGATGTTTTCAATGAGGAGACTCTCAGTTACATAGCAAATGTTCAGTTTTTCCTGAAAGAATCTTTGTGTAGGAGAAATCTTCCAATGATATGCCTACAAATACGTCACAATGCTGCAGACACCTTGGGGAAACGACAGAAAGGGCAGGCTCATTCCTCTCGCATTCACAGCCATATAAGGAGACAATGGAAAACGGAGCCTCAAAAATCCTGCTGGTTTCCTGGATGCCGTTTCATCTTGGTTTTGCCTGTAGCTCCCGTTCTAGGGCACGCACAGAGAATATCTTTGCAGTTCTGGAAACGTCAGAGTGTTTTCTTTCCAAACCTATCAATTATATGCATAGTCGAGCATCTTTTTGTGACAAAATATTGCGCTTAAAACGGGCACGTCTTTTTACCCAAAAATGAAATAGCGCCCCCAGAGTTTCAAGAGGCTGTATATAGTATATATAGTATTTCACTGTATATAGATTTTTGTTTTCTTTTGTTCTACTGTATTATTGACTGTATGTTTTGTTTATTTCATGTGTAACTCTATGTTGTTGTATGTGTCGAATTGCTACGCTTTATCTTGGCCAGGTCGCAGTTGCAAATGAGAACTTGTTCTCAACTAGCCTACCTGGTTAAATAAAGGTTAAATAAAAAATAAATAAAATAAATAAATAAAACTTGACATTATTTTTACTTAAAGATGCGCTCTCAAACATTTGTATAATTTCAGTCAGCAGTTTAGAAAGTGGTGCTCATGAGCCAAAAGTGGTCCCCGTGTTTTGTGTACTACATCATCCATTTCGTATGATGTTATGTCCTGCAATTATTTTATTTTTTTAATTTGTGAAATTCATATGAAATGTTCTGAATCAAATTCGTACTATATGTTACAAATTTGTTGTGCTTAAGATCCTGGTGTGCATCTTTAAGTACTGGTACTTTAGTTTACACCACTGCTGAAAGCCTACCAACAAGCAATATTTCAGCATGCACAAATCCCATAATATGTGTAAGCCAACTGAGAACTTGTGATTTTTTTTACTAGTTTAGCGAGCTGTCCCGTACTGATCCAGCCTAGCTTGCTAGCTAGTTGGATAATAACGTTGAGTATACTTACCTTTGTAATTGGTTAAATAGGACAGCACATAGAATTTAAAGCCCTTCTCCAATTTGCTTTTCGCCACTGAAGTTGTGGAATTTACAAATCGCCTTCCTAATAAAAGTCCAGCAATGAAAGTGATGCAAACGGAGAACACCCAGCATGTTAACGTTAGCTAGCTACGTGTGTCAACACACACACTATGAGGAACATTCATTCCTTTTCAATGTAGCTAAACACTAGCTAGCTAACTTATTACTGTTCGCACAGATAGAACATGTGACGCATCCGGTTGGAGATGCCTCTCCCTGACAAATATGGTGGGCAGAGGAAGCTCAGTGGCCCGGCAATGGGAGCGTATGGAGTGAGATGGAAATGGGCTAACGTTCTTATGATTTTCTCATCAATAAAACACTTGATCTCAATACAAAACTACAATATTTTGTAGAGAGTAGACTCCCTTTGCTAAATATATATATATATATATATATATATATATATATATTTAATTGCGTTGTTTGGAGTGCAAAGGCGAATTGAGTTATTGTGCATGTGCACTTCACAGACTAGGCATTCCCTTTTGGAAAAATGAAAAAATGTGCCAAAATGTGCCAGAAGGATCTTGCGGATGGGGCCACAGTGTCTCCTGACCCCTCCTGTCTCAGCCTCCAGTATTTATGCTGCAGTAGTTTATCTGTCGGGGGGCTAGGGTCAGTTTGTTATATCTGGAGTACTTCTCCTGTCCTATCCAGTGTCGTGTGTGAATTTAAGTATGCTCTCTCTAATTCTCTCTTTCTTTCTCTCTCTCGGAGGACCTGAGCCCTAGGACCATGCCTCAGGACTACCTGACATGATGACTCCTTGCTGTCCCCAGTCCACCTGGCCGTGCTGCTGCTCCAGTTTCAAATGTTCTGCCTGTGATTATTATTAGTTGAAATGCTGGTCATTAATGAACATTTGAAAATCTTGGCCATGTTCTGTTATAATCTCCACCCGGCACAGCCAGAAGAGGACTGGGCACCCCACATAGCCTGGTTCCTCTCTAGGTTTCTTCCTAGGTTTTGGCCTTTCTAGGGAGTTTTTCCTAGCCACTGTGCTTCTACACCTGCATTGCTTGCTGTTTGGGGTTTTAGGCTGGGTTTCTGAGATATCAGCTGATGTATGAAGGGCTATATAAATACATTTGATTTGATTTGCTAGCTCATGCTTGGCTCTGCCCACCCCCTTGCTTGTTCTGGCCATTCGACTCACTAGCTTCCCATTGGTCTTTCTTGGGTTATAAGAAAGCATGATGATGATAACTAGTATCGGGTAACATACTGTAGCTTCTAATACCAGCTAAATTGTCATACATTCTTCTTCTCTACCAGAGATTTCAACAAGGTCTCAGACACCAGGATGGAAAAATGCTTACAAGAAAGTAGCATATGAAGACAAAGACAGATTTTCAATGTGACTAATAACATTTTATTTGATTTGACTTGTAACATTAAAAAGCTCATTTAGAAAACGGGATTGTCTACTCACCATTCCATTGGCAACAGATTTGAGTCACCACTAGAATAACTATTTTTAATTAATCAAATTATTAATGTAACAATAAAATACTTATTTTGTACAAAATGTACATTTTTTGTACAAGTTATTTTTACATGTTGCAATAAAGTTGACTAAAGTAGATGCTCTATTGTTTTGTAGGTATTTTCACTTGGTAATGAGTGGTAGGCCGAAGTAATTATATACAGTATAAATTGTTCAATCCTGTGTAACACCTAGTAACTTTGTATTTATGCAGATATTACATGTAATGTACACTGTTGTACTAGTGTGTTTATTTCTGACCTGGAAGGGCACTTTCAGAAGCTGATGATTAGATTGTCAGAATGGAAAATATACTTTGTAGGTACACTCTAATTACAAGTAAGTACCCCTCAAGATGAACTTCATTTTTAACTCGCTAAATTCTGTGTAACACCTAGCAATTACTTATGCAGATATTACATGTACTCTGTGGTGTACTAGTGTGTTTATTTGCCGCTTGGATGGCGCTTTCAGAAGCTGCCAATTAGATTGTCAGGATGTGTAACGTACTTTGTCGGTATAGTAATATCACAAGTAAGTACCCCTCAAGATGCACTTCATTTTAACTAACTAAATCCTGTGTAAGAAATAGTAATTACAGTGTACTTATGTGAACATTACATGTACACTATGGCACTTCCAGAAACTTTTAAAATTATGGCCAGGTTGTCAAGATGGGTAATGTAATGTATAAGTACACATTAGTTACATGTAAGTACCCCTCAAGATACTTCATTATAACTAGCTATATCTTTTGTAATAACTTGTAATTATATTGTACTTAGGCAAACATTGTATGTACTATAGTATGCTTTAAAATAGTGTAATTCAAATAAAATTGTATTGGTCACATACACATATTCAGCAGATGTTACTGCGGGTGTAGCGAATTGCTTGTCCTCATCTTGGATGACACTCCTATTAGATCTGTTTTCGTAAGCTCAACAAAGTTAAACCAAATGGAAGTAGTTTCCAAGGGGAGGGGTGGTGGTGGGGGGGGGGGTAGCGTTGCAGACGGCTATATTGGTACGCTAATACAAGACTATTATTAAACACCCAGTGCACTACTCTTCAGAGAAAAAAAACACATATGGCAGATGGTGCACTTTATTTTGGGGAAACTTCTAGCAACAACATTGACTGGAGATATATTTCTGAACAGTGCACATTCATGGTTAAATAATTAGAGCCTATTGTGCATAGGCTATAATCTCCCAGACACCCAGCTCATCTACGAGGGATCCCAACCTTCATCACAGTTGGTAATGAATCAGATGCAGCTGAGAAGAATTACACTGTAATAAGGATTCCTTAAAATGAGGTGTTACCAGAAGTCTAATCATAATGACAAAGTGAGACATCTGAATCCCCTTTTCATGGAGACTGTCATGTAAGTGGTTTCCAGCGTCCCACCTGCGTAAGGTCAGGTAATGATCTATGCTGGCTGAGATAGGTATGGCAGGATTGTAGATCAACAGTGTGACCTCTATCTTCAGGAACTGTATTCTATTAGGAGGGCAAATAAAGAACATGGCTATTTCAGTTAAACAATGTTCGTTTTTGGTAGAAAGTAAGAGAGCCTTTCTGTGGGTAATGAAATCACAATGCAAGATCAGTGGCGTGGTTGTGGGATGGCATTGGTCTTAAACCGTTAGGCCTGGCATTCATTGACAGATTGATTAAAGCCTTCCTTATATTGCTCCCATATTTGGGGAGACATTGATAAATCCCTGCAAAGAGACTTTTCCAGACAGACACAAACAAACAATCCAGAGAAAGTAAAAAGGGCCAAGTTAAAGTTAAATCTATCACAGGCCAGTAAATGTAATGGGAAAATACAGTTTAAAGGTTTAGAATAGTCACAGATGTCAGGAGTTAATTTTCACTGCGTGAGGGAGTATGTTGTCCTAGAAATATAGAGTTGACTAACGGTGAGGTCTTGTGATGTCTGGTGAGTTCTATTGATGGATGAGCAGGCGCAGCCTCACAAAGCCAGAGTGAAATGGCACAGGGCACAAGACAGAATGACAGACAGTGACACAAGCAGACAAAATCAGCAGAGCCAAGCTACAGGGTCAGACACACAGCCATAGACAAATAGGCCTTTGAGCCGCACAGCCTGCCCCAGATAGTTGAAGCTACACAGTGGACTGAGCCTGTCACAGACCCAAAGCCATCATCTCTCTTGATGACTTGTTAACATGCATGGACCTAGTTGTTTGGTCTTCAAATTCCAAGATAAAAAGACTGGGAGGGAGGCACTAGACTGGAGGCAGGCATGTGCTTGTTTATTGCAAGTATAAGCAGCTCATCAGAAGATTGGTTCATTGCAAATCCATTAAGTGTGCAGTGCATGAATCATGCTGCAGCCTGCACTGCCTCTGTATTTATGTTGTGCTGTAGTTTCTTGTGAACAGGACTGGTGGAAATGCTGCCAAACAGCAAGGAAACTCTCATTATGTTTGTCACATCATTCATTGTCCTAATATGTTGGAGTTTGTTACACACACTGCTCATGTTTGAAAGCGTATATTAATAGACTTCAAAATATATGAAATATGGGATGCAACCACGTTGCTCTGCAATCCAGTCTGTTACAGTAGAGGTTATTTTAGGTTGTCCAGAGTGGAAATGCACATTGGTGATGACATTTCACTTCCTTATGTTATAAAATACATTTTATCATGACAAATATGATTCTTCATGTTCTGAATCGTTCAGTGGGGTCTTTCTCTAAGATACAGTATCATTACCATTGTTGGATTTCGTATCGTAATACATCCGATAATATTAAACCACTGAGCTCTGTTGACAGAGTTGTGCAACTTTCTCATTGAAACTTTTGAGAAGTCAACGTTTTGCAAAATTAACAAGACACAAGCTGAATGACATGTAAAAGGATTTGAAAATAAAAAGCTTGGGGTACGCCCAGTGCTCTGTTGACATTTCACAGAGTTATGCTTGTTTTTGTGAGAAGTCTTCGAAAAAGAACAGGAACTTCGTATTAATATGAACAGCATATACTAAAATGTGAAAATATAATATCTTTCTTACCTTTATATCCTCCAGATTTGAAAAGAATGATGAGTTCAATGGAAAGCCTGTCCGGTAGCCTTAACTCTTTCACAGCATCCAGCCTAGCTGATGCAATGCTATTTTCTAGATTTTTGACCCACTTTTTTTCTCTGACCTCCATTGATTTAGTCATCCTAATTTTGACCATCCTAAAAAGGGATTATATTAGAGAAATTAAGTTGGAACATTGGTTTTCTTAGAGAATCATCTACACAATATGTTGTTTTAGGCATTGGTCGAAAGCTATGTTTTTGGTTGAACACCATTGTTATTCACATTTGAATTAATATCAGATAGGTACAAATGGCAGTGGTGTGTATGGAATCAATATATATTCCACCCGACTGTCTAATGCAGTGGCAGAATATGCATCATCCACTCAGAGGTGCTACATTTTAAGGCTGTAATTCTAGACCATTTGGGGAGGTAGATGGAGATATTACTGTATTAATATGAGACTTGCAATTTCCCAACAAGGTCCTATGGGATCTCTCAATTACATCCTCGTGGAACTGCACTGACATTACATTCCCAGTTAATGTGATGTTAATACATCCACAGAATAAAATTGCATTTACAAAAAGGTTATGCGAATTAACCCAGACATGAAAGAACACATGCATACATTTCCGCCCCTCTCCATGACCTGCATTGTGCCCTGTCATAGTTAGTAGGTTCCTCTTAAAAAAGCAGGTATATGAGCCTGAAGCATATTCAGGTAAACAGTATGTGATCAGTGACAAAAGTATTAATCATCGTAAAGCTTGTTAGTACATTACTACCTGTTCATTATAACACCACATGTTGTCATGACACTATGTACCAAGCAACATAGTGTACACTGTTCTCTCTTACTGAGAGAATACTGAAAGCCTGCATACGAACATACAGTTCCATAAAGAATAAAGACTGAAAGAGACTCCTACTTTTGTCAACCATCACACTCACACCATATATTATTTTGAGATGTGGCATAATGGAAGTGCTTCAGGTAAATTAACAACTTCCCTGTTCTGAATGTGTATTGGTGAATGTGGAGAGGAGATCACTGAAAAGGCAGAAAAAGAAAAAAAGTGGAGGTTCCTTGTAATGTGTGCGCTTGCAGTACAGTGTATGTATGCAGAGGTCAGGGCTTGTCAGATACTCTCTTCACAAGCACAGCCACACTAGTAATTCACATAACAGTACATTTCATGTTCTAGCAACTGGAGGCACACAGACAGAAATAGTGTATTGAAACATTTATGAGGCAATGGTGTGGTACTCACATGTATTACAATGCAGCAATACAGAGAGCAACACAACCACACATTTTAACTGCTACTGGGATATTCTAGGGACAATGCAAGTGGCAAACCCTGAGACGATACAGAAAATAACGATTCTGCACATCCCACTGAAATAAGAGCATCCTTACTGTGCTCAAAGAAGCTTCTGAAATCCCTCTACTGCATGTGGATGTTGAAGTTACTGACAGGAGGTAAGATTTTAAAGATGAAGAAGAATATGCAAAACTGAAAAGGAGGGAGTGAGGGCTATGGAAATTTGAAGTTATTTCAGATGAAATGCTAATAAAAATGCTTATTCACCCAATTACATACAGTACCAGTCAAAAGTTAGGACACACCTACTCATTCAAGGGTTTCATTATTTTGACTATTTTCTACACTGTAGAATAATAGTGAAGACATCAAAACTATCAAATAACACATATGGAATTATGTAGTAACTAAAGAAGTGTTAAACAATTCAAAATATATTTTATATTTTAGATGCTTCAAAGTAGCCACACATTGCCTTGATGACAGCTTTAAACACTCATGGCATTCTCTCAACCAGCTTCCTGAGGAATGCCTTTCCAACAGTCTTGAAGGAGTTCCCACATATGCTGAGCACTTGTTGGCTGCTTTTCCTTCACTCTGTGCTGCAATTCATCCCAAACCATCTTAATTGTGTTGAAGTCGGGTCATTGTGGAAGTCCGGCCATCTGATGCAGCACTCCATCACTCCACTTATTGGTCAAATAGCCCTTGCACAGACTGGAGGTGTGTTTTGGGTCATAGTCTCAATAAGCACAAACCAGATGGGATGGTGTATCGCTCCAGAATGCTGTGGTCGCCTGCTGGTTAAGTGTGCCGTGAATTCGAAACAAATCACAGACAGTGTCACCAGCAAAGGACCCCCACACCATCATTCCTCCTCCATGCTTCACAGTGGGAACTACACATGCAGAGATCATCTGTTCACCTACTCTGCTTCTCACAAAGACACAGTGGTCGGAACCAAAAACCTAAAATTTGGACTCTGACCAAAGGACAGATTTTGACATGTCTAACGTACATTGCTCATGTTTCTTGGCCCAAGCAAGTCTCTTCTTATTATTGGTGTCCTTTAGTAGTGGTTTCGTTGCAGCAATTTGACCATGAAAGCCTGATTCACGCAGTCTCCTCTGAACAGTTGATGTTGAGATGTGCATTTATTTGGGCAGCGATCTGAGGTGCAGTAAACTCTACTGAACTTATCCTCTGCAGCAGAAGAAACTCTGGGTCTTCCTTTCCTGTGGCTGTCCTCATGAGATTCAGTTTTATCATAGCGCTTGAAAGTTTTTGCGACTGCACTTGAAGAAACTTTCAAAGTTCTTGATATTTTTCGTATTGACTTACCTTCATGTCTTAAAGTAATGATGGACTGTCAATTCTCTTTGCTTACTTGAGCTGTTCTTGTCATTATATGGACATGGTCTTTTACAAATAGGGCTATCTTCTGTATACCACCGCTACCCTGTCACAACACAACTGATTGGCTCAAACACATTAAGAAGGAAAGAAATTCCACAAATTAACTTAATGTACGCCTGTTAATTGAAACACATTCCAGGTGACTACCTCAATGAAGCTGGTTGAGAGAAAGACAAGAGTCTGCAAAGCTGTTATCAAGGCAAAGGGTGGCTACTTTGAAGAATCTCAAATATATTTTGATTTGTTTATCCATTTTTGGGGTTACTACATGATTCCAAGTGTCATTTCATAGTTGATGTCTTCACTAGTATTCTAAATTGTAGAAAATAGTAAAAAGAAAAGAAAAACCCTTGAATGAGAAGGTGTCAGCACTTTGTGATATCGGCTGAAGTAGAAAAAGGGCTTTAAATACATTTTATTGAGTGTCCAAACTTCTGACTGGTACTGTATGTACAGTACGTATGCATTTGTAAACATTACCCATAACATAATGTGTCTGAATGCAGGTCTATGAAATAGATGAGTCATTAGAACAGAAAATAGAAACACAAAAATGTGCTATGTTTTTGCCATCCACACTATGCTACTGGAAGATGCTATCACAAAACACAATGGCTTCATGAACAAGCTCCAAATACCATCTGATTATTCAGTACTGAACTGACTGTCTTGAGTGAACAAAACTCAATTTTCAGGTTAGGCCTAAGTATTGAATCCTCCGAGACGTTCTTCTGAACAGCAAAGTCTAAAAGACTGTACTTCATCCCAAGTCACTACCCCCGCATTACTCAAACTTATACTTCACACTTTTTGAAGACAAATTCTCTCCACGACATGTTTTGAATTTCCATTGTGATGATTACCTGGAAATTGTTACTGTTATAAATATAATTTGCGAGGGTTTGTGAAGTATCAGTATTGCAGGACAGGCCCACTTGACAGGCCCTCTATCAGGCTGGTGCAGGTGGCTATATACAGTAGCTAGCCTATCCTCACTGTATTGACAACACAGTGTTGTGCACAACCTCCTCCTCTAACACCAACGTGTTACTGATGCCTGTGCGTCAGAGGATCTGTTCAAATGGAACTAAGCTTAGCTCCCACCTTATTCCCAGGGAATTATCCTCAGGCATGTTTCCCCATAAACCCCAGAGTCTGCTCAATATCTCCTTGTAAATTCTCCATCTTCTCCACTGCATACTACAGAATTGAGCAGATGTTGGATTTATACTGTGTATCTGTACTTTGACTTTAAAACGGGATGTCATTTACTTCAAGGTATTATTGTGTCCTGTTTGAGGATGGTTTGAGTTAAACCTTGTTATGTATTCTAACACTGTTGTACTGATATTAGGGTTGATAACGTAAAACTTCCTAAGTGGTACTCGATAACGTAGACCTGGAAATTTCATACAAATATTATGGTGGTGGCAGTGTCCAGCAACAACATATGTAACTGTAACCAATCCAAAGCACAGCAAACATCATTCATCAAAATGAATCTCATGAGAGCATAATCCATCGATCTTGTTGGAAATATATGACGACAAGGTAACCTGCAGCACGGCATGATGATATTGTCTATTGCTAAGAAGCTTACAACCAGAAGTGACCACAGTCGTGGCAGCCAATATACATAAAGAATAAGTAATTGTGTAATGGTTTTGAACAAATATTTCTCAATGGCTTATGGGTTCACAGTCAGGTTCTGATAAATAGTTGATAGTGACAGTACTACTATAGAAAACAAAAAACATGCATTAATTATTCATGAATTCCACATAAACGAAATCCCAATTATACCATTTTTAGGCCGTACATTATAGGAGGTTTTCCAAATTTGGTCCTGGGATCTCCGCTGGGTGCACATTTAGTTTTTTTGCCCTAACACTACACAGCTGATTCAAATAACCAACTTATCATCAAGCCTTGACTATTTGAAAACATGCACCCAGAGGGGGGCCAAGGACCGAGCTTGGGATACCCTGCTTTATAGGGTCTGGGGGGTGTTTGAAGGGAAGAAGGAAAAGGATAAATATGGAAGTACTTCCCAGTTCAGAATGGTACAGTATGTAATAATTCCATTCCCTCAACGCACTGAAAGTGAGGGCTCTGATTTATTTATGCCCCTCTGCTGCCAAGGAGTATTAAATGGAGGAAGACTGAAAGGTAAATATTCTGCTGAGAAAAGCAAATAAAAAATCTAATTTAGGTGTGGACAATGCATGTCTCAGACCCACCTATTGACTTTACAGAAATAGCTGTTTGCCACGACATCAACAATTAAAACGTCGCTGCCCCAGCCTCCGCATCACCCCGGGTGTCAGGGACAACGTCAACCTTTCTTCCGTTTCAGATAAAGGACGATTCACTGAAATGGAGACCACATTCTTTCATCACTCCGAAAGGTTATTCAGTAAGTTCTAATAACTTGGTGTGAAATGTTTAGGGCAGTTTTTAAAATTGTCATTTATTTCTGGTGCTGCTACAGAGGGTCCTGTCATATAGATCAGCCTCCATCAAGAGGTGAAGGTCGCCAGTCTGTGCTGTTTACTGTGCCTGGTCTCAAGCTGACCTAACACATGTCCTCTCCCTGCTCCTTCAAGCTTCCTCACACAAGATATTAGATACTAGATACAAGATACTAATCCTTCTCCATTGGAGAAGGATTATTCAAGTGAAAATATACACTGCATTCGGAAAGTATTCAGACCGCTTGACTTTTTTACACATTGATACGTTACAGCCTTATTCTAAAATAGATGAATGAAAAATAATAATAATCTACGCACAATTCCCCATAATGACAAAGACAAAAAAAGGTTGCAAGAAATGTTTTTGAATGTATTAGAAATAAAACACAGAAATACATTATATACTTTAGTATTCAGACCCTTTGCTATGAGACTTGAAATTTATCTCAGGTGCATCCTGTTTCCATTGATCATCCTTGAGATGTTTCTCCAACTTGATTGGAAAGGCAAACATCTGTCTATATAAGGTCCCACAGTTGACAGTGCATGTCAGAGCAAAAACCAAGCCATGAGGTGGAAGGAATTGTCCATAGAGCTCTGAGACAGGATTTTTGTTGAGGCACAGATCTGGGGAAGAGTACCAAAAAAATGTCTACGGCATTGAAGGTCCCCAAGAACACAGTGGCCTCAATCATTCTTAAATGGTAGCCGTTTGGAACCACCAAGACTCTTCCTAAAGCTAGCTGCCGGCCAAACTGAGCAATCAGGGGAGAAGAGCCTTGGTCAGGGAGGTGACCAAGAACCTGATGGTCAGTCTAACAGAGCTCTAGAGTTTCTCTGTGGAGAACCTTCCAGAAGGACAACCATCTCTGCAGCACTCCATCAAATCAGGCCTTTATGGTAGAATGGCTAGACGGAAGCGACTCCTTAGTAAAAGGCACATGACAGCCTGCTTGAAGTTTGCCAGAAGGCACCGAAAGATTCGGAGACCTTGAGAAACTAGATTATCTGGTCTGATGAAACCAAGATTGAACTCCATGGCCTGAATGCCAAGCATCATGTCTGGAGAAAACCTGGCACCATCCCTACAATGAAGCATGGTGGTGACAGCATCATACTGTGGGGATGTTTTTCAGTGGCAGGGACTGAGAGGCTAATCAGGATCAAGGGAAAGATGAACGCAGCAAAGTACAGAGAGATGGAAACCTGCTCCGGAACTGTAACGGCGTTCTTCGTTTGTCGAAAGAGAGTCGTAAATGCAGAGTGTTGGTTACTCATGTTTATAATGAATGAATCGCGGTACATGAAATAACTGATATAAATAAATATCAACAAAACGGAACGTGAAACCTAATTACAGCCTATCTGGTGAAACTACAGAGAGACAGGAACAATCACCCACGAAATACACAGTGAAACCCAGGCTACCTAAATACGGTTCCCTATCAGAGACAACAAGAATCACCTGACTCTGATTGAGAACTGCCTCAGGCAGCCAAACCTAAACTAAACACACCCCTAATCAACCACAATCCCAAATGCCTACAAAAACCCCAATACGACAACACAATAAACCCATGTCACACCCTGGCCTGAACAAATATATAACGAAAGCACAAAATACAATGACCAAGACGTGACAGGAGCACTCAGGATCTCAGACTGGGGTGAAGGTTCACCCCCCAACAGGACAATGCCCCTAGCACAACGACCCGAAGAACACAGCCAAGACCATGCAAGAGTGGTTTCGGGACAAGTCTCTGAATGTCCTTGAGTGGCCCAGCCAAAGCTTGGACTTGAAAATAATTGAACATCTCTGGAGAGTTCTGAAAAATCGCTGTGCAGCAACGCTCTCCATCCAACCTGACAGAGCTTGAGAGGATCTGCAAAGAATAAATGGGAGAAACTCCCTAAGAACAGGTGTGCCAAGCTTGTAGCGTCATACCCAAGAAGACTCGAGGCTGTAATCGCTGCCAAAGGTGCTTCAACAAAGTACTGAGTAAAGGGTCTGAATACATATGTAAATGTGATATATTTCAGTTTTTAATAAATTTGCAAAAAAAAACATTTTTTAAGTGTTTTGGATTGGTCATTATGGGGTATTGTGTGTAGATTGAGGGAAAAAAAACAATTGAATCAATTTTAGGATAAGGCTGTAACGTAACAAAATGTTGAAAAAGTCAAGGGTCTGAATACTTTCCGAAGGCAGTGAACAAAAATAAACCAACAATTTCAAAGATTTTACTAAGTTACAGTTCATAAGGAAATCAGTCAATTTAAATCAATTCATTAGGCCCCGATCTATGGATTTCACATGACTGGGAATACAGTTTCTGTTCGTCACAGATACATTAGAAAAATAAGGTAGGGGCGTGGATCATAATACCAGTCAGTATCTGGTGTGACCATCATTTACCTCATGCAGGGCCACACATCTCCTTCGCATAGAGTTGATCAGGCTGTTGATTGTGGCCTGTGGAATGTTGTCACACTCCTCGTAAATGGCGGTACGAAGTTGCTGGATATTGGCGGGAATTGGAACACACTGTGGTACACGTCGATCCAGAGCATCACTGGGTGACATGTCTGGTGAGTATGCAGGCCATGGAAGAACATTTTCAGCTTGCAGGAATTCTGTACACATCCTTGTGACATGGGGCATTGCATGATCATGCTGAAACATGGATCTCGTCACGGTATCTCTGTGCATTCAAATTGCCATCGATAAAATGCAATTTCGTTCATTGTCCGCAATGAACGGACAGGCCCTAAACTAACATATGGGTCTAAGCTAACATATTGAATTGTTTTAAGATGTTCATGCCAACGATTATTTAACTGTTTGATTTGGAATTGTAAGACCCCTTAATAAGGGGAAAAAAATAAGAATCATAATAATGGATTGGATTCAACATTGAATTTGGCATTACTGCTATTAGCCAATAGAAACACATTGAATAACATTCACTACATGGAACAGATAGTCAAAAATAATCTAAAGGGAGAGTGTTCTTAAAAGAGATGAGATCAGTAAACCTTTTTTTTGTTACACTTATTTATCCCCTTACTTTAGACACTAAACTAACTCAATATATACACTTCCATTCAGTTTTAAAACTGGAAGCGTGGACCTTCAGATGAGTCTTGTGAGGCTTGTCGGTGTCCTAGAGCAAAACGGAGAACACCATCATATCCGTGACAGTCTCAGCTTTCCACAGACGGGACATTATTTTCCAGGCCAAACCACTCAGACGTTACCGACATAAGTTGGTAGAAGAGGCTGTACCGACTTCAGAAATCTTGTGACGCTTGTGGACATCCTATAGCAAATCAGAGAACACCGTTGTGTTTGGTGACACAACAGACGTTTTCTTGAGAAGACCGATTTCCGGGATGTCTCATGGTCTGCAAACACTGCTTTAGCTCTGCCACCTTTCACCGCAGGTGCGGAAGGGACGGTAATTGAGACGCAGCCTGCAAAAAAACAGATATCGCTATCTTAAACTGTTCTACCTTGTTAGCAAGCAAATAAATTAAAGTTGGCTAGACTTCAAACATAAAGACTAACTGGCTACTCAATAGCACATTGTGCTTCAGAAATTGTTTAGGAGACGTGTTAATTTTCTATAATGCCTGCTGCAAGAAGTTGGTCATTATCAGTGGATGTGCATTGTGCATGGTTCTGGGTCATTTCTTTAAATAAAAAGAGCATTTTCATAGACAGACTTGAAAAATGTGTGCATAGTGCAAAGAAAATCTGATTAAACAATTTCAATAAAATAATGTTTCAGTGGATCTTATTATTGTAGACAGCTTACATTTAGCCTAGGTATGACTTTACAAGCCATTAATTACTTAGATTAAATTCAAAGCTTATTTCAAGAAAATGTTTTAAAAACATGTACAGTACCAGTCAAAAGTTTGGACACACCTGCTGATTCAAGGGTTTTACTTTATTTTTTTAAATATTTTCTACATTGTAGAATAATAGTGGAGATATTACAACTATGAAATAACACATATGGATTCATGTAGTAACCAAAAAGGTGTTAATTAAACAAATCAATATATATTTTACATTTGAGATTATTCAAAGTAGCCACCCTTTGCCTTGCAGACAGCTTTGCACAATCTTAGCATTCACTCAACCAGCTTGGAATACATTTCAATTAACAGGTGTGCCATGTTAAATGTTCATTTGTGGAATGCGTTTGAGCCAATCAGTTGTGTTGTGACAGATTAGGGGTGGTATACAGAAGACAGCCCTATTTGGTAAAATACCAAGTCCATATCATGAAAAGAACAGCTCAAATAAGCTAAGACAAACAGTCCATCATTACTTTAATGCATGAAGGCCAGTCAATCCCGGAAAAAGTTGGGTGATTGTGGAGGCCATGTCATCTGAAGCAGCACTCCATCACTCTCTTTATTGGTCAAATAGCCCTTACACAGCTTGGAGGTGTGTTTTGGGTCAATGTCCTGTTGAAAAACAAATTATCGTCCCACTAAGCACAAACCAAATGGGATGGCGTACCGCTCCAGAATGCTGTGGTATCCATTCAAGTGTGGCTTGAAGTCTAAATAAATTACTGACAGTGTCAACAGGAAAGCATCCCCACACAATCACACCTTCTCCATGCTTCAAGGTGGGAACCACAGATGCGGAGATCATCCGTTCATCTACTCTGCGTCTCACAAAGACACAGCGGTTGGAATCAAAAATCTCAAATTTGGACTCATCAGACCAAAGGACAGATTTACACCGGTCTAATGTCCATTGCACATGTTTCTTTGCCCAAACAAGTCTCTACTTATTACTGGTGTCTTTTAGTAGTGGTTTCTTTACAGCAATTCGACCATGAAGGCCTGATTCACGCAGTCTGCTCTGAACGGTTGATGTTGAGATGTGTCTGTTACTTGAACCCTGTGAAGCATTTATTTGGGCTGCAATTTCTATGGCTGGTAACTTTAATGAACTTATCCTCTGCAGCAGAGATACCTCTGGGTCTTCCTTCCATGTGGTGGTTGTCACTCCCTGGCCTTAGTTATCTTTGTTTTCTTTATTATTTGGGTTAGGCCAGGGTGTGATATGGGTGATTTATGTGTTTTGTCTTGTCTAGGGGTTTTTGTAGATTTGTGGGGTTGTGTTCAGTTTAGGTGTCTAGGTAAGTCTATGGTTGCCTAGATTGGTTCTCAATCAGAGGCAGGTGTTTATTGTTGTCTCTGATTGGGAACCATATTTAGGTAGCCATATTCTTTGGGTATTTCGTGGGTGATTGTTTCCTGTCTTTGTGTTTTATGCACCAGTTGGGACTGTTTTCGGTTTTCATGTTTCTTGTTTTGTAGTTGTGTTCATGTTTGAGTTTTCCTAGTAAAACCATGGACACTTACCGCCCTGCGTATTGGTCCGATCCCTGTTTTACCTCTTCAGAGGAAGAGGAGGAAGAAAACTGTGACAGTGGTCCTCATGAGATCCAGTTTCATCATAGTGGTTTTTGCGTCTGCACTTGAAACTTTCTAAGTTCTAGAAATATTCCTGAATGACTGACCTTCATGTATTAAAGTAATGGTGGGCTGTCATTCCTTTTTGCCTATTTGAGCTGTTATTGCCATAATATGGACTTGGTCTTTTACCAAATAGGGCTTCCTTCTGTATACCACTCCTACCTTGTCACAACACAACTGATTGGCTCAAACGCATTAAGAAGGAAATTAGTTCCACAAATTAACTTAACAAGGCACATCTGTTAATTGAAATGGATTCCAGGTGACTACCTCATGAAGCTGGTTGAGAGAATGCCAAGATTGTGCAAGGCAAATGCCAAGCTGTCATCAAGGCAAAGGGTGGCTACTTTGAAGAATCTCAAATATAAAAAAAATATTTTGATTTGTTTTTACTACATGATTCCATGTGTTTTTTCATAGTTTATCTTCACTATTATTATACAATGTAGAAAATAGTAAAAATAAAGAAAAACTTTGGAATCCACCATTGCTCGCTTTCTCTGTATTTTCTAGTGTGGAACTTTCCAAAAATTGCACTACCTGAAGACATCACTGAGAATGTAGCCCCTTCACGTCACAATAACATCCTGCTGCTGGCTGGCGGATGGCCAGGGAAGCATTTCACTTGAAGGGTGTGAAGGACTGACTGACGGCATCTGAGGCCGTGAATATAGAACCAGCCTGGCTCATACACACACTGGCAGCTATTAACATGACCAAGATGCAAGGCAGAGGGAGAATGAAGCTGGCTGAACTGGCACTATGATATCACAGGCCTGACCCCAGCAGACAACACTGAGCTCAGGATGTTAAACCCACCACCCGCTCCATCTATCACTGTTATCTCCCTCTATCAGCTCAGTGAAGATTAGGCCTCAGCCAGCTACCTGCCCTGGCCTGCACTGAGTTCACGGCCATGCAACTTCATATCCCAACACGGGAAACATGTGTATAATGCATGATACCTCATAGAACTTCCATGTCTACTCAAGTCAGTGACAGTAGCATTGGTGAGATAGTTATACACCAACAATTACACCTCATACGTATGAATGTATATTAAATACATTGAGGCTGTCTGTCGGTCAGTGCAGCAATTGAGGCTGTCTATTGGTCAGTGTAACAATTGACGCTGTCTGTCAGTGCAGCACTTCATATTGCCATGCTGATCATTTGTCTATAATATGCATATATTTGTCAGCGAGAAGCAGCCAGGCCAATATTTTCTTCTCCAGAACAATGACCAAATGGATCACTTATTTTAATGTTCTAATTCATTTCCTATGGATGGTGGGAGATGGAGTGATTTGACATCTGTTGCAATTCGGTGAGAGCAGGCTGAATAGTCAGGCTGTAGTGAGCCACTGCCAGTCTGTCAGGTGGGCATGAGAAACTGAGGGAGCCCAACGGCCCATATGTATTCTCTAGATGGCCCTCCTGAGGCTAATCGACAGAGCTGCAGAGACGTGGCAGTTTTATTAAGTCACTGCTTGAGAAATTAACCCACAAAGTGGTATATTAATCATCGTTTCGACAAACTAAGTGACAGAAGAAAGTGATCATGGAATAAATCTATTGAGGTACATTTGAAAGAAAACAGCTAATTATACATTATGCTTTACCTTCCTGTAAAGTTTGAACTTCAAGATAATAATTTCAGAAGGTAGGATTCCATAGCTTTCCTATAAATTATGACTGCAGACTTGGGTCTCGTTAATAAGAATTGTTCTGTCATCCAAAGTCCAAGTTTAAGGCAATACATGTCCATAACAGACCTACACGAACACTGCCTGTCGTGTACACACACACACAAACACACAGAGAGAGAGAGAGAGAGAGAGAGAGAGAGAGAGAGAGAGACATGAGCTCAAATCAGCACCACAGACAGCGCAAGCACTGGTGTGCTTGTTTCAAACATATGTTTTTTTACATCCTGCTTTAGGACCGTGTAGCAGCTAATTCCTTTTTGAAAATCTGAAAATTATTGCATGTCTTCCAATTCCATTTAAAACAAACACATTTTGGGGACAATACACTGGTTAGCATTCATTTGGCTCCCATCACGTATTATATTAGCCTACTGCAGGTGTGTATGCACGGTAACCTGGATACGTTGCCCAAACAGCCTGTATGCAAAGCCAGAACAGTATTTTTTTTGGCTAGGCACAAATACAGAACTTCAGAGACAGGGACTTTAGTGGGAAAGAGTGCACTTCTATGGATATGTAAAAAAAGACTTTCAGCAATTAGGCTACACCTAAACAACTAATGATAGCCCAGAAAGAGAATACGAAATATGTTAAAAGGCTGGGTGAAATTCAGAACGTGATCCAACCTTTTTTTAAATGTTATTTTTTACATTTATTTAACTAGGCCAGGCAACTAGGCTATCTACCTGTTCTGTAATGTAAGTTAAAACAAAAACCTATGTCGTTTGCTGCGTCTTCCAACAAGAGCTTCGTAAAGCATTAGTGCACAAAATGTGAAGGTATGAGGCAGGGAGAAGATCAATTAGAAAGCGTTATTGCTTGCTATATAGTGCAATGACAAAACTACAAA
Organism: Oncorhynchus masou masou; assembly: GCF_036934945.1. Taxonomy (NCBI): domain Eukaryota; kingdom Metazoa; phylum Chordata; class Actinopteri; order Salmoniformes; family Salmonidae; genus Oncorhynchus; species Oncorhynchus masou. The sequence continues at coordinate 74,148,431 of NC_088216.1, read as the reverse complement.
GAATAGCCTTCCCCTTTGAATGTAGTCTAGCGAAAATGTGTTTTGAAATGCAATTCCAAAGCATTTACTTAAGTGTAGATTAAAATGAACCGCACGAAATATCGCCACAGACTGAGTATGAACTTGATATTCATGTAACCGGGAGAGAAAGCATTGACTGGTGTTCAAAACCCTGGAAATCTAAGGATTTGGTAAAAATGCGCAAATCAACCAGCTGTGGTTCAACTAGGTAGCCTACTAGTTATACCTGCTGCTATGCGTTTAGTCAAATTATAAGTGGACTGGACATATTCGCCACCGAATAAACATTCCCCATTCATAGATTTAACACACAGTAGACTACGTGGCACAATAACTTTCATGGAACCTTACCTTCAACAGAGAAGACAGGAAAGGTTGCTGCAGGCGAGTATGAACTTGATATTCGCAGGCAAAAGGAGAGGTTCTTCAAAACCAAGAGGAATGTGAAGACGTCCGGAACACAGGAATCTCAAATCGCTTTTGATACAGAACCGCTTGATGTCCAAACTGTTTCTCCCAGTGTTGATTTTGGCAGCACAAAAACGCCACACCATAGACCCCTCCCCCGCACAAATCACCATATGTATCAAATATGGTTGTCCTCATGTATAGTAGGTTATGACTAGTCTATTTATCTCAAAATCAGAATATTGAATAGGTGAATTAGACTATACCAATCTATTTGAGGTGTAATCCTTCAGGATTTGGGACAAATCAATGGTTGCCATTTCTTTTTTACTGAATGACTAAACTACAGTAGGATATAGTAGGCCTACACCTATTTGCCTTCCAGCAAGATGTATTGATCAGTAATATTCTAATCTGCACCTTTTCTGTAACCATATAGTAGTTGTTTCTTATTTCCAAGTGAACAATTGTGCAACACATAGGAGGATATTGGAGAGGCCACAAAGAGTCAAACCATAAAGCTACTTTACTTTAGGACTAATCAAGTGCAAAAACATCTGTCTGCTCAAAGTGTAAATCATTACTTTACAGTAACATAAGAAGTAGGTAGGCTACTTTTAAGGTCTTCATTAGCGTGAAAATTACGGTTGTCGGTGTTAGACATTACCAGGCAGGTACTGGTAACAATAGATTTGGCACTGGAGGAAGCAGGTTGGACTGTAGTGGGAGCAAAAGCATCAGCATCCGGTAGACAGGGCGAAGAGCTAGTACGCTCAACTGAAAGCATATTGTTCGTTTATAGTATACTAAAACTAACCAATAGTATATAGTATGTAATAATTAGATACCAAACTCTAATGTTGTCTCTGTGTTCACCCCTTTGGATTTGTGTGTATTAAGTAGTTGTTGGGAAATTGTTAGATTACTTGTTAGATATTACTGCACTGTTGGAACTAGAAGCACAAGCATTTAGCTACATTTGCATTGACATCTGCTAACCATGTGTATGTGACCAATAAAATTTGATTTGATAAATGAAATATGCAGTATATAGTATGGGTATTCGAACACAGCTATGGAATCATGTAGTAACAAAAAAAGTGTTAAACAAGTTAAAATATATTTTTGATTTTAGATTCTTCAAAGTAGCCACCCTTTGCCTTGATGACAGCTTTGCACACTCTTGGCATTCTCTCAACCAGCTTCACGAGGTAGTCACCTGGAATACATTTCAATTAACAGGTGTGCCTTGAAGGTTCATTTGTGGAATTTCTTTCCTTCATAATGCGTTTGAGCCAATCAGTTGTGTCGTGACAAGGTAGGGGTGGTATACAGAAGATACAGAAGCCCTATTTGGTAAAAGACCAAGTCCATATTATGGCAAGAACAGCTCACATAAGCAAAGAGAAATGACAGTCAATCATTACTTTGAAAGTTTCTTCAAGAGTAGTTAAAAAAACATCAAGCACTATAATGAAACTGGATCTCATGAGGACCACCATAGAAAAGGAAGACCCAGAGATACCTCTGCTGCAGAGGATAAGTTCAATCGAGTTACCAGCCTCAGAAATTGCAGCCCAAATAAATGCTTCATAGAGTTCAAGTAACAGACACATCAAAATCAACTGTTCAGAGGAGACTGCGTGAATCAGGCCTTCATGGTTGAATTGCTGCAAAGAATCCACTACTTAAGGACACCAACAATAAGAAGAGACTTGCTTGTTTGGTAGATTTACATATATGGAGGAGTATAAATATTGTAACACAAGAAAGAGATACACTTATAGAGAGCATTTGCCATTCTGGTAAAATACATTGTCTATTGTATAGGAGAGGAGACCAGAGGAGGTCATAGATGTATAGGACAGCTGGAAACACTAAAGATGGAGACACATAGTCTACAGATTCTAGACAACCACATGAAGAGAAGGCGACATAAGACGTATAGGATAGTGGAACACTAAAAACAGATCACATTAAGAGAAGGATACATATAGGTGCCAAGGCAGCTGGACACACCAAAAACTAGAGGAAACACACAGTCTGCTGATCCGAGATAAAGACACACATACAAAAGAACACATGGAGCTAATTACAGGGTCAAAGCATAGGTCATAGGTTAGAGGGACGTATATTATTTTTAGGTCAAAGCAAGGGTCTTGCCATCATTATAATCTAACGGAAAGCAGATGTGGGTGTTAGTGGGCGGAAGCAAGTAGGAAGCCTGAACTAAAAAGATAATGATAAACAAAGAATCAGGGAAATATGTATATCTGCATATGGGGTGGACCGATATGAGATAGGTGGATAAATACTGGAGCCGGGGCTCTGGAAAGTGGAGTGTGTTCCCGGCTTGCTATGCTCTTGTATTAAAAGCCAAATTGATTTCACAAGTTCTGTAATGCGTTGTATTTGATCCGATTTTCCACAACACTTGGGAAAAGAAACACGAGCAATTGACATTAGACTGGTAGAAATCTGTCCTTTGGTCTGATGAGTCCAAATTTGAGATTTTTGGTTCCAATCACTGTCTTTCTGAGACGCGGAGTAGGTGAATGGATGATCTCCGCATGTGTGGTTCCCATCGTGAAGCATGGAGGAGTAGGTGTGATGGTGCTTTGCTGGTGACACTGTCAGTGATTTATTTAGAATTCAAGGCACACTTAACCAGCATGTCTACCACAGCATTCTGCAGCGATACGCCATCCTATCTGGTTTGCGCTTAGTGGGACTATCATTTTTTTTAACAGGACATTGACCAAACACACCTCCAGGCTGTGTATGGGCTATTTGACCAATAAGGAAAGTGATTGAGTGCTACATCAGATGACCTGACCCAATCTTAACTCAAGTGAGATGGTTTGGGAAAAGTTGCACCACAGAGTGAATGAAAAGCAGCCAACAAGTGCTCAGCATATGTGGGAACACCTTCAACACTGTTGGAAAAGCATTCCTCATGAAGCTGGTTGAGAGAATGCCAAGAGTGTGCAAAGCTGTTAATGCAAAGTGTGGCTACTTTGAATAATCTAAAATATATTTTGATTTGTTTAACACTTTTCTGGTTACTACATGATTCCATATGTGTTATTTCATAATTTGTCTTCACTCTTATTCTACAATGTAGAAAATAGTAAAAAATAAAGTAAAACCCTTGAATGAGTATGTGTCCAAACTTTTGACTGGTAATATATACAGTTGAAGTGGGAAGTTTACATACACTGAGGTTGGAGTCATGAAAACTCATTTTTCAACCACTCCACACATTTCTTGTTAACAAACTATAGTTTTGGCAAGTCGGTTAAGATATCAACTTTGTGTACGACACAAGTAATTTTTCCAACAACTGTTCACAGACAGATTATTTCACTTATAATTCACTGTATCACAATTCCAGTGGGTCAGAAGTTTACATACACTAAGTTGACTGTGCCTTTAAACAGATTGGGAAATTCCAGAAAAGGATGTCATGGCTTTAGAAGCTTCTGATTGGCTAATTGACATAATTTGAGTCAATTGGAGGTGTACCTGTGGATGTATTTCAAGGCCGACCTTCAAACTCAGTGCCTCTTTGCTTGACATCATTGGAAAATCAAAAGAAACAACAGTGCATGATGTAGTGCTGTAGGTAACATCCCTCTGACAGATGGTGGTGCAGAGATTGGGGCACTCACAGACACCCTTGCAAGGGTGGGAGCACTCACAGGGGCCATAGCATGGGTGGGAGAACTCACAGAGGCTGTAGACAACTTGGTTGGGATACAGGCATCTTGAGTATGTAAAAAATGTGTTGTTGCATTAACATTATTGAAGGTTGTATTGTTATAAAAACAGATTATTACAAACCAAGCTTTTGACAGGTTAGCTAGTATTTTATTTACCTAAGCAGGCTTCCTTGCCAAGTTAAGGTCTGGTCTTGCTGCAGACACAAGAGCCCCTAAAACCTTTGCTTATTGAATTGCAAAATAGAGAAAACCCTATTCGTCACAATGAACAGTGGAGGAAACCATGTCACCTATCAAAAATATTACCTGAATCAGTGTTCTATCATGGCAGCAGAGCCATAGTAGTTGAGGAAAAATAGTTTTACAAAATTTCAATGCAAGTTCAATGGAGGAGTCGGAACAGCAGCCACAGATGCAGGTGCTTGCAGAGCTGTCGGTGCTGGCCCAGCAGGTCCATTGGTAGAGACCAGCTTCTAAATATAGGGGAGGGGGGGATACAGAGACAACATTAGATTATGGTATCTAATTACAGTAAATTAGAAAATAGAATACATGTTGTTTTAGTCTGTAAGTTTTATTTGACCTGAGGATGAAATCCACAGTCACATCCCTGAAGCCCCCTGAGTAGAGTTCTCCACAGACCCGCATTGGACAATTCTCTATCTGTAACAATACTGTAGCCTGTCTCAAAGAACTCTCAAGCAGCTCACCCCACTACCCATCCCCCTCACCATGAGTCAAGGGGTGATGAACTCTGGCTCTCTCTGGAACAATCTACACAAAATAATGTCAAAGTGAAAGTCAAAATAAATATATATAAAAATAAATACATATATATATATATGTTAGAATAATCTTTGGCAGTGATTAAAACGGTGAGTCTTTCTGGGTACTGTAAGTCTCTAAGAGCTTTTCACACCTGGATTGTGCCACATTTGCCTATTATTCTTTTCAGAATTCTTCACGCTCTGTCAAATTGGTTTTTGATTATTGCTATACAACCATTTTCTGGTCTTGCCATAGATTTTCAAGCAGATTTAAGTCAAAACTGTAACTCAGCCACTCAGGAACATTCCTTGACTTCTTGGTATGCAACTCCAGTGTAGATTTAGTGTTTTCTGTTATTGTCCTGCTGAAAGGTGAATTAATCTCCCAGTGTCTGGTGAAAAGCACACTGAAAAAGTCTTTCCTCTTGAATTTTGACTGGCTTACCTCCATTCAGTTTCTTTTCATCCCCAGTCCTTACCAATTACAAGCATACCCCTAACATGATGCAGCCACCACAATGCTTATAATATGGAGAGTGGTACTCAGTAATGTGTTGCATTGGATTTGCCCCAAACATAACACTATGTATTCTCAACAAAACGTTTTTCTTTTGCAGTATTACTTTAGTGCCTTGTTGCAAACCAGATTCATGTTCTGGATTATTTTTTATTCTGTACAGGTGTCCTTTTTTCACTCAGTAATTTAGGTTAGTATTGTGGATTAACTTCAATGTTGTTGATCCATCCTCAGTTTTCTCCTATCACAGCCTCAAAACTTCTTTGAACCCGGTGTCCCTTCCACGGGACGGTTGAGCTAATGTCGGCTAATGGGAATAGCATGAGTTTGGAAGTAACAAGGAAATGTCCCAGGACATAGACATATCTGATATTGTCAGAAAGCTTAAACTCTTGTTAATCTAACTGCACTGTCCAATTTACAATAGCTATTACAGTGAAAGAATACCATGTTTGAGGAGAGTGCACAATTTTGAACATGAAAAGTTATTAAACTCTTTAACTGTCACCATTTGCTTCATGGTGAAATCTCTGAGCGGTTTCCTTTCTCTCTGGCAACTGAGTTACAGTAGAAATTTGCTAAGTGATTTGCCTTTTTCAATTTTCACCTAAAATGCCATACCCAAATCTATGCAAGGATATGCATATTCTTGATACCATTTGAAAGAAAACACTTTGAAGTTTGTGGAAATATGAAATTAATGTAGGAGAATAAGACATTAGATATAGAAAAGATAATACAAAGAAAAAACATGCGTTTAAAAAAAATAATCTTTGAAATGCAAGAGAAAAGGAATTATATCACTTTGGAGGTGAGGCACACTTTGGATTTTGGCACTAGATGGCAGCAGTGTATGTGCAAAGTTTTAGACTGAGCCAATGAACCATTGCATTACTGTTCAAAATGTTGTATGAGGTCTGCCCAAATGTGCTGAATTGGTCAATTTATACACGTTCAAGTACATAAGTATACAGAACACATAAAAATGCTATGGTAATACTTTTTTTTAGTTTACACACTCCTAGGAATGTCATAAATGATGGATAAGTAGCTTCTCTACAGAAAATACACTAACCTTCACACATCTAGATGTGGGTGTTGGCACCAGACAACATCTATTCTAGCAGACACACAATGAGAGCCAGCTGTTCCATACTATCTTGCCAACTAGCCTATTCGTTACACTTCCTCAGTTCACATTTTAAAGTGTTTCACTTGTTAATGCAATTATCTTCTTATTGAGGTAGGGATAGAAACCCTTAACAAAATCCCAAGACATTTGACTCATACTAAATCATCCTCTTGCTCTTTCCTCCAATCTTACAATAACAAGCAATGGGTTACCATCTGATTTCTGCTCAAGGTCCTTTATAAATAAGGTAGTATGAAAATACAGTGAAGTCGTTAACATAATGGATAGTAACTCTGGGGCATTCAAGTAAAAAGAAGTCCCCTTGAAGGTATCTCTTGTGTCATCCTGTTAGCATATCAATACTTCCAGCTCCCTAGTGAAAACCCACTGATCAGAATAGAATGGATGTGGCAAGGGTAGATCTCAGTTTCATCATTGGGAGAAAATGTGCTGGGGACACAGGAATATAAACTACATGACCACAGTTATCAGAAGAGTTTACATAATTAAGGTATTCATTTCATGTAATTATTGCAAAAATCCAGAGGGACACAAAGTATATTATGAACTTCCTGATATTGAACAACCTAGACAAGGGTTGAATAGCTCTGTAATATTAGATGGTTCCAATGGTTCCAAAAGTTCTATATATAACAACTGAAAAAGTGTCATTCTCCAATACTGATTGTTTTATTCACCAGAGCCGAAAGATATTTTCATGTTTTTGCTGTAAACCTCTTGAAGCTAGGGGGCACTATTTTTATTTTTTCAAAAATAACGTTCCCAAAGTAAACTGCCTATTTCTCAGGAACAGATGCTAGAATATGCATATAATTGACAGCTTAGGATAGAAAACACTCTAAAGTTTCCAAAACTGTAAAAATATTGCCTGTGAGTATAACAGAACTGATATTGCAGGCGAAATCCTGAGAAAAATCCAATCAGGAAGTGACCCTTATTTTGAAACCCCTGTCTTTCTATGCATCCCTATTGCCCATTGAAAGGGATATCAACCAGATTCCTATTTCTACATCTTCCCTAGGGTGTCTACAGCCTTTAGACGTAGTTTCACGCCTTTATGTTGAAGAATGAGCGTAAACGAACACATTGCGTAAGTGGCCAGCTGATGGCTCTCAGAGTGATTCTTGCATAAAAGAGGGAGGTAGCCATTTTTCCTCCCGGTCCTACTGAAAAGCCAACTGTCCCGGTTGATATATTATTGAATAGATATTTGAAAAAAACCTTGAGGATTGATTATAAAAAACGTTTGCCATGTTTCTGTCGATATTATGGATATAATTTGGATGTGACAAACAAAGGGAGGTATTTTGGGGATAAAAATAATCTTTATGGAACAAAAGGAACATTTGCTGTCTAACTGGGAGTCTCGTCAGTGAAAACATCCGAAGATCATCAAAGGTAAACGGTTAATTTGATTGGTTTTCTGATTTTCGTGACCAAGCTTCCTGCTGCTAGCTGGACATAATGCTATTAGGCTATCGATAAACTTACACAAACGCTTGTCTTGCTATCGCTTTAAAGCATAATTTCAAAATCTGAGACAACAGGGTGATTAACAAAAGGCTCAGCTGTGTTTCGCTATATTTCACTTGTGATTTCATGAATATGAATATTTTCTAGTAAAATTATTTGACCGTTTTACGTACTATTCGTGCTAAAAGTCCAACCTCAAAACATAAATGGAAAAACCAAAACCTGTAATGTCAACACACAAACACACACACACACACACACACACACACACACACACACACACACACACACACACACACACACACACACACACACACACACACACACACACACACACACACACACACACACACACACACACACAACACATTTTCCCTGAGGATGCTTGGGATTTTTAAAAGCATGTCTTAGTCATCAATGATAAAAAGAGAGGAACTCACAGATTTTTGTGTGACTAATACATCATATCAAGAAGCTAGAAGGGTATTACAGATAATATGCATTTATTCTCCTCACTTTGACACATTTCCAATAATGTAAAGAAGGATTCTCAGAAATTGAGGGCAAGGCATCATTATTAATTCATAATTATTTAATACAATCAATTAGAGTCCTCATTGCAGTATTGTGTTGTCCTGTGTCAACTGGCTACCTTCCGGGCAAAAATTGGTTTCCTCTTTTTTTTAAACTTTTTTTTTTACATCCCATTACTTCAAAATGGCCAGTAGGTTGAATTTGCAAGAGGTTTATAACATACCAAAGTTTGGTTATTTCATGTTGAATTCCACCTTCGTTGACAACCTAAATGTCAACCAAAACTGGATGTTGACCTGACAACCTGCTGAGAGATTTAAAAATTGCTCTCAGTAATGATATTAATCTTGTGTACCTGAAAGGGCAATATCTTACAAACCTGCCAAAGAGAATGACCTTCATGTCTCATGTGATCATTTCGGGCTTTCAACACATTCACAACACAGGAGGCTGCTGAGGGGAGGACTGCTTATAATAATGGCTGGAATGGAGTAAATGGAATGGCATCCAACACATGGATGTGTTGGATACCATTACATTTATTCCATTCCAGGCATTACTCTGAGCCTATCCTCCCCAATTAAGGTGCCACCAGCTGCATGTAATTCACAACTCAAGAAATGCATGTCCTCATGATGGCTGGTTCAGCTCATTGTCATCAACTTGCATGTCCACATCATGGCTGGTTCAGCTCACTGTCATCAACCTGCATGTCCTCATCATGGCTGTTTCAGCTCATTGTCATCAACTTGCATGTCCTCATCATGGCTGGTTCAGCTCATTGTCATCAACTTGCATGTCCACATCATGGCTGGTTCAGCTCATTGTCATCAACTTGCATGTCCTCATCATGGCTGGTTCAGCTCACTGTCATCAACTTGCATGTCCACATCATGGCTGGTTCAGCTCATTGTCATCAACTTGCATGTCCACATCATGGCTGGTTCAGCTCATTGTCATCAACTTGCATGTCCACATCATGGCTGGTTCAGCTCATTGTCATCAACTTGCATGTGCACATCATGGCTGGTTCAGCTCATTGTCATCAACTTGCATGTCCACATCATGTCTGGTTCAGCTCATTGTCATCAACTTGCATGTCCACATCATGGCTGGTTCAGCTCATTGTCATCAACTTGCATGTCCACATCATGGCTGGTTCAGCTCATTGTCATCAACTTGCATGTCCTCATCATGGCTGGTTCAGCTCACTGTCATCAACTTGCATGTCCACATCATGGCTGGTTCAGCTCATTGTCATCAACTTGCATGTCCTCATCATGGCTGGTTCAGCTCATTGTTGTCACCTTGTATGTCCTCATCATGGCTGGTTCAGCTCATTGTTGTCAACTTGCATGTCCACAACATGGCTGGCTCAGCTCATTGTCATCAACTTGCATGTCCTTGTCATCAACTTGCATGTCCTCATCATGGCTGGTTCAGCTCATTGTCGTCACCTTGCATGTTGTCATCATGGCTGGTTCAGCTCATTGTTGTCAACAACATGGCTGGCTCAGCTCATTGGCAACATGACCCTAATTAACCTATTTGATGACATAGATACTAGTAGATTGAAAACACAACTGCAATATGAATAATTAAGCCTACCGAAAGAGGAAGTAGTTTTATGCAACTAAGCCACAAGCCCCATGACCACTATTAAGCTGATATTTATTTCCTCTTGAGTCAGATGAAACCACCAATATGCAATGTATAAGCTTTACATTCCAATGTTCTACTTATAGAACATTGGAACATATTATAGAACAATGGTCCTTTAAATTTCGATCATAATATTCAATGTAAAAATGGCAAATTGTATCATCAGATAGAATCAACATAAATTCTAACTGATCTTAAGGTTGATCAGCTATTTTAAAAAGGAACATTTTTTATGTCCCTTTAATATGAATCTTCCCCTCGTAGTTTCTTATTTTCCAAGTTATTTTGAAGATTATGACCTTTTACTGGACCGTATTCTCCATTCTTAAGAGGTAAACACTTTTCAAACGCCACTCAAAGTTGATCTGTTTTCGGTGGCTGTGAATAATGATTAATGGCAAATCTACACTCCTGCGAATACAGTCACTGTTCAGTGGAAAAAGACAAATCAGAGAGATGCTTTTTATATTCAGACCTTTAAATCAGGACCTGAACCTGTTTCTAATAAATGACACCCTGGACTAGCTGTGTAATTTATGAGCTGCCTCAACAAATTGCTTCACAAGGGACCAGAGAAGCACGTCTCAGGCAGATGAAACCCATGGAGACTGAGCCTCACACACACAGATACATTGATCTGCCTCTCTTTCACACACAGCTGCCCTATCTCTACCACCTCATCAGTCAAATTTGACAAACTATGTGAGATAATCTTAGTTACAACCAATACCTAAACAGCTATACCAACCCTGAAATCTGCTTAACGGGGTTTGATTACCCCTACTCGTGTACATTTGCTTCAGTTTCTCTTACTGTTATGGCGGTTGATGATTTCACATGATTGAAAAAAGAAAGACTGTAAATGTGTTTTGCCAGGGCTTCTTTTGTAACACACCACCATTAGTGGTGTGTTATTATGTTTCGGAAACATTCTTTCTGCTCTGAAACCACTCTTGTTTTTTCCCTCTAATTGTCTCTTTAGGGAGCGAGGCATCATCGGAGTACTATTCAAATCTGGTTCTTGGACCAGTTTTCCTCCTGACCTCCCAGAAAACCTTGTGACCGAGCATCACCCTTTCAGCTGGACTGGTCAGCTCTGGCATCAGTTACCCACATCTAAAAACTGGGTCGTTTTTGTTTATCGAAAACTGGCTTCTAAGAACAAAATAAGAATATAGTTCATGCTGCCGTTATTGTTTATATTTGGTTGTCTCTGCATGAGATCTCAGTTCAATGATGGCATGTGAGTAGGAAAAGGTGTCTGTTTTTTGGAACTCAAGTACCAAGGCCTAATTTTCCAAATACTCAGAGCAGCTAGAATATTATGGCGGAACATTGCCTCAGAGCTCTCTAAATATATGGTCTGAAATTACTGTATTTCAGAATAAAAAGAGGAATTGTTTTGCATGCACATAGTTGAGACGATGAATTACTGTTTATAACCTGTTTATAACTTGAAAAGTGCATCCAAGCTGTGTGTCACACCTTGGTCTAAGTACTTTGTGTTTTTCTTCTTTTATTTGGTCAGGCCAGGGTGTGGCATGGGTTTTTGTATGTGGTGTGTTTTGTATTGGGATTGTAGCTTAGTGGGGTGTTCTAGATGAGTCTATGGCTTCTGAAGTGGTTCTCAATCAGAGGCAGGTGTTTATCGTTGTCTCTGATTGGGAACCATATTTATGCAGCCATATTCTTTGAGTGTTTCGTGGGTGATTGTCCTTATGTCCTTAGTGTCCTTTTGTCTGTCGTGTATTAGTTTGCACCAGTATTAGGCTGTTTCGGTTTTTGTTACGTTCATTGTTTTTGTAGTGTTTGTATTTTGATTCATGTTTCTTCAGTTCATTAAACATGAATCGTAATCTACACGCCACATTTTGGTCCGACTCTCCTTCACACCTAGAAAACCGTAACAGAATCCCCACCACAACAGGACCAAGCGGCGTGTCAACAGGCAGGAGCAGCAGGAGAAGCAACAGAGGCAAGTCTGCCAGTCTGCAAGAAGCCGCCAGAGCTGCCAGTCTGCATGGAGCAGCCAGAGCCGTCAGTCAGTATGGAGCAGCCAGAGCCGTCAGTCAGCATCGAGCAGCCAGAGCCGCCAGTCAGCATGGAGCAGCCAGAGCCGCCAGTCAGCATGGAGCAGCCAGAGCTGCCAGTCAGCATGGAGCAGCCAGATCCGTCAGTCTGCCAGGATCCGCCAGTCAGCCAGACTCTTCCAGATCTGCCAGTCAGCCAGACTCTTCCAGATCTGCCAGTTAGCCAGGATCCGCCAGTCAGCCAGAATCTTCCAGATCTGCCAGTCAGCCAGACTCTTCCAGGTCCGCCAGTCAGCCAGACTCTTCCAGATCTGCCAGTCAGCCAGGATCCTCCAGTCAGCCAGACTCTTCCAGATCTGCCAGTCAGCCAGACTCTTCCAGATCTGCCAGTCAGCCAGACTCTTCCAGATCCGCCAGTCAGCCAGACTCTTCTAGATACGCCTGCCAGCCAGGATCTGCCAGAGCCAATTACCTGCCCGAGCTTCCTCTCAGTGCTGAGCTTCCTCTCAGTGCTGAGCTTTCCCTCAGTCCCGAGCTACCCCTCAGTCCCGAGCTACCCCTCAGTCCCGAGCTGCCCCTCAGTCCCGAGCTGCCCCTCAGTCCCGAGCTGCCCCTCAGTCCAGTGGGGTCCTGGGTGAGGACTACTAGGCCATGGTCGGCGGAGAGGGTGGACTATCTAAGGACACGAGGAAGAGGGACTAAGACTTTTATAGAATGGGGTCCATGTCCCGCGCCGGGGCCGCCACCGTGGACAGACGCCCACCCGGACCCTCCCCTATGGGTTTTGGTGGCGGCCAGGAGTCCGCACCTCGGGTGGGGGGGGGTTCTGTCACGCCCTGGTCTAAGTATTTTGTGTTTTTCTTCATTTATTTGGTCAGGCCAGGGTGTGGCATGGGTTTTTGTATGTGGTGTGTTTTGTATTGGGATTGTAGCTTAGTGGGGTGTTCTAGATAAGTCTATGGCTGTCTGAAGTGGTTCTCAATCAGAGGCAGGTGTTTATCGTTGTCTCTGATTGGGAACCATATTTAGGCAGCCATTTTCTTTGAGTGTTTTGTCGGGTGATTGTACTTATGTCCTTATTTTCCTTTTGTCTGTCGTGTATTAGTTTGCACCAGTATTAGGCTGTTTCGGTTTTCATTACGTTCATTGTTTTTGTAGTGTTTGTATTTTGATTCGTGTTTCTTCAGTTCATTAAACATGAATCGTAATCTACACGCCGCATTTTGGTCCGACTCTCCTTCACACCTAGAAAACCGTAACACTGTGGCTATCAAAGAACATATCTCTGAGGCGTACATAGCCACAGCTTCTCATCAACACAATGATGCGCTGGGCTTTCGAGAAACTGGAGAACAACAGTGAGGAACTAAACACTTTACGCATCATTCCCATTGCCTCTGCTATGTAAAGTACATGCTGGAAACTATCATGCTGGAAACCAAAATAGCAGATGCTAACAAAGTTACCATAGTATCTGTGTTCCCATTATGTAGTATCTGTGTTCCTATTATGCTGCATCTGTGTTCCCATTATGTAGTATCTGTGTTCCCATTATGCAGTATCTGTGTTCCCATTATGCTGCATCAGTGTTCCCATTATGTAGTATCTGTGTTCCCAATATGAACATTATGTAGTATCTGTGTTACAGTTATGTACAGTAGTATCCATGGTCCGATTATGTAGTATCTGTGTTAACCATTATGTAGTATCTGTGTTAACCATTATGTAGTATCTGTGTTACAGTTATGTACAGTAGTATCCATGGTCCGATTATGTAGTATCTGTGTTAACCATTATGTAGTATCTGTGTTACAGTTATGTACAGTTGTATCCATGTTCCCATTATGCAGTACCTGTGTTCCCATTATGTAGTATCCGTGTTATCATTATGTGCAGTATCTACGTATGTTCCCATTATGTACAGTAGTATCTGTGTTCCCATCATGTAGTATCCGTGTTACCATAGTTATGATACATTTACTGCATTGTGCATTTGTTATATTGTGCTTAATTTGTCTCATTGAAGTCCTTTATTTTCTTTTAGAATGACAATAATAACTTGACAATAATGCAGACCAGTGGTTCCCAAACTTTTTATAGTCCCGTACCCCTTCAAACAATCAACCTCCAGCTGCGTACTCAATCCACTACCAGGGTCAGCACACTCTCAAATGCTGTTTTTGCCATCATTGTAAGCCTGCCACACACACACTATACGATACATTTATAAAAAATAAGAGTGAGTTTTTTCACAACATGGCTCGTGGGAAGTGACAAAGAGCTCTTATTGGACCAGGGTACATATAATAATATAATAACAATCAATAATTTTGCTCTTTATTTAGCCATCTTACATATAATACTTCATCGAAAGTGTGAATAACTCACCACGGATTAAATGAGAAGGGTGTGCTTGAAAGGATGGATATAACTCTGCAATGTTGGATTGTAATGGAGAGAGTCTCAGTCTTAAATCCTTTTCCAAACACAGTCTGTGCCTGTATTTAGTTTCAAGCTAGTGAGGGCCCAAGAATCCACTCTCACATAGGTACGCAGTTGCAAAGGGCATCAGTGTTTTAACAGCGCGATTTGCCAAGGCAGGATATTCTGAGCGCAGCCCAATCCAGAAATCTGGCAGTGGCTTCTGATTAAATTCAATTTTCACAGAACTGCTTGTTACAAATTCAGCTGAGGCTCTCTTGTTCAGGTATCGGGAAGAGGACTGGAGAAAGGGCATGAAAGGGATAACGAATCCAGTTGTTTGTGTCATCTGTTTCGGGAAAGTACCTGCATAGTTGCGCACCCATCTCCCTCAGGTGCATTGCTATATCACATTTGGCATTGAGTTCATTTGCACACAAAAAAATATGCAATGATGGAAAGAAAGGTGTGTTTTCCTTGTTAATGCAGACAGAGAAGAGCTCCAACTTCTTAATCATAGCCTCAATTGTGTCCCGCACATTGAATACAGTTGCGGAGAGTCCCTGTAATCCTGGATTCAGATCATTCAGGTGACATCAACCAGATAGGCCAGTCATGTGAGAAACTCATCATCATGCAAGCCAAGACAAGTGAAAATGATGGCCAGTAAAGAAAACATTAAGCTCATCTCTCAATTTAAAAAAACTGTGTCAATACCTGGCCCCATGATAACCAGCCCACTTCTGTATGTTGTAAATGCAGAAAATGCAGAAAATACACAAGAGTTTAGCGGCCTTGCTTTAACAAAGTTAACCATTTTCATTGTAATGTCCAAAACGTCTTTCAAGCTGTCAGGCATTCCTTTGGCAGCAAGAGCTTCTCGGTGGATGCTGCAGTGTACCCAAGTGGTGTAAGGAGCAACTCCTTGCACACGTGTTCTCACTCCACTACGTCTCTCTGTCTAGGCTTTTGCGCCATCAGCACAGATACCAACACATCTTGGCCACCAAAGTCCATTTGATGTCACAAAGCTATCCAGCACTTAAAAAACTTCTTCAGGAGTTGGTTCCTGTACAGGAACCAAATGAGCGGAAATTCCAGAGCACCAACTAATTGTACACGTTAAAACTCAAACTTTCATTAAAATTCAAATGCAGGGTACTCAATTCAAGCCACACTCGTTCTGAATATAGCCAACATGTCAGATTTGTAAAATGCTTTTCGGCGAAAGCATGAGAAGCTATTATCTGATAGCATGCAGCCCCCAGAAACACACAAAGGGGACGTAAACAAAGAAATTACCCAAAACGCAGAAATAAAATATAAAACATTCATTACCTTTGATGAGATTCTTTGTTGGCACTCCTATATGTCCCATAAACATCACAATTGGGTATTTTTTTCGATTAAATCGGTCCATATATACCCAAAATGTCCATTTATGAACACTGTGAAATCCATGGAAAAATGCACGTTTCCCAACGTAAAGTATATTTTTTTAATTCATAAAGTTGCCTATAAACTTTGACAAAACACTTCAACCTACTTCTGTAATCCAAGTTTAGGTATTAGTAAATGTTAATAAACGATCAAATTGATCACGGAGCGATCTGTATTCAATAACTAGAAGTTTAGAAAACGAAGTGCAATTTCTAGTCGACATCTTTTTTGGGTGCACATCTGAAGACCGGATGTGGTATTCAGTGATTAGACCAAGAATAAATGGGCCTGGCAATCACAACACTGGCGACATCGTGTGGAATCTGTAGGAATTGGAAGCACTGTTCCATCATTTATGACAAGCCTTAGACAATACAAACACTGGCGGATGGAATTTTTCTTCTTTGATTTAGTGACCAGGTTTTCTTGCGATTTTGGAACTCGTTCTGTTATAGTCACAGACACCATTGAACCAGTTCTAGAAACTTCAGAGTGTTTTCTATGCACACATACTAATCATATGCATATACTATATTCCCTGGCATGAGGAGCAGGACGTTGAAATGTTGCTCGATTTTTAACAGAATGTTGAAAAAAGTAGCTCGATCTCAAACAGGATAAAAAATATCCTCTCCTGTTGTCCTGGTTGCCAGTCGTTTGCAGAAGAGGATGTCTTCCTTAATTGACCCCCATGAACGTAATTGACATATACTAGGGACTGTGGCAGGCCCACCACGTCTGTTGACTCATCCAGCTGTAACACATAGAATCACTGGCTTGTATGCGAAGAAGTAATTGTTTCAAAACATCTCCTGCCATGTCACTGATGCGTTGTGAAACAGTGTTGTTTGATGTCTGTATAGTCTGTATAGTTTTTTGGGCCTTTCCCCCCAGCATTGTCCCAGCCATATCTGCGGCAGCAGGAAGAATTAAGTCCTCCACAATTGTCTGGGGTTTGCCTGTACTAGCCACTCGGTAGCTCACTATAAAAGACTCATGTAGCTCTTCATATAAATGGTATCTGTTGCTTTTATACATGTCTTAATACTCGAAAGTCATCTTAATTCTCGCTCAAAAAACTTCCATGGCTTGCTTATTTTTCAAATTGGCATGTTTTGGTTTCTAAATGTCCGTGCAAGAGTGAAGGTTTCATTGAATTGTGACATAGTACTTTTACATACTGTGGCTGAGGAAAGGCACAACTCCAAATATAAGTGAACCCCAAATCAATGTAGTTCTCATCATATTTGCGCCTCTTCGATGGTCCAACGTCCCTGACTGTTGTTCGGTGCTTTCCCGGGTAAGGGGGCAGTAGCTCTTCGGCTGTATCAGATTCACAACTGTCAGTGTACATGCTAGCTGAGCTAACAACAAATTTAGAATTACTGATGATAGCATTGGATATGCTCGTGGAAGCAGAACAACTTGTGTTGTCGACAGGTGCAGGTGTAGTACTGCTCGTAGGAGCTGATATGTGTCTCTATGGATGCGGGCCTTACTTATTTTTAACCAGTTATCCATTTTCGAGAAAACAGAATGAACAGCAGTTACGTTTGGCTACATACCTTAATGTGATTGGATGTTAATTATTTGACTAGGCTACCTGTATTTGACATTGTATTGTTATTTCTCTGAACACTAGATGGTTTAATTTTATTTTTGGAAGTGAAACGAGGATACTCAGGCGAGAAAAAAAATTCACCCAAATGTATAGCCCAGTTGGAAAATATAAATGGACTGTTTGAAAAGGTGAATATTAAAAAAAATCTATGTTTAAAACATTTTTTTTACAATGTGTATTACATTTTTATTTTGCGTACCCTCGACGGCATTGTGCATACCCCTGTGGGTACACATACCCCAGTTTTAGAATACATTGCTGTAGATCATAACCAAGTTCACATTTTTGAATAGTTTTTATGTAAAATGTTCTACATATACTGATTTTAATTGACATGGCTATTTCAGCATCATCTGAATGCTGACCTGAGCGAGCCAATGTCAACCGAGACATCATTTCAGGTCCTCACCTTTTGGAGAATGTGCCGTGTGTGCTCTAGTTTTAAAAGTGATAAATGATGCATCATTTTTCATGAAACGCTATCCTGCTAAGAGTGTCTAGTGTTGTGCTCTCACCACCCCTGAGTCTCCAGGAGGCGTTGGTCCTTTGCCAGATAGGGATCACTGGACGAGGTTGATTTCATCAGAGTTTGCTTCGTGCCTGCCCCCCACTCTTTTACGGAGAGCCACACTCAAGCTTGCAATGAGAAGATAACAAAGTCCACCTTCAGCTCCATTAAAGTTATAATTCCAGTGTGGGTAATGATGCATGGATAACAGGTTCTGTCTGTAAGTCATTGACAGTGGTAAAGGTTCCTCGAAAGTGTGTAGTTAGGCTAATGGGTTAAAGCCATTCTGGTTTGACCATAGTGGTGGTTGATGGTCTCCTGTGTAGCAGGAATATACATCCTCTTAGACATAGAAAACAACAACACAAATGAACACATTCATATATAACAATACATTGTAACTGTAACATTGTCAACCTACTATCCCACCGGATTCATCTGAAATGCTGATATGAGTCGTTGTGTAATGTTGACTTCATCAAGTAGCTAGTAGCTACCAACATTTGCATAAGAATTACTCACATTGGGGGTTGAGTTAAAGGACACCAGACACATCTAAAAAAGGAAAGGCTTTGGAAATAATGGATGTTGAATGAATTAAACATTGTTTCCACTCTACACACCAAAAAATGGTACACAGGCAGCAATAAGCAGACATGCTTTAAATGAACCATAATCATTCCCCATGGTGCACTTGATTTGTATCCTGGAGGCACAATTGGGTTTCCGTGTCAACAGATCTGTGGCATGCATTTGAGAGGCCGAGGCGACTCACTTCCCTCGTCTGATCCTGTGATGAAACGTGGGTGGAGAAAGAGAAAAGAGGTAGACACATAGAAATAGAATAAATAGAAAGGGTGTCCCCATTCAAATTGCCAGGTTCCAAGCCTGCTTTTTCATTATCTTTTAACACAGCCAGAACTCCCAGCATGACAGAGAGATGCTCAGCCTGAAATGATCCCAACACTGAGTCAAGGGAATACGAGCTAACTCTCTTCATTATTGAGTAGAGGCAGACTCCTAAGGGGCATGGCCATCTGGAAAGATTCTCAGTTTCAGTGGCTGAAAAGAACTCTCAGTTTAAACTGTAGTGACTGCTCATGTAGCACATTTGGTTTGGCAAAGGTTTGACCAATGTTTGATATCTGGTTTATCACATTGGTGCTAAGACACCGTATCACACTGGGGTTGAAGGGGAGAGAAAGAGGTCAATGTGGGGTCAAGTGTAGTGGAGGTGGTTTGGTGGTTTGGTTGATGTCTAAAGTCGGAAATGTACATACAATTAGGTTGGAGTCATTAAAATTGTTTTTTCAACCTTTACACAAATTTCATGTTAACAAACTATAGTTTTGGCAAGTCGATTAGGACATCTACTTTGTGCATGACACAAGTAATTTTGTCTAACAATTGTTTACAGGCAGATTATTTCACTTATAATTCACTGTATCACAATTCCAGCGGGTCAGAAGTTTACATACACTAAGCTGACTGAGCCTTTAAACAGCTTGGAAAATTCCAGAAAATGATGTCATGGCCATAGAAGCTTCTGATATGCTAATTGACATCATTTGAGTCAATTGGAGGTGTACCTGTGGATGTATTTCAAGGCCTACCTTTGAACTCAGTGCATCTTTGTTTGACATCATGGGAAAATCAAAAGAAATCAGCCAAGACCTCTGAAGTGTAGACCTCTATAAGTCTGGTTCATCCTTGGGAGCAATTTCCAAACGCCTGAAGGTACCACGTTCATCTGTATAACAATATCAATCAATTATAAACACCATGGCACCACGCAGCCGTCATACCGCTCAACAAGGATGAAGCTGCTCCAAAACCGTCATAAAAAGGCCAGACTACGGTTTGAAACTGCACATGGGGACAAAGATTGTACTTTTTGGAGAAACGTCCTCTGGTCTGATGAAACAAAAATATAATTGTTTGGCCATAATGACCATCATTATGTTTGGAGGAAAAAGGGGGAGGCTTGCAAGCCAAAGAATACCTTCCCAACCGTGAAGCATGGGGGTGGCATCATCATGTTTTGGGGGTGCTTTGCTGCATGAGGGACTGGTGCACTTCACAAAATAGATGGCCTCATGAGGAAACAAAATTATGTGGATATATTGAAGCAACATCTCAAGACATCAGTCAGGAAGTTAAAGCTTGGTCGCAAATGTGTCTTCTAAATGGGCAACGACCTCAAGCATAGTTCTAAAGTTGTGGCAAAATGGCTTAAGGACAACAAAGTCAAGGTATTGGAGTGGCCATCACAAAGCCCTGTCCTCAAACCTATAGAAAGTTTGAAAAGAAATGAAAAACAGAGTGCAAGCAAGGAGGCCTACAAACCTGACTCAGTTACACCAGCTGTCAGGGGGAATGGGCCAAAATTCACCCAACTTATTGTGGGAAGCTTGTGGAAGGCTACCCGAAACATTTGACCCAAGTTAAACATTTTATAGGCAATGCTACCAAATACTGATTCCATGTATGTAAACTTCTGACCCACTGGGAATGTGATGAAAGAAATAAAAGCTGAAATAAATCATTCTCTCGAGTATTATTCTGACATTTCACATTCTTAAAATAAAGTGGCGATCCTAACCGATCTAATACAGGGCATTTTTACTAGGATTAAATGTCAGGAATTGTGAAACTGAGTTTAAATGTATTTGGCTAAGGTGTATGTAATCTTCTGACTTCAACTGTGCTTAAGTGTAGTAAACGTTCATAAGATCATTACAAAGACAATTGATTACCTAGCAGCAGCATGCATGTGTCACTATGCAGTAAGTTAGAGAAGTTTAAAGTTTTTGTCTCAACGGTACAGTTTCCAGGAACTGTAAGGTGAAAGCTATGGGGACAGCTAGGTGAGAACTCTGATGGTCAAGGCAATGTGTATCCAGTTTTGAGATGACATTTGTTCCCCAAGGACAAATGGTTTCATATGAAAAATGTATATGGAGCAAAAAATAGACTTTCAGTCAGATATAGAGGGTCTGAGAGAGAGAGACCAGCAGGATTTTCAAGTTAGAGGGGCCCAATTTACCTGAATCAATTATTCACTCAGCAGCCGCTTGATAACAGCACCTACAAGCATAATTAGAAAGACCAGAGGTTGAGCTTGTTTCAGGATATATCCAGAATAAACCTAATGAGGAGTGGCATATTGATTGATGGCAGCATATTTAAGCTATTTGTTTGCCTTCAGGAGGGCTCCACATTGGCTGGACTATTGCTTAACTTTGGCAAAGAAAGTAGTGGTTGTCTTGATGTAACCTGCTTCCTATAGTTTAAGGCCTTTAATAGCACGTCATCAATAAAATGTTGATATCCTCTTTAGATATGCTAAAAGTATTTGTTTTCAGAAAATAACTTTGCCTTTTCATTGTAGTGATTACATGTATTGAACCCTAAAAGAAACATTCACTGCTAAGGCTAAATAAGCCACGATGTATATCAAATCAAAGTTAATTATTCGCATTCACAGATTTGCAGGTGTTACAGCAGTGAAATACTTAGGTTACTAGCTCCAACAGTGCAGTAGAATGTCTTGCAAATACAATATGAATGCACAAATATTTTAAACAAGTAGTGAAGAAATTACAGAACGAGTACAGTTAACTATCCAGAGTACAGTTGAAGTCGCAGGTTTACATACACTTACGTTGGAGTCATTGAAACTTGTTTTTCAACCACTTCACAAATTTCTAATTAATGTTCTGGAGGTCAGGCAGTGTACCCCCAGTGATGCATTGGATTGACCACAGCACCTCCTAGAGAGCCATGCGTAGAGCAAAATGTCAGTACATAGACAAAGTGAAATCACAAGTCAATGGTGTTTGGGACTCCAGACAACCACGGTGTATAAAGGGAAAACCAGCCATGTCGCGGACAAAGACATAAAAACCTTCTTCGTCCACTTTGAGGATAACACAGTGCCGCCGACACAGGCCGTACCCGAGGACTGTGAGCTCTCGTTCTCCGTGGCCAACCCTCACAAGGCTGCCGGCCCAGACGACATCCCAAGCCACGCACTCAGAGTAGGCGTAGACCAGCTGGCTGGTCAATCTCTCCATATAGCAGTCTGCTGTTCCCACTTGCTTTAAGATGTCAACCATTGTTCCTGTACCCAAGAAAGCAAAGGTAATTGAACTAAATTACTATCGCCCCAATGCACTCACAGGCTAGTTAAGGATCATATCACCTCCACCTTACCTGACACCCTAGACCCAATGCAATTTGCATACTTCCCCAACAGATCCACGAATGATGCAATCACCATCCTATCCTATCTGTTCATTGTCTACAGCTCAGCCTTCAACACCATAGTACCCTCTAAGCTCATCATTAAGCTCGGGCTCTGGGTCTGAACCCCGCCCTGTAACTGGGTCCTGGACTTCCTGATGGGCCGCCCACCAGGTGGTGAATGTAGGCAACAACACCTCCACTACGCTTATACTCAACACAGGGGCCCCAGAAGGGTAAATGCTGAGCCCCCTCCACTGTTTACCCATAACTGCGTGGCCATGCATGTCTCCAACTCAATCATCAAGTTTGCAAATGACACAACAGTGGTAGGCCTGATTACCAACAAGGACGAGACAGACTACAGTTAGGAGGTGAGGGCCCTGGCTGAGTGGTGGAGCTTATCATGGACTTCAGGAGACAGCAGAGGGAGCTTAAAGTTCCTTGTCCTACACATCACTGACAATTTGAAATTGTCCACACACACAGAGAGTGTTTTGAACAAGGCGCAACAGCGCCTCTTCAAACTCAGGAGGGTGAAGAAAATCGTCTTGTCCCCTAAGACCCTCAAAAACTTTTACAGATGCACCGTTGAGAGCATCCTGTTGGGCTGTATCACTGCCTGGCACGGCAACTGCACCGTCTGCAACCTCAGGGCTCTCCAGAGGGTATTGCGGTCAGCCCAACGCATCACTGGGAGCACACTGCCTGCCCTTCTAGGACATCTACAGTACCCGGTGTCACAGGAAGGCCAAGAAGATCATCAATGAACTCAGCCACCTGAGCAACTGCCTGTTCACCTCGCTATGATTCAGAACGTGAGGTCCGTACAGGTGCATCAAAGCTGGTACAGAGAGACTGAAAAACAATGTTTATCTCAAGGCCATCAGACTGTTAAATAGCCGTCACTAGCCGGCCTCCACACAGTACTCTGCCCTGAACTTAGTCACTGTTACTAGCCGGCTACCACCTGTTTACTCATCCCTGCATCTTAGAGGCTGCTGCCCTATGTACATACACATGTAACAATGGCCACTTAATAATGGAACACTGGTCACTGATAATGTTTTACCCATTTCACATGTAAATACTGTATTCTAGTCTGTATATATATACTATTCTATCCACGTATTCTTCAGATATAGTACATATTCTATCCACATACTTTCCATAATGTCTATACATCCCATCACACACACACATATAAACATCCCCATCAGAGTAGAGCATCTTGTTTCTCGTGGTCTGAGAGTCCTTTGGGTGGCTTTTGGCAAAATACAAGCGGCTGTCATGTTCCTTTTACTAAGGAATGGCTTCCGTCTTGCCACTCTACCATAAAGGCCTGAATGGTGGAGAGCTGCAGAGATGGTTGTCCTTCTGGAAAGTTCTCCCATCTCCACAGAGGAACTCTAGAGCTCTGTCACAGTGACCATCGGGTTCTTGGTCACCTCCCTGGCCAAGGACCTTCTCCCCTGATTGCTCTGTTTGGCCGGGCGGCCACCTCTAGGAAAAGTCTTGGTGGTTCCAAACTTGTAACCATTTAAGAATGATGTAGGCCAATGTGTTCTTGGGGACCTTCAATGCTGCAGACATTTTTTGGTACCCTTCCCCAGATCTGTCCCTCGACACAATCCTGTCTCGGAGCTCTGAGGACAATTCCTTCCACCTCATGGCTTGGTTTTTGCCCTGACATGCACTCTCAACTGTGGGGCCTTATATAGACAGGTACAGTATGTGCCTTTCCAAATCATGTCCAATCAATTGAATTTACCAAAGGTGAACTCCAATCAATTTTTAGAAACATTTCTAAAATGATCAATGGAAACAGGATACCCTTGAGCTCAATTTCGAGTCTGATAGCAAAGGGTCTGAATACTTTGAATACTGTTTTTTTTATATACATTTGCAAAAATTTCTAAAAACCTGTTTGTTCTTTGCCATGATGTGGTATTGTGTGTAGATTTATGGGGGGGGGGATTATTTAATCTGTTTTAGAATAAGGCTGTAACGTAACAAAATGTAAGTGTCCGAATACTTTCCGAATGCACTGTATGTACAGTACCAGTCAAAAGTTTGGACACACCTACTCATTCAAGGGTTTTTACTTTATTTGTACTATTTTCTACATTGTAGAACAATAGTGAAGAAGTTACAACTATGAAATAACTCATATGGAATCATGTAGTAACCAAAAAGGTGTTAAACAAATAAACATTTATTTTATATTTGAGATTCTTCAAAGTTGCCATCCTTGCCTTGATGACAGCTTTGCACACTCTTGGCATTCTCTCAACTAGCTTCATGAGGTAGTCACTTGGAATGCATTTCAATTAACAGGTGTGCCTTGATAAAAGTTAATTTGTGGAATACGTTTGAGCGAATCTGTTGTGTTGTGACAAGGTAAGGATGGTATACAGAAGATAGCCCTATTTGGTAAAAAAACAAGTCCATGTCTTCCTTGGTCCAAATAACATGAGCAATGGACATTAGAACGGTGGGAATCTGTCCTTTGGTCTAATGAGTCCAAATTTGATTTCCAACCGCTGTGTCTTTGTGAGACGCAGAGTAGGTGAACAGATGATCTCTGCATGTGTGGTTCCCACCGTGAAGCATGGAGGAGGAGGAGTGATGGTGTGGGGGTGCTTTGCTGGTGACGCTGTCAGTGATTTACTTAGAATTCAAGGCACACTTAAACAGCATGGCTACCACATCATTCTGCAGCGATATGCCATCCCATCTGGTTTGCGCTATGTAAGACCATCATTTGTTTTT
Organism: Oncorhynchus masou masou; assembly: GCF_036934945.1. Taxonomy (NCBI): domain Eukaryota; kingdom Metazoa; phylum Chordata; class Actinopteri; order Salmoniformes; family Salmonidae; genus Oncorhynchus; species Oncorhynchus masou. Next base: position 74,123,137 of record NC_088216.1, on the reverse strand, counting down.
CAACATGACACTGACCCAACACACCTCCAGCCTGTATAAGGGCTATTTGACCAAGATGGAGCGTGATGGAGTGCTGCATCAGATGACCTGGCCTCCACAATCACCAGACATCAACCCAATTGAGATGGTTTGAGATGATTTGGACCGCAGAGGTGAAGAAAAAGCAGTCAACAAGTTCCCAATATATGTGGGAATTCCTTCAAGGCTTGTTGAGAGAATGCCAAAAGTGTGCAAAGCTGTCATCAAGGCAAAGGTTGGCTACTTTGTATAATCTAAAATCTAAAATACATTTTGATTTGTTTGACACATTTTTGGTTACTACATTATTCCCTGTGTGTTATTTCATAGTTTTCATGTCTTCACTATTCTACAATGTAGAAAATATAAAAAAAAACAACAACCTTGATTAGGTGTGTCCAAATGTTTGACTGGTACTGCATATATATTAAATATCCTCTGGACTCTGACATTGCTTGTCCTAATATTTCTTAATTCCCTTCTTCTACTTAAAGATTTGTTTGTATTGTTATATTTTGCAGTACTGTTAGAGCTTGATGGCGATGCAGTTGTGGCAGGGGCGGCAGGGTAGCCTAGTGTTTAGAGTGTTGGACCTGTAACCAGAAGGTTGCAAGTTAAAATCTCGAGCTGACAAGGTACAAATCTGTCGTTCTGCCCCTGAACGGGCATTTAACCCACTGTTCCTAGGCCGTCATTGAAAATAAGAATTTGTTCTTAACTGACTTGCCTAGTTAAATAAAGGTAAAATAAATCAAATAAAATAAAAATACCAGGCCGTTTCTGGTCCTCAGTTATGTGCACGCCAAGGAACTTTAAGCTTCTGACCCTCTCCACTGCGGCCCTGTCGATGTCACAGTCATGGGTGAACAGGGTTTATAGGAGGGAGCTGAGCACACACACCTGGGGGGCCCCCGTGTCAAGGGTCAACATGGCAGAGGTGTTGTTGCCTATCATCACCACCTGGGGTAGGCCCTTCAGGAACTGTTGCACAGAGAAAAGTTCAGAACCAGGGCCCTTAGCTTATGGACAAGCTTGGAGTATATCTTCCTCAAGGAGGACTATCCTGAAGCTGTGCAACAGAAAAGGGAAGAAATTATCCCAGCCATGAAAGCTGCCAGAGAGCGTGGGGACATTGCTTACATCTGCTATGACAGGTTCATTGTCCACCCTCCCTCCCAGAAGACTGGAAGGGATGAGAGAGCCAAGCCTATGGGTTTGTAACTGCAACCCCGCAATGCACACACACACACACACATTGACTAATGGAGTGCTGAATGTATATTTGTTTTCTCTTGCTTTGTTTGCTCTTTTCCATACTTTTAAACTACCCAGGAAAGGGCTGAAAATAGCCCCAATTAATATATGTAGCCTTAGAAATGTAAAATGGCGCCAGAGAAAAAGTGTTCTGTGTTTTCTGTTTGTTTATTTGTGTTGTTTGTAACTTATTTTAAAAACTTTTCTGTACATAATGTTGCCGCTACTGTCTCTTACGACTGAAAATAACTTCTGGACGTCAGGTCTGCAACTACTCACTATGGTCTGGCAGAATCCTTTTTTTCCTTTAACGAGTCTGACGAGCCCAACACGAATGATATACTGCTTTCTCGGGAACAGGCCCAGATCCTGTGATTTGTGTGAAGAGGAGGCAGAGAAAATGAGGCCAGAGGGCCGGATGCCTTCTGAGAATTCATAGGCGATCTAAGAAACCCCCACTTCCTTCCATTCTGCTAGCAAACGTACAATCTTTGGAGAATAAAATCGATGATCTACGCGGAAGATGAAACTACCAACGGGACATTCAAAACTGTAATATCTTGTGCTTCATGGAGTCGTTGCTGAATGACAACACTATCAACATACCGCTGGCTGGTTATACGCTATACAAGGGGTGGCGGACTATGTATTTTTTTTAAATAACAGTTAGTGCACGATATCTAAGGAAGTCTCAAGGTATTGCTCGCCTGAGGTCATGTGGTCTACAGCTTATCATTAGATACTATATCTACTTAGAGAGTTTTCATCTGTATTTTTCGTACCTGTTTACATTTCACCACAGACTGAGGCTTGCATTAAGACATTATTGAATGAGCTGTATTCCGCCATAAGCAAACAAGAAAATGCTCACCCAGAGGCAGTGCTACTAGTAGCTGGGGACTTTAATGCAGGGAAACTTAAATCCGGTTTATTAACAGCACATGCTATTTCTCTGTAAACCAATTAACAGACTTTCAAAATGCTTGAGGGATCTGTACTGTTAGATTTCAGTGCAGCGTTTGATATTATTGACCATAACCTGTTGTTGAAAGCATGTATGGGTTATGACTTTTCAACCTCTGCCCTATCATGAATTCAGAGCTATCTATCTAATATAACTCAAAGGGTTTTCTTTAATGGAAGCTTCTCTAATGTCAAACATGTAAAGTGTGGTGTACCACAGGGCAGCTCTGTAGGCTCTCTACTCTTTTATATTTTTACCAATGACCTGCCACTGGCATTCAACAAAACATGTGTCTCCATGTATGCTGATGATTCAACCATATACACATCAGCAAACACAGCTATTGAAGTCAATGAAAACCCTAACAAAGAGTTGCTGGCTGTTTTGGAATGGGTGGCCAGTAATAAACGGGTCCTGAACATATTTAAAATTAAGAGCATTGTATTTGGTACAAAGCAAGTTCTAGACCTCAACTGAATCTGGTAATGAATGGTGTGGCTGTTGAACAAGTTGGGGAGACTAAATTACTTGGTGTTACCTTAGATTGTAAATGGTCATGGTCAAAAACAGATTCAATGGTTGTAAAGATGGTGAGAGGTCTGTCCGTAATAAAGAGATGCTCTGCTTTTTTGACACAACATTCCAAAAAGCTTGTCCTACAGGCTTTAGTTTTGTCTTATCTTGATTATTGTCCAGTTGTGTGGTCGAGTGCTGCAAGGAAAGACCTAGTTAAGCTGTAGCTGGCCCAGAACAGAGCGGCATGTCTTGCTCTTCATTGTAGAGGGCTGATATAAATACTATGCATGCCAGTCTCTCTTGACTAAGAGTTGAGGAGAGACTGACTGCATTAATTCTTCTTTTTATAAGAAACATTAATGTATTGATAAATCCCAAATTGTTTGCGTAGTAAATTTACACACAGCTCTGACACATACACTCACCCCACCAGACATGCTATCAGGGGTCTTTTCACAGTCCCCAAATCCCGAACAAATTCAAGAAAGCGTACAGTATTGTAGAGAGCCATTATTGCATGGAACTATGTTCCATCTCATATTGCTCAAATGAACAGCAAATCGGGTTTATAAAAACAGATAAAGCAGCACCTCACGGCCTACGCCTCTCCCCTATTTAAAAAAAAAAATGTTTCTACCTTTATTTTACTAGGCAAGTCAGTTAAGAACAAATTCTTATTTTCAATGATGGCCTAGGAACAGTGGGTTAACTGCCTGTTCAGGGGCAGAACGACAGATTTTATACCTTGTCAGCTCGGGGATTTGAACTTCCAACCTTTCGATTACTAGTCCAATGCTTTAACCACTAGGCTACACTGCCGCCTAGGCCCTGACCTAGATAGTTTGTGTGTATATATTGGTATTGATATGTAGACTACGTGTGCCTTTTTTGATAAATGTTTTAATTGATGTAGTTCTGTCCTTGAGCTGTTCTTATCTATTAATGTTCTGTATTATGTCATGTTTCATGTTTTGTGTGGACCCCAGGAAGAGTAACTGCTGATTTTGCAACAGCTAATGGGGATCCTAATAAAATACCAAATACCAATATGCAGAGCTGTAGTCGATGAACAGCCTTCTCATATAGTTATTCCTCTTGTCCAGGTGGGATAGGGCGGTGTACAGTGCAACAGCAATTGCGTCGTCCTTGGATCTGTTAGGGCTGTATGCAAACTGTAGTGGGTCTAGAGTGTCTGGCAAGGTGGAGGTGATATGGTTCTTGAATCGCCTTTCAAAGCACTTCATGATGACAGAGATAAGTGCTACGAGGCGATAGTAATTTAGTTCAATTACCTTGTCCACCTTGGGTACAGGACCAACGGTGGACATCTTAAAGGAAGTGGGAACAACAGATTGGGATAGGAAAAGGTTAGATGTCCGTCTTGTGTGGGATTTGCGAATAAAAAGGCAGCCAGAACCAAGCCCACTGAGACAACTGCCACCATAATTTGAAAATAAATTCATTAAAAATCCTACAATGTGATTTTATGGATTTTTTTTCTCATTTTGTCTGTCATAGTTGAAGTGTACCTATGATGAAAATTACAGGCCTCTCTCATCTTTTTAAGTGGGAGAACTTGGACAATTGGTGGCTGACTAAATACTTTTTTGCCCCACTGTACATAGATAATCAAAGCATGACAATAGGTTTGACATTTCAAATAACCCACAGTGCATTCCCAGCAGTTATTTACAGTGCAAGCACTGATCATTCATTTTTTATCAGGCCCTTAAGGTCCAAGTGACAGACAAAGCTGACAAGCAAAGCAGGAGAATGTACAGTGTTTTTTCCCCCTCACAACAAAAAAAATAGTGCAGGATAATAAATTATTGATTGGGGTCCGAGCTCATCAACAATGTAATATGCAAAAGTTACAAGTGCTGTCTCTCAATTTGGTCATTCATAATTGGAAAGACATGCAGAATTTCTGGATATCTACACAAAAAAATATAAACGCAACAAATAAAGTGTTGGTCCCATGTTTCATGACATGTAATAATTGAACCGCCAAATTTTCCAAAGGCACAAAAAGCTTATTTCTATCACATTTTGTGCATACATTTGTTTACATCCCTGTTAGTGAGCATTTCTCCTTTGCCAAGATAATCCATCTACCTGACCGGTTTGGCAGATCAAGAAGCTGATTAAACAGCTTGATCATTACACAGGTGCACAATGTGCTGAGGACAATAAAAGTCTACTCTAACGTGCAGTTTTGACACACAACACAATGCTACAGATGTATCTAATGGCACCGGAGAGGATGACTGACGTTGTTTTGGCTCCTAACCAACCGTGCCAACCGTATTTTGTACATAATGCTGCTGCTACCGTCTCTTATGACCGAAAGAGCTTCTGGACATCAGAACAGCGATTACTCACCTCGAATTGGATGAATACCCAAACAGGCCTAAGGGATATACTCCAATTATATAAGGGATACACTCCTAAGGATATACTCCAAACACCCGAACAGGCCCTCATCCCAATTATTTGCAGGAGAAAGAAACTGAGTTTTTGCGGAAGGAGATCAAGGAGCCTTGTGAGAATCAGGCGACGAGTGTCTAATCTGTGCTTGTCATCCGTACTATTAGCCATGTTCAATCACTGGAAAATAAATGGGATGAACTAAGAGCATGTATATGTCCTACCAACGTGAAATTAAAAACTATAATATCTTATGTATCACCGAGTCGTGGCTGAACATTGACATTAATAACATACAGCTGGCGAGGTATACACTCTATCGGCAGGATAGAACAGCAGCCTCTGGTAAGACACCGGGTGGTGGCCCATGTATATTTGTAAACAGCTGCTGCACGATATCTAAGGAAGTCTCAAGCTTTTTCTTGCCTGAGGTAGAGTATCTCATGATAAGCTATAGACCACACTATCTACCTAGCGTTTTCATCTGTATTCCGATGACATTGAGGAGTACAACACATCAGTCACTTTCTTCATCAACAATTGCATCGGTGACATCGTCCCCACTGTGACTGAACGTACATACCCCAACCAAAAGCCATGGATTACAGGCAACATTCGCACTGAGCTAAAGGGTAGAGCTGCTGCTTTCAAGGAGCAGGACTCTAACCCGGAAGCTTATAAGATATCCCGCTATGCCCTCCGACGAACCATCAAACAGGCAAAGTGTCAATACAGGACTTAGATCGAATCGTACTACACCGGCTCTGACGCTCATTGGATGTGGCAGGGCTTGCAAACTATTACATACTACAAAGGGAAGCACAGCCGAGAGCTTCCCAGTGACACGAGCCTACCAGACGAGCTAACTAACTTCTATGCTCTCTTCGAGGCAAGCAACACTGAAACATGCATGAGAGCATCAGCTGTGTGATCCCACTCTCCGCAGCCTATGTGAGTAAGACTTTTAAACATTCACAAGGCCGCAGGGCCAGACGGATTACCAGGACGTATACTCCAAGTATGCGCTGACCAACTGGCAAGTGTCTTCACTGACATTCTCATCTTCTCCCTGTCTGAGACTGTAATACCAACATGTAACCAACAGGCAACCTGCCTAAGTGACTACCAACCCTAAGCACTCATGTCATGGCTGGTATGACAACTGCTCTGTCTCTGACCGCAAAGTACTACAGAGGGTAGTGCGTACGGCCCAGTACATCATCGGGGCCAAGCCTCTTGCGATCCACCTCTATACCAGGCAGTTTTAGAGGAAGGCCCTAAAAATTGTCAGACTCCAGCCACCCTAGTCATCGACTGTTCTCACTGCTACCACATGGCAAGTGGTACTAGAGTGCCAAGTCTAGGTCCAAGAGGCTTCTAAACAGCTTCTACCCCCAAGCCATAAGACTCCTGAACAGCTAATCAAATGGCTACCCAGACCATTTGCATTGCCCCCCCCCACCCCCTACCCTCTATGCTGCTGCTAGCCTCTGATATTATCTATGCATCATCACTTTAATAACTCTACCTACATGTACATATTACCTCGACACCGGTGCCACCATACATTGACTCTGTACCGGTGCCCCCTGTATATAGTTATTTTACTGCTGCCCTTTAATTATTTATTACTTTTGTCTCTTACTTTTTTAGGTATTTTCCTTCCAACTGCATTGTTGATTAAGGGCTTGTAAGTAAGCATTTCACTGTAAAGTCTGCACCTGTATACAATCTGATTTGATTTGAAGATTTGAGGGAGAGTGCAATTGACATGTTGACTGTAGGAATGTCCACCAAAGCTGTTGCCAGAGAGGTGAATTTCCATTTCTCTACCATAAGCCACTTCCAATGTCATTTTAGAGAATTCGTCAGTACATCCATCACAAACGCAGACCACTTAAATGGCGTCCTATGGTTGAGTGGTTTGCTGATGCCCCATGGTGATAGTGGTGTTATGGTATGTGCAGGCATAAACTATGGAAAAAGAACACAATTGCATTTTATCGATGGCTATTTGAATACACAAAAATACATTGACAAGCTCGTGAAGCCCATTGTGAGGCCCATTTTTTAAAGGTACTTTTGACCAACAGATGCATATCTGTGTTCCCAGTCCTGCGAAGTCCATAGATTAGGGCCTAATGAATTTATTTCAATTGACTGATTTCCTCATATGAACTGTAATTTCGTAAAATCAATGAAATTGTTGCATGTTGCGTTTATATTTTTGTTCAGTAATGTTCTAAAGTTGGAAAAAGTAAAACAAAAAAAATAGAATGATAGATTTCTCCAATGAGATTGCAATTAGTGCATATATTTTACATATGGGTGTGTCTTAACGTTAGTAGCAAATCACAATGTTGCACATAAGTGACAGGAAGCAGATTGGGAGGAGTGTCCTGGATGACAATTCCAATTCAGCAATAACAACCGGAGAAACTTTACATTACAGAAAAGCTGCTATACGCCGGCTTACATATGTCCTCTTCTGTAAATACTATCAAATTACTTACTCATCTTACTTAATTTATAGTACATGAACATCTCAGATTTTGCAATTACATTGTACTGTACTAAATTCATACAATGTCACAAAAATTAATTTAAAAAATGTATAATTGGATTAGTAATATTTTAAATTCTTGTTCATTAAGTAAGATTGATTGTCATCCATTTCTCGATTTGCTTGCGCTTCCCATGACAAGCCCGTGGAGATATCAAAACTGCTGCAAAAATTAAATTCCCAGCCACAAACCTGATGCATCAGGGATCACCACAGACCTGAGCGACACAAATGAGATCACACACCTGCCATGTCTCCACCATCCACGCTGGCACTGTGGTGAGTGTTAGCTGAGGTTCACAGGTGTGGAGGTAAGGCTGTGACAGCATGTACCTGGTAATCTTCCTTTCTGGCTTCTCTGCTACAGCCTTGTAATCTCATTACCGATGCATGTCTCATTCATTTCCATCATGGCCGAATGGCCCACCACTCCTGCTGTCACTGCCTGAGACTAGTCTCCTGCCGATGCTAGGAATTCAAGCACCAGCAACCAAAACAGATGAAGGGGGAAATGATAGCGTGTTTAAAGGATCCTCTATGCTGAATTATCAATGAGCATCTGTCCAAGTGGAATTTCAAAGGTTAGCAGGCATTCATGAAGATGACATAAATGTAGTTGCCAAATTAGTCAAACAAAACATTTTTGCTTGGGGGCTGACTTTTGAGGAAAAAGAAGGCTAAAATGTGATTTAAACACATAACCAAGTCAAAGGAGAAAGACGTGGCAGTATGACTACATTTATTTGTACAGCTTTGGTTTTGGTCTTGATGCTGTGTTAAATTAATGTTTGTTGAAGTGTAAAATAAAGTGAACGACACATTGAACAGATTTCATACACCACCTTATGACTAATGCGTGTAGAGCTGATGTGGACATGTAGTCCATTGTAAAACCCAAGGGACTATGGATTGCAGTATTTTGATATAAGTTGTGCAGGTTTACAATAATGAGGATGCTAATGATGCTTTAAATGTGTTTATTGCGATGTTAACTGCTTAGTGTTTCTGTTCAGTTATTTTCTTGCATGGAATGATGACCAAATCCACTTTAAGTGGACCTATTTGTTCCACTGTGTTGGACATAGAAGTCAATTATGGAACTGTGTTTGTGAGGTAAAGTAAATATATTCTGTATATATGGGAGTCTTTCTATTTCAAGCTAAAAATACTCTTTCTCAGAAAACTTGGTTATTGAATTTCACTGTTTTCTCTAAGGGCCAACGCTGGAGATGAGAAGCAAGGGAGTGAACATTTAATGTAAAACAGACATCAAACAAAACAAGAACAGCATCTGGATGGAGGGAACAAAATGACTTGACGACAATAATGCTGACACGGAGAAACAAACTGAGGAACAAACAGATATAGAGGGACAATCAACAAAGTGAAGGAGTCCAGGTGAGTCCAATGAGTGCTGATGTGCATAATGATGGTGACAGGTGTGCGTAATGATGGGCAGCCAGAAAAGGAGCAAGGGAGCAGGCGTGACATTACCCCCCCCCCCCATTTAGAGGTGCCACCTGGCATCCCACATGGGCGAGCTTGACAGGCTGGCCGAAGCATGGGCGCTGGACAAGATGGCCGAGGCGTAGAAGCCTGATGATCCGGCTGAGGCGTGGGAGCCTGACGAGCCGGCTGAGGCATGATGTGGGATGGGAGCCTGCCGATCCAACCGAGGCAAGGAAACCTTTCAAGCCAGCTAAGATGTGGAATCCCAATGAGCCAGCTGAGGCACCCCCAGTTCCATTGGCAGCCAGACCCGACATCACTCCCAAAAATTTACAACACAAACTCCCTGATGCTTCGCATTATGGTGTCAGCATTCTGTAAGGACCAAAGCTGGAGACGAAAAGCAAGTACAGGGATTGAACATTTAATGGAAAACGGACCTCAAACAAAACACAGACAGCATCTGGATGTGGGGAACAAAACAACATGACGACAATAATGCTGACACGGGGAACAAAACTGAGGAACAAACAGATATAGAGGGGCAATCAACAAGGTGAAGGAGTCTAGGTGAATCCAATGAGCGCTGATGCACATAATGATGGTGACAGGTGTACGTAATGATGGACAGTGCCCGAGAGGGGGAGCGGGAGAAGACGTGACAGTTTTCAGTGATGAATACAAAAGATTAAAAGTGAATTCTCTCTCACACAATTCAACAATTCTAGCATATTTCATCCTTAACTTCCATACCATGTATGAATTTAAAACCTGGTAGAATAGGCTATTAATGTAAAAGTGTTAATGTGATTAGTCGCCTTTAATTTTGTCATTGTGCTGATTGTTAACATAATCAAGCCTCCCCTGTTGTATTTCTCTGTGCTGTTATAAGATGAGTTTCTGATGCTTACTCAAGGTTGGCATTAAATGAAACATGTTCAGATTGTCTTTGCCTGAGGCCTTTTCACATCATTTGAAATGCAATGTTAAAATTTCCCTTTGTCAGTAAGTGGTCTTGTTTGTTTGTTCTTCAAAATGTTGTCCCGTTGATGTTTTCCCTTTGCCATTTGCACTGAGATATTGCTGTGTCAGGTAATGGTTAGCCATAGCCACATTGATTTTACCATGTGACAAAATTATAACAGAACCCTTTGACCGTAAACTGTCATACCTTTCTATTCAAAGACAGAACTTGTGTGTCACATACTGGCAATTTTTGAAGAAAACAGCAAACATCGAGTTGGACCATTCCCCTAGCTTAGGTTTAGGTAAGGGTTAGGGAAAGGTTTGAAAATGAAAAATGCCTGGAGTCCTTCATGATACACTGTTCAGAATTGTGCTACTACCTTGGTGAATGTGGTCAAAACATTAATCCCTGTAGATTGAAAATAATCATCCTTCAAATAAAATTATCTATTTCCCTGTCAAGGTTGTACTTGATAAAGTCAAATCAAAACCTATCAAATGCAGACAAATGCATCGCTGTGGGAAATCATTGCCGGTCTCAGGAATCCTTACGCCCCACCCCTGGAACTAAAGACCAACCACAACACTACCTGTTTACCATTATGAAAGTCTCTGAAAGTTCTTAAAACTCAAATACATTTCCAGATAAAGTAGTAGCTCCTGTAGATTGATGCCAAAGTGTGACCCTGTTATTCTCACACACCAGATAGGTGCAGTGAAATTAGTTTTCAGGGTCAGCCATAGTAGTACAGCACACCTGGAGCAAGTTAGGATTAAGTTGTTCAAGGGCACATCAACAGATTTCACCATGTCAACTCAGGTATTCAAACCAGCGACCTTTCAGGTACTGGCCCAATGCTCTGACCAGTACCTGACGCCCTAGTCTTCGGCTAGTATGTTGGTAAAATTCCACAGACTCTCTCCCTCACTGCTCCTGGGGTGATGTGGTAACACATTGTACCGAAAATCGAACCGAATGACAAAAGCTTTGTGACACCTCATGTAAGTACCTTTTTTCTTACGGAAATCAGCCATTTACAGAGGGACCTTAGATAACGTTTTTGTTGATCGGGGGGTTCTTTGTTGATGATAGAAAACTATTATAAAAATAGTTACCTGAATGCTACTTTTCCACTTTGCTGATGACATTAACAGCAATTCCGGCCATGACATGTACTTAATGTGACATTGCACAAAATGTGCAATTTATGAAGGCTGAGGGAAATTGGCAGCAAGCCTAAATTCATGTGATAGTAAACATATGAAGATAACTGCATAGAAAAATTGTTTATAGTTTCCCTTCTCTCCTCTTTCAGTTGCATGAAAGCATGAAATAACTAGGTCTTTGACTTCCTTTTTCTGTGTAAAAAACAGCTGTCAAAAGGATCCCAGAGAGCTTCTGACATCTTTGGTAAAGCCATGCTTGTACATCACAAAGAACAGACACTTACTGTTAAGAGAGGGGTGCATTGATATCCATAGAGATGGGGGAAGCTGCTATAGCTCTTATAACGTGAAACCTTACAAAAGAAAGCATTTGAGATGAGAGGATGGCCTCAAACACAACTCAAAGTCATGGTTACTGGACTGTTCAATACCAAGTAAGGACTTCACCTCAGGAGCCCGTTGAATGCCGAATACATCCTTGAGTGCAGTATTGCACTATTCTCCTCAGTGACAGCCGTCAATGTGCCGAGATAAGAAAAATAAAATATACCACCCTTGGGAACAATAACATTTTTTTAAATAGTAGCTGGGCTTTTTACAAGGCATTGTTTGTTTCGTTCACTTTTTATGTGGCTTTGCTATCAGCGAACTTTGTACACTTGATTCAAGTCTCTTTTTTTACTCTCGCTGTAAACTGCCAGTGAAGTTCACTGTAAAGATTCACTAGGCTGTAGCCATGACTACACTAAGAAATAATGAGCTCTTCATACAGTAATAGTTTTTTGGTAAACCTGAAACTGCATGACGAATACTATCTTGTTTTATTAGGTTTCGTGTACCTAAAATTTACGCATTTCAATAAAACAACATTTCCAAGCTCTGTTTCATTTCCTAGCTTGATATTGATAATAATTTACACTTAAGAGTCACACCACTTAATTTAGTATTGTACTGCATGTCAAACAGCATACATAAATGAGAGGTTTCTCAGTTAAATAATATCTTGTGACTCTGAGACTGGTGAAGCTATTCTGTAAAAGAAGCCATGTACAGTACAGTATATAACATTATGAAATGTAGCCTTCATATTTAGTTTATCAAAACACATCCATGAATTATTGCAACATGATATTGGGGATATACTTCACAGTACCCCACTGGATCCATACTGTAAGTGTAACCAGCAGGAGAGAAACAAGGCATAGCCAGAAGGCTACCAGCCCATGAAGTTTAATCCTCTCTCATCATAAAAAAAGGATACTTGCTACTTAAAGATGCAGTCTGGGATCTAAAGCACTTCCAAATTCATAACACATTGTACATTTATTTACTGTAGATTTTAACGTATCATATGAAATGGATGGTGTAGTACACAATCGTGCACAATTTTCGAGAAGCATTCAGCTGCAGAGTATGCGCGCTGACACCATATGGTCTGCATACCGCAAAGGGCTTGCATGTACATCTCAGATGGTATGCATCTCAAATGGTATGTGCGCGCTCAACCTGTAGATGTTTGCCTATCTAGTGTATCGTGTGAGTCAGTAGCTTTGTTCCATGGTGTTGGTGTACTAAGCACATACCAGTCGGTGAACTAGCTCTGTTCCAGGGCGTTATGTTAACCACTATTGTATGTGCAGCTAGTTGCATGTGCAACATAGTACACACCAGTTAACTAGTACACACTAGCTAGCTAGTACTTAGCTTCTAATTCTAAATGTAATTTCACCACCCGTGCTGTTGGTGGCAGTAACACACTATCCTATCTGGCATCCTGTCCCATTTCATACGTCTCACAGCGTCTGTGATGTGAGTAAGTAGTTTAATCCGTTTTGGCTTGTGAGCCCTTTCAAAACTACTGACTGAAATGATCAAAATCTCTGGAGCATCACTTTAAGGGGATTGTAACAAACTTTGTCAAACGTTTTCATACATTAAGAGTGTCCTAATGTTGAGCTGTCTATGTCCCACTGCATGTATTCCATTTATCCATAACAACCTCTGCAGTCTTGATATCCAGAATAAATTAATTCAGTGTACAAAAGATAGGTTGAAAGGTTAAGTCCTAAACTAGCTGTGCATGTCTGTTCTCTCTCCTTTAATCGATTAAACGAAATGGACATATCTGGTTGCGAAACCACAGTCCTTTATTTGTTTCCTGTTTCAGCCTGCGTGTTTTGACTGTGTTCACGTCAAGATCTCGGGTAACAGGGCCAAAACCATTTTTTTGGAACAATTGCGCTTGAGCAATTGTGCTAGGAAAGCTTACCGTGAAAGTTTACATGTGAATCAAACCTAGGTCCCTTCTGACAGTACTTGAATTATAACCAAACATTGTTTATACATTTTTACAAAAAAAGGTGGAAATGATTGCTGGTAGAAACGAGTATTTTTTTTTGTATTGAGAATAACACATGGATATGTTCTTTCCAATGCAGATGTAATTTATTGTTATATTTCATTCTGAAGGAGGATTCTAATTAACCTCATTGCACACAACCTGCAGGCAATGATTATCTGGTGAATACGCTCTTTGTTAACATTCATTTTAATAGAGGCTTTATAAAAACAATGTTTTAGTCTTTTCTTGAGGCAATGATGCAATTATCTTCACAATGTGTTCTTCTTAGTGATAGTTAGTGTATTATTGTAGTTTGGCTCATTATTATATCCAGTGTGCCATGAACACTCCTCATAGTACTCTGCTGTAGCTGACCCCATTCAGGATGATCACTTATGCTACACTATCGATAATTATAGTAAACTAGAATGTTGAGCTAATTCATTAAGTATTATATTGTTGCCTTTGCTTGGCATTATGTAGTAGTGGTACAATGTCAGTTTGTGGCAGACTGAACAGCTGTATCGAAAGTGTAGAATCCCTTTGTGACAAACGAGGACCTAGCAGGCTGCAATGAGCTACAGTAAGACGCCTACCTACAGTACACCAACTTGTCTTCCTTGCTGTATGCTTCCAAAAGTTTCATCAGCTCATGAATAAGATGAATGATGTGAAGTGAGTAGTACTGTATATACAGTAGGAAGATGTCTGTTTGATGCAGTGGCAGGCAGCGCCAGCTTTGTTGACTATGTTTTGTAATCACTAGGCCCAGAGCCATTTGTCACTGTTTTCATGCTGCAACATCTACAAGCCAACCTGCTCTCCTATTCATCAAGCCTAAAGCTGCTACCCGACTGTTTGCTAAAATTTGAAGAGAACAAGAATATACTTATTGAGATGTCCCAATAACATAAAGACTAGGCATATCTCTTAGTCATTAAAATCCTGCATTAACAATGACCCATATTCCCAATCTGTCCACAGACAAAAAAATATAATTTGCATTCAGATGCAGGTCTATGTATCGTTTATTATTGCCTCAATCAGAATACTCAAAATTAACAAGGAAACATTTGCAAATTCCCAAACAAATTTCAAGAAAATAAATGCATGACACACGTGTCTAGTTGGTTTGAACTTGTGAAAAATCAGCAGCACAGTTACAGAGTATTATAGTGGGGCCATTATGCACATTTGTAAAGAGAAGCGTTCCATTAGCAAACTCGTGAAGCAAATAAAAAGAAATGGAGACTGGTCAGGGAAATTAAGATTAACGAGCAAATCTTACGATTGGTTACCATATCAACCTGATATCAGATGTATTTTGTTGATGACACAGTGGCTGGCTAGACCAGAAATACCTTATATATATATATATATATAGTTTTGCTTTTGTTTTCATCCACACAGTAAAAGGCAGGTATCTGGGATGTCTGGCTCTTAAAACCATGCCCAAACAACTCCAATAATGTCACGTTCATCGTAAAGAGGAGACCAAGGCGCATCGTGATTGGAATACATTATTTTATTAAAACAAAGAACAATAAATAAACTAACAACAAAACGAATGTGAAGCTAGAAACAACTAGTGCTGACATGCAACGACACATAGACAAATACCCACAAAACCAAAATGGAAAATGGCAACCTAAATAGGATCCCCAATCAGAGACAACGATAAACAGCTGTCTCTGATTGGGAACCAATTCAGGCCACCATAGACCTACATTTACCTAGACAATACCAAAACCCCATAGATATACAAAAAATCCTAGACAAGTCAAAAACACACATACCACCCTCGTCACACACTGACCAAACCAAAATAATAAAGAAAACAAAGATAACTAAGGTCAGGGCGTGACAGTAACCTCCCCCAAAGGTGCGGACTCAAGGCCGCAAACCTAAACCTATATGGAAGGGCCTGGCTGGGCATCTAACCTCGGTGGCGGCTCTGGTACTTGACGTCGCCCCCCTTCTTTACTCTGAGTCTGCTCTTGTAGCACAGACCCGTGGATCATCGCCGGAGGCTCTGGACTGCGGATCCTCACCGTAGGCCCAGGGCTGGGGACCCTCGCTGCATGGATCATCGCCGGATGTTCTGGACTGGGGACCGTTGCTGGAGACCCCGGACTGGGGACAGTTGCTGGAGACCCCAGACTGGGGACCATCGCTGGAGACCCCAGACTGGGGACCGGCGCTGGAGACCCCGGGCTGTGGACCGTCGCTGGAGACCCCGGGCTGTGGACCGTCGCTGGAGACCCTGGGCTGTGGACCGTCGTTGGAGGCTCTGGACTGTGGCCTGTCGTTGGCGGTTCCGGACTGTGGCCCGTCGTTGGAGGTTCCAGACTGTGGCCCGTCGTTGGAAGTTCCGGACTGTGGCCTGTCATTGGAAGTTCCGGACTGTGGCCCGTCGTTGGAGGTTCCGGTCTGTGAACTGTCTCCGGACGTTCTGGACTGGGTACTGTCGCCGGACGCTCTGGACTGCCGAGGAGCACTGTAGGCCTGGTGCGTGATGCCGGCACTGGTGGTACCGGGCTGGTGACATGCACCTCAGGGCGAGTGCAGTGAAGAGGAACAGGGCATACTGGACCCTGGAGGCGCACTGGAGGCCTGGTGCGTGGTGCCGGAACTGGTGGTACCGGGCTGGTGACGCACCTCAGGGCGAGTGCGGGAAGGAGGCACAGGATACACTGGACCGTGGAGACGTATTGGAGATCCAGAACATAGAGCTGGCTCAATATGTCTTGGCTGGAGGCCCATTCTAGCCGGCAAATGCGAGGAGCTGGAATAGAGCGCACCGGGCTAGAATAGCGCACTGGAGACACCGTGCACATCTCTGCATAACACGGTGTCTGACCAGTTACATGCTCACCACTGTCATGACGTTGGCCTGGGGGTAGGTTTGTGACAGTCATAAATACCTCTTCCCCTCTTTTTCCTATCTCTACCCTACTAAGGTTACATTTGCAAAACCCTTGGTTAACATAGAGATTCTGGGAACATCAGTAGGTTGGGGGATATAAACTATATTCTTGTAATCCGAACAATTGAACATATGCGGTGGTACTTAATGAATATGATGTCAGTTCGGTTGTCATCTGAGACATTCTCATCAATGATAAGATGACAAACTCTACAGTGGAAAGTCTACACATCAGAGTCATCGGATTCACATGGAATTGTTGTTCAATTTATATGTTTGAATATGAAATTATTTGTGAGGGGATGAAATGTGATTTTAGCTGCTAAAATGTGAGATGTGGGTTTTCATAAGATAGGGCTGCTCACTCAGTGGCCCGCCCACGTGAAGAGAGGTTGTAAACTATGAAATACATCCCTTTTCTACCTTCCTATATAAACCCTTGACGACAACATAACTTCCTGTTCCGAGGACGTGAGGACGACGGTCCTATGTCAGAATTGTTCAGATAATAACTACAGAACGAAGCCAACATCAGCATGAGCTTTGGTTGTGAATGGTATGAACTTTGAACTCTTATTCACTACAGAAGTGATACCTCCTCGCTGTTGAGTTAGCAACAGCAGCTGCAAACGCAAGTTAGGAAGGAAGAGACAGAGTATCCCGTCTACCACACAACAACATTACTACAACGTATCCAATTTACCAGCAGAGACATTCTTCAAAGGACTCGGTTGGGAAACACAGCCTTCCATCTACAACCAACCTACTGAAGCGCAGCTTAGAGTAAATATTTATTGCATTTTCCTTTTCCAAATGGGTGGTAATTTAGAATGCATAAGATACTGTATTTATGATAGCACAGCTTCTTCCTTTGTTACTCAGTCTTCCCGCTCTCTCACTAAAACCCAGCCCTTTTCTTTTGTGTAACAAGCTGTCATATCTGTTCCGCCCGCTAGGGACGTTTTCTTTTATGACGTAATTTGTAATCAAGTTATGATTAATTGTGTGTAATTCTGTGATGATTAGTTAGGTATTTAGTAAATAAATAATTAAACCCAATTTTGTATTGCTGATTCAACTTGTTACCCAGGGTTCGTACAGATAAAATAATTTACAACTTTCAGATGAGACTGAATTAAGACAACGATTGATATTGACTGCTAGTGATGTAAAATATTACTAGGTCTTTAAGAGTTTATTCGGAAAATAACAGCTCTATAAATATTATTTCGTGGTGACCGACTCTAGTTAATTACATTTACATGATTAGCTCAATCAGGTGATATTAATTACAGAGAAATTATTTTATAGAATAGCATGTCATATCAATTAATCCGGCATAACCAAAGACACAACACCACGGTAAGCACGAGGAGTTGGTCTCCTTCCAGGTCTCCCACTGGACTCAGCCAATCTCCTCGTGTGCCCAACCCCCCAAAAAATATTTGGGCTGCCTCTCAGGCTTCCGTGCTAGACGTATACCCTCATATCGTCACACTTCCTCTATTCTCCGGTATTTCTCCTCCTTAGAACAGCGATACTCCCCAGGCTGCGTCCAGGGTCCTGCTCCATCTAGTATTTCCTCCCATGTCCAGGATACTTTTCTGTCCAAAATCTCCTCCCAAGTCCATAACGTCTGCTTCTCCTTTTCACGCTGCTTGGTCCTGTTATGGTGGGTTATTCTGTCACGTCCGTCGTAATGAGGAGACCAAGGCGCAGCGTGATTGGAATACATTCTTCTTTTATTAAAACGAAGAACACTAAATAAACTAACAAAACGAATGTGAAGCTATAAACAACTAGTGCTGACATGCAACTACACATGGGCAATAACCCACAAAACCTAAATGGCAACCTAAATAGGATCCACAATCAGAGACAACGATGAACAGCTGTCTCTGAGTGGGAACCAATTCAGGCCACCAAAGACCTATACAATACAAAAAAAAAAAAACATATATACAACAAAAAACCAGACAAGACAAATGCACACATACGACCCTCGTCACAAATAAGCTGAGTCAACGGTCCTATGGACTGTACAACGTTCTGTGGGGTGCAGACATCCACAAAGATCACCCAATCTGACATGAATTGTGCCAATCATCCACTAATTAATTACAATGAACAAAAATATAAACGCAACATGCAACAATTTCAGATATTTTACTGAGTTACAGCTCATAAAAGGAAATCAGTCAATTTGAAAACATTAATTACGCCCTAAAACTATGGGTTTCACATGACTGTGAATACAGATATGCACCTGTTGGTCACAGATTAGGGGCTTGGATCAGAAAACCATTTAGCATCTGGTGTGACCACCATTTGCCTCATGGGAGCGCGACACATCTCTTTCACATAGAGTTGATCAGGTTGTTGATTGTGGCCTGTGGAATGTTGTCCCACTCCTCTTAAATGGCTGTGCGAAGTTGCTGGATATTAACGGGAACACGCAGTCATGCACGTTGATAAAATCAAAACAAACTTCATTGGTCACATACACATGGTTAGCAGATGTCAGTGCGAGTGTAGCGAAATGCTTGTGCATCTAGTTCTGACCATGCAGTAATATCTAACAAGTAATCTAACAAGTTCACAACAACTACCTTATACACACAAGTGTAAAGGAATGAATAAGAATATGTACATATGAATATATGGATGAGCGATGGCTGAACGGCACAGGCAAGATGCAGTAGATGGTATGGAGTACAGTATATACATATGAGATGAGTAATGTAGGGTATGTAAACATTATAGACTGCTCAAAAATAAAGGGAACACTAAAATAACACATCCTAGATCTGAATGAATAAAATATTTTTATTACATAGTTGAATGTGCTGACAACAAAATCACACAAAAAATATCAATGGAAATCAAATGTATCAACCCATGGAGGTCTGGATTTGGAGTCACACTCAAAATGAAAGTGGAAAACCACACTACAGGCTGATCCAACTTTGATGTAAAGTCCTTAAAACAAGTCAAAATGAGGCTCAGTAGTGTGTGTGGCCTCCACGTGCCTGTATGACCTACCTACAATGCCTGGGCATGCTACTGATGAGGTGGCGGATGGTCTCCTGAGGGATCTCCTCCCAGACCTGGACTAAAGCATCCGCCAACTCCTGGACAGTCTGTGATGCAATGTGGCGTTGGTGGGTGGAGCGAGACATGATGTCCCAGATGTGCTCAATTGGATACAGCTCTGGGGAACGGGCGGGCCAGTCCATTGCATCAATGTCTTCCTCTTGCAGGAACTGCTGACACACTCCAGCCACATGAGGTCTAGCATTGTCTTGCATTAGGAGGAACCCTGGGCCAACCGCACCAGCATACGGTCTCAAAAGGGGTCTGAGGATCTCATCTCGATACCTAATGGCAGTCAGGCTACCTCTTGCGAGCACATGGAGGGCTGTGCGGCGGCCCCCCAAAGAAATGCCACCCCACACTATGACTGACCCACCGCCAAACCGGTCATGCTGGAGGATGTTGCAGGCAGCAGAACATTCTCCACGGCATCTCCAGACTCTGTCACGTCTGTCACATGTGCTCAGTGTGAACCTGCTTTCATCTGTGAAGAGCACAGGGCGCCAGTGGTGAATTTGCCAATCTTGGTGTTCTCTGGCAAATGCCAAACGTCCTGCACGGTGTTGGGCTGTAAGCACAACCCCCACCTGTGGACGTCGGGCCCTCATACCACCCTCATGGAGTCTGATTCTGCCCATTTGAGCAGACACATGCACATTTCTGGCCTGCTTTAGGTCATTTTGCAGGGCTCTGGCAGTGCTCCTCCTGCTCCTCCTTGCACAAAGGCGGAGGTAGCGATCCTGCTGCTGGGTTGTTGCCCTCCTACGGCCACCTCCACGTCTCCTGATGTCCTGGCCTGTCTCCTGGTAGCGCCTCCATGCTTTGGACACTACGCTGACAGACACAGCAAACCTTCTTGCCACAGCTCGCATTGATGCTCCATCCTGGATGAGCTGCACTACCTGAGCCACTTGTGTGGGTTGTAGACTCCGTCTCATGCTACCACTAGAGTGAAAGCACCGCCAGCATTCAAAAGTGACCAAAACATCAGCCAGGAAGCATAGGAACTGAGAAGTGGTCTGTAGTCACCACCTGCAGAACCACTCCTTTATTGGGGGTGTCTTGCTAATTGCCTATAATTTACACCTGTTGTCTATTACATTTGCACAACAGCATGTGAAATGTATTGTCAATCAGTGTTACTTCCGAAGTGGCCAGTTTGATTTCACAGAAGTGTGATTGACTTGGAGTTACATTGTGTTGTTTAAGTGTTGCCTTTATTTTTCCAACAGTGTATAAAGTGTCATTGTTTAAAGTGACTAGTGATACATCGGATGTAATAAATGTTTAATGGCTAGAGATTTGAGTCAGTATGTTGGCAGCAGCCACTCAATGTTAGTGATGGCTGTTTAACAGTCTGATGTCCTTGAGATAGAAGCTGTTTTTTATTCTCTACGTCCCAGCTTTGATGCATCTTTTCTGACTTCGCATTCTGGATGATAGAGGGGTGAACAGGCAGTGGTTCGGGTGATTGTTGTCCTCGATGATCTTTTTGGCCTTCCTGTGACATCGGGTTGTGTCTGTGTCCTGGAGGGCAGGTTGTTTGCCCCTGGTGATGCATTGTGCAGACCTCACTACCCTCTGGAGAGCCTTGTGGTTGTGGGCAGAGCAGTTGCCTTACCAGGTGGTAAGTTTGTGAGTGTGAGTGTTTTCTTCAGCCGCCTGAGGTGGAAGAGGCGCTGTTGCGGCTTCTTCACCACGGTATCTTTGTGTGTGGACCATTTCAGGTTGTCAGTGATGTGTACGCCGAGGAACTTAAAACTTTCCACATTCTCCACTACTGTTCCGTCGATGTGGATAGGGGGGTGCTCTCTCTGCTGTTTCCTGATGTTCACAATCATCTCCTTTTGTTGACGTTGAGTGTGAGGTTATTTTCTTGACACCACACTCCGAAGGCCCTCACCTCCTCCCTGTAGGCCGTCTCGTCATTGTTGGTAATTAAGCCTAACACTGTAGTGTCATCCTCAAACTTTAGGATTGAGTTGGAGGCGTGCATGGCCACGCAGTCATGGGTGAACATGGAGTACAGGAGAGGGCTGAGAACGCACCCTTGTGGGGCCCCAGTGTTGAGGATCAGCGGGGTGGAGATGTTGTTTCCTACCCTCACCACCTGGGGGTGGCCCGTCAGAAAGTCCAGGACCCAGTTGCACAGGGCGGGGTCGAGACCCATGGTCTCGAGCTTAAGGCTACTATGGTGGTAAAGTTTGGAGGGTTCTATGGTGTTAAATGCTGAGCTGTCGTCGATTAACAGCATTCTTACATAGGTATTCAGGTAGGGTGGAGGTGATATGATCCTTAACTAGTCTCTCAAAGCACTTCATGATTACGGAAGTGAGTGTTACGGGATGCTAGTCATTTAGCTCAGTTGCCTTAGCTTTCTTGGGAACAGGAAAAATGGTGGCCCTCTTGAAGCATGTGGGAACAGCAGACTGGGATAGAGATTGATTGAATATGTCCGTAAACACACCAGCCAGCTGGTCTGCACAAGCTCTGAGGACACGGCTAGGGATGCCGTCTGGGCTGGCAGACTTGCGAGGGTTAACAAGTTTAAATGTTTTACTCACGTTGGCTGCGGTGAAGGAGAGCCCGCAGGTTTTGTTAGCAGGCCGTGTCGGTGGCACTGTATTGTCCTCAAAGCGAGTAAAGAAGTTGTTTAGTTTGTTTGGGAGCAAGACATCAGGGTCCCCGACAGGGCTGGTTTTCTTTCTGTAGTCCGTGATTGACTGTAAACCCTGCCACATACCTCTCGTGTCTGAGCCTTTGAAATGCGCCTCTACGTTGTCTCTATATTGACGCTTAGCTTGTTTGATTGCCTTGCGGAGAGAAAAGCTACACTGTTCGGTCATTCGGTCATGTTTCCGGTCGCCTTGCCCTGACTAAAAACTGCCCTCAGTTTTGCTTGAATGCTGCCATCAATCCACGGTTTCTGGTTGGGGAAGGTTTTAATTGTCGCCGTGGGTACAACATCCCTGATGCACATGCTAAGAAACTCGCTCACCGAATCAGCGCATTCATCAATGTTGTTGTTCGACGCTATCCGGAACATATCGCAGTCCACGTGATCGAAGCAATCTTGAAGCGTGGAATCAGATTGGTTGCACCAGTGTTGAACAGACCTGAGCATGGGCGTTTCCTGTTTTAGTTACCGTCTATAGGCAGGGATCAACAAAATTGAGTCGTGGTCAGATTTGCCACAAGGAGCACGAGCGATGGCTTTGTATGCGTCACGGAAGTTAGAGTAACAATGATCCAGAATTTTTCCAGCCCGGTTCGCACATTCGATATGCCTTGACTAGCCTTGTTAAAATCCCCAGCTACAATAAATGCAGCCTCAGGATATGTGGTTTCCAGTTTACATAGAGTTCAATAAAGTTATTTCAGAGCCTTCGAGGTGTCTGCTTGGGGGTTTGGATGTACACGACTGTGACTAGAATCGAAGAGAATTCTCTTGGAAGATAATGCGGTCAGGATTTGATTGTAAGGAAATCTAAGTCAGGTGCACAAAATTACTTGAGTTACTCTATGTTGTCATGATCACACCACGACTCGCCAATCATAAGGCATACACCCCCGCCCTTCTTCTTACCAGAGAGATATTTGTTTCTGTCAGAGCGATGCATGATGAAACCAGGTGGCTGTACCAACTGATAACGTGATCCAGAGCATCTCAAACATGCTCAATGGGGGACATTTCTGGTGAGTATGCAGGCCATGGAAGAAGTGGGACATTTTTAGCTTCAGGAATTTGTACCATCCTTTGCGACATGAGGTTGTGCATTATTATGCTGAAACATTAGGTGATGGCGGTGGATGAATGGCATATCAATGGGTCTCAGGATCTCATTACGGTATCTGTGCATTCAAATTGCCATTGATAAAATGCAATTGTGGTTGTTGTCTGTAGCTTATGCCTGCCCCTACCATAAACCCACCAATACCATGGGGCACTCTGTTCACAACGTCGACATCAGCAAACTGCTCGCCCCCACACGACGCCATACTCATGGTCTGCGGTTGTGAGGCCGGTTGGAAGTACTGCCAAATTCTCTAAAAATCACGTGGGAGGCGGCTTATGGTAGAGAAATTAACATTAAATGATCTGGCAACAGCTCTAGTGGACGTTCTGCAGTCAGCATGCCAATTGCATGCTCCCTCAAAACTTGAGACATTGTGTTGTCTGACCAAAATGCACATTTTAGATTGGCCTTTTATTGTCCCCAATTGTCAAGCTGTTTAATCAACTTCTTGATATGCCACACCTGTCAGGTAGTTGGATTATCATAGCAAATCAGAAATGTCTACTAACAGGGATGTAAACGCATTTGTGCTCAGAATTTGAGAGAAATAAGCTTTTTGTGTGTATGGAAACTTTCCAGAATCTTTTATTTCAGCACACTTTACATGTTGCATTTATGTTTTTGTTCAGTGAAACTAATGTAATTTCTTACACCTTTAACTATCTCACAGAAAGGAAGAAGGAAGGAAAAACCTGGAATGTACCCACTGGGCACACACTGGTTGAATCAATGTTTGTTCCACGTGGATTAGACCATGAATCGAAGTCTGTGCCCAGTGGATTGTCCAGAAAATCCCCCATAAGAGTTAGCTGGAGTTGCACTGTTGAGTCCATTTCCTCCACTAGGAGCTGAAAGGAATACGTCAAGGCATTCAAGTAGGCCTAAATGTAGAACATAATTATTGTCTTAACAGCATTGAGCTTTATTAATTGAAGAGCTGTTTTTAGGATGCCAAAAAGACTCAATGCCAAATGGCTTTTTAATGTTTTGCGTTCATTGCCAGGATAGTGACCTGTCACTTCTGTTTAAACTTCACACTAATCACAGATTCAGGAAGTGAAACACAGCACTGATCTAGTGTTAATCAATCAATCAATCAATCACTTAACTTGACAACCCCTCAAAATATAACCAAGCAAGCTGTCTTACATGAACCATTATCCACCATAAGTGACTGCAACAAATTCTATAATATAATGAGATTAGATAATCTCGTCATAGGTGTCCACAGACATGGAGGCCCTTAGTTCATAAGTAGTTGCTGTTTGTGCATTGACTCTATACTGAACAAAACTATAAACGCAACATTTTTTCCATCCGTACAAAAAGCTTATTTCTCTCAAATTTTGTGCCCAAATTTGTTTACATCCATGTTTATGAGCATTTCTCCTTTGCCAAGATAATCAGATGTGGCATAACAAGAAGCTGATTAACAACATGATCATTACACAGGTGCACATTGTGCTGCGGATGATGAAAGGCCAATCTAAAATGTGCAGTTTGGTCACACAACATAATGCCAGAGATGTCTCAAGTGTCAAGAGCATGCAATTGGCATGCTGACTTCAGGAATGTCCAAGAGCTGTTGCCAGATAATTGAATGTTCATTTCTCTACCACAATCTGACCCAAACGTTGTTTTAGAGAACTTGGCCGTACGTCCCACTGGTCTCACAACCGCAGACCATATGTAACCACGCCAGCGCAAATCAAATCAAATCTTATTTGTCACATGTGCCAAATACAATAAGTGTAGACCTGACCATACTTACAAGCCCTTAACCAACAATGCAGTTCAAGATTTATTTACTGAATAAACTAAAGAGATTTTTTTTAAATAAAATAAAACATTTCAAAAATACAGGGGGTACCGGTACCCAGTCAATGTGCAGGGGGTAGAGTTTAGTCGAGGTAATTTGTAAAGTAACTATGCATAGATAATAATCAGTGAGAAGCAGCAGTGCAAAAACAAGGGGGGGGGAGTAAATGTAAATAGACTGGGTGGCCATTTGATTAATAGTTCAGCATGTTTATGGCTTGGGGGTAGAAGCTGTTAAGGAACCATTTGGTCCTAGACTGAAGTACTGCTTGACATGCGTTGGTAGAGAGAACAGTCTATGACTTGGGTGACTTGGACCTTCCTCTGACACCGCCTAGTATGAGGTTCTGGATGTCAGGAAGCTTGTCCCCAGTGATATATTGGGCCGTACGCACTACCCTCTGTAGCTCCTTACGGTCAGATGCAGAGCAGTTGCCATAACAGGCTGTGATGCAACCGGTCAGGATGCTCTCGATGGTGCAACTGTAGAACATTTTGAGGATCTGGGGACCCATGCCAAATCTTTTCAGTCTCCTGAGGGGGAAAAGGTGTTGTCGTGCCTCTTCACAACTGTCTTGGTGTGTTTGGACCATGATAGTTCGTTGGTGATGTGGAACTTGAAACTCTTGACCCGCTCCACTTCAGCTACGTCGATGTTAATGGAGGCCTGTTTGGTCCTCCTTTTCCTATAATCCATGATCATCACCTTTGTCTTACTCTCATTGAGGGAGAGGTTGTTGTCCTGGCACCACACTGCCAGGTCTCTGATCTCCTCCCTATAGGCTGTCTCATCTTTGTCGGTGATCAGGCCTACCTACCACTGTTGTGTTTTCAGAAACTTAATGAGGGTGTTGGAGTTGTGCTTGGCCACGCTGTCATGGGTGAATGGGGAGTACAGGAGGGGACTAAGCACACACCCTATGAGGAGCCCCAGTGTTGAGGATGAGCATGGCAGATGTGTTGTTGCCTACTCTTACCACCTGGGGCGGCCAGTCAGGAAGTCCAGGAGCCAGTTGCAGAGGGAGCAGTTTGCTGATGTCAACGTTGTAAACAGAGTGCCCCATGGTGACGGTGGCATTATGCTATGGGCAGGCATAAGCTAAGGACAACGAACACAATTGCATTTTATCGATGGCAATTTTAATGCACAGAAATACCCGGACGAGATCCTGAGGCCCATTTTTTTAAGGTACCTGTGACCAACAGATGCATATCTGTATTCCCAGTCATGTGAAATCCATAGATGAGGGCCTAATTTCATTTGACTTGCAGTTTTTTCTTTGGGTATTGGATAATGCAGTGAAAACTGTAGGAAAACATCTTTTAAACAAAGTTAATTCATGTTCTGTGTGCATGTTTCCCAGAATTACCTGTTCAGAGGTTGCCTATAAATAATGAACCATGACTTTTATTTTGCTTTTTTTCTTGAACGTTTGCGCTCACTAAATATCATGTTATGGTTTATTCCAAATTGTCTGAAGCCACTAAATGAAGTTGTACGTAGTGCAAAGTGTTGTTATAACTAATAGCCAACAAGCCTCAAAGTTATTAAAGTATGAAAAACAAATATGATTAAATCAGGGACTGAGGTAAAGCAGTGAGATACAATACTCCACCTCTGGGGTAGAATAACATTCACAGCAGTATCCAAGTCAATTATATATAAAAAATGATAATCCAGTCTGAGATCAGATAAGCATCAGCAGCCACCTAGTTTCATCTCCTCTCATGAAGAGAAGATCAATGTCAATGATGGGGTGATTGTGGTAAACAACTTTCTCACATGTCGGTGTATTCCAGTCTGGTTCTGCTTGTAGTTGAATGTACAGATAACTGCCAAAATAAAGGAAACATTTGAGTATGTAGTGTTCTGACATTTTCCTGGCATGGTTTAGGACCACTCAACACCTTAGAGGGCAAGGTAAACGCCAACAAATACACAGCCATTCTGAGTGAACACCAACTTAGGGTGAATAATTTCTGTCCTGGCGGGAGTGGTCACTTCCAGGATGACAATGCCACCATCCACAGTGGTCCGAGAATCGTTTGATGAGCATGAAAACAATATAAACCATATGCCATGGCTGTCTCAGTCACCAGATCTCAACCCAATTGAACACTTTTGGGAGATTCTGGAGCGGCGCCTGAGACAGAGTTTTCCACCACAATCAACAAAACAACATGGATGAATGAGGTCACATCCCTCCAATAGAGTTACAGTCACTTGTAGAATGTATGCCAAGGCGTATTGAAGCTGTTCTGGCAACACGTGGTGGTCCTATTAAAGACACTTTATGTTGGTGTATCCATTATTTTGGCAGTGAACTGTACCTTGCCAGGGCAGAGCTGATCTCTGCATGATGCTACAGTTTAACTTACAGTTATGAATATAACTACTGTTCCCTGAAAGAGGGAACGAGGTATAACATATTATGGGGGAAACAGAATAATAGAGTGCTGCCATGGCAGACCAAGGCTTAAACCCACAGGGAACTGTGGTAGCCCTGATAAGTATGGCTTTCACTTCAGTAGTGATAAATTCTTGAACTTTTTGATGAAAATATCATGATCATTAGAAAGCAAATTACAGACTCCTCTTTAAATCTGCGTATTTCTCCAACGCACAGTTGTCCTGAGTCTGCACAACACTGCCAGGACATAGGTTCAAGGGAGACACTCAAGTTTTTTAATACTATATCTCTTGACACATTGATGAATATAATCAGGCCTCTAAACCTTCAAGCTGCATACTGGACCCTATTCCAACTAAACTACTGAAAGAGCTGCTTCCTGTGCTTGGCCCTCCTATGTTGAACATAATAAACGGCTCTCTATCCAAAGGATGTGAACCAAACTCACAAAAAGTTGCAGCTTCTCTTGACAAAGCCAAACCTTGACTCAGAAAATATAAAAAACGATCAGCCTATATCAAAATTATCATTCCTCTCAATTTTTTTAGATAAAGCACAGCAACTTACTGCCTTCCTGAAGACAAACAATGTACACAAATCGCTACAGTCTGGTTTTATACCCTATCATAGCACTGAGACTGCACTTGTGAAGGTGATAAATTACCGTTTAATGGGTTCAGACTGAGGCTCTGCATCTGTCCTCATGCACCTAGACCTTAGTGCTGCTTTTGAAACCATTGATCACCGCATTCTTTTGGAGAGATTGGAAACCCAAATTGGTCAACACGGACAAGATCTGGCCTGATTTAGATATTATATGTTGGAAAGATATCAGTTCGTCTCTGTAGATGGTCAACTACAAATCAACCGTAAATGTTGGTGTTCCTCAAGGCTCAGTTTTAGGACCACTATTGTTTTCACTATATATTTTTTTACCTCTTGGTGATGTCATTCAGAAACATAATGTTAACTTTCACTTCTACCCGGACTACACACAGCTGTACATTTTGATGAAACATGGTGAAGCCCCAAAGTTTCCCTCCCTGGAAGACTGTGTTTCAGACATAAGGAAGTGGATGATGTCAAATGTTCAACTTTTAAACTCGAACAAAACAGACGCTAATTCTAGGTCCCAAGAAACAAAGAGATCTTCTGTTGAATCTGACAATTAATCAAATAAAACTGTGAATGACCTCGGCGTTACTCTGGACCCTGATCTCTCTTTTGACGAACATATCAAGACTGTTTCAACTAGGTTAGACTACTGCAGTGCTCGACTGTCAATGGTGTATTTGAGGCAAAGTCAGGTGCAGCAGAGCAGAGCATAATGAACAGGCGTACTTTTATTAAAGTTCCAAAAACGAGAGCACTACATAAATCAAACGCGCTCAAGAAACAGAACATAAAAGTAAAGCTCGTAAACTAACACCACATAACATGAAACAATTACACACGAAACGTGATGGGAAACAGAGGGTTAAATACAAGTAGATTGATTGAGGAAATGAAAACCAGGTGTGTATGGAAACAAGACAAGACAAATGGATACATGAAAAATGGGTGATGGCTAGAAAGCCGGTGAGGTCAATCGCTGAACGCCGCCCGAACAGGGAGAGGAGCCAACTTCGGCAGAAGTCGACAGTACCCCCCCCCCTTCACGCGCTGCTCCAGTGGCGCGCCAACAACGGCCTCAAGGACAACCCGGAGGATGAGGCGCAGGGCGATCCGGGCGGCGACGGTGGAACTCCGGCAGCATTCATGATCCACAACATCTGCAACCGGAACCCATCACCTCTCCTCCGGTTCGTACCCCTCCCACTCCACGAGGTACTGAAGGCTTCCCACCCCATGCCTCGAATCCAGGAAGGAACGAATGATGTACGCCCCCTCGATGTCCAAAGGGGGGCGGAGGGACCTCCCGCACCTCAGATTCCTGGAGCAGACCAGCCACCACGATAATAAGATAATCAGAGGGAAACTGTAATCTATAACATACCTCGTTCACCCCCCTCAGGACTTTAAATGGCCCCACAACCCGCGGACCCAGCTTCCGGGAAGGCAGGCAGATGGGCAGGTTACGGGTCGAGAGCCAGCCGAGGTCTCCTGGTGAGCACACCGGGGTCTCACTGCGGTGATGGTCTCACTGCAGTGAAGGTGTCCTGATAGTGGGAAGAGCTGTCAATCTCTACATGACTAACCGAGATGGCTTCAATATAAACCTTCAATGTGGAAAAAGAAAGGCCCTGCTCAAAACGGTCTTGCATGAATGAACTTCAAAATGTCCACCAAAGAGCTCTGAACAAGGAGACAGTCCTTTAACCCTTAAACGCACGGCACTTATATGTATGCAACCCTCCCGTAGAGGGTGCACAAGCTGACTGTACAATCGTAATCACGTTCGAGGGTAAACCCCTAGCCTTCAAATTCAACCTTTCAGGGGGAAAACCCACAGATCTGCAGTCGTTGGTGCCAAATTCTCCTGGGACAATAGATCACAATGACACGAAATGCCCCATGGGTCCAGGTCCATCTATGGGAACCACCAAAATCAACAACAGACCCTCCTGGCGGACCCTCTCTACGGTGGCCTGAATCAGTTCCACCGGAGGAATGCATTGCGCAGGGTTCGAGGCCAATGATACGCCAAAGCAACCGATCCCAATTGAGTGCCCAGATTCCTTATTGAGAAGAACAGAAGACAATGCAAGTTTTCTCGCAATGCTTAAGATCTATGATGGCCTTTTCAAACCGGTCCTATATCTGGGCCAACCCAGAGGGATGCAGTCTCCATTCTGTAGAGATAGGACTCCCCCTGGAAATATATTGGCTCCCACGTTAAGAGATCCAGGAACATACGCTGCCCTGAGCGACACTGCTCCATACGAGCAAATCACGTGCCAGGTTTAGGAGAGAGAGAGAGACGGCTATCGCCCAACGCTGAAACAGATGCATCAACAGAAGTACCAGAGGCACCACACACATCAGAGGCCATCAGACTGCAAGAATAAGCAATAAGTGCCCCATCTGAAACTGTACTAGACAGAGCAGGAATGCGACACTCCTCTGTTAGGACAAAAACGCATGATTCAGAACCGAGTCCAAAACGAGACCCAGAAACTGAATGTGCTGAGCCAAACAACTTGTCTTGTGATTCACTATGAACCCCAGAGACTGAATATGGGAAACCAGCATCGCAGAGTGGAGCTCCACCTGTGCTCTCGACTCCGCTATGACCAGCCAATCGGAGCACACTGCTAGTTTACCAAACATTGTCTCCAAAAGGGGCCGAACACCAACCTGAGGACTGGAATAAGTATTTGCAAAGTATTTTTTTTTAATAAGTATTTTTTTATAATAAAGACCTGATTGGCGGGGTGCGGCAGAGATGGTTGTATTGTCTATCCCATCTCCACAGAGGAACTCTAGAGTTCTGTCAGAGTGACCATCAGGTTCTTGGTCACCTCACTGACCAAGGCCCTTCTCCCCTGATCACTCAGTTTGGCCGGGCAGTCAGCTCTAGGATGAGTCTTCGTGGTTCCAAACATCTTCCTTTTTAGAATGATGGATGCCACTGTGTTCTTGGGGACCTTCAACACTGCAGACATTTTTTAGTACCCTTCCCCAGATCTGTGCCTCGACCCAATCCTGTCTCGGAGCTTTACGGACAATTTTTTCCACCTCATGGCTTGGTTTTTGCTCTGACAAGCACTGTCAGCCGTGGAACCTTATGTAGACAGGTGTGTGTCTTTCCAAATCATGTCCAATCAATTGAATTTATCACAGGTGGACTCCAATCAAGTTGTAGAAACATCTCAAGGATGATCAATGGAAACAGGATGCACCTGAGCTCAATTTCGAGTATCATAGCAAAGTGTCTGAATAATTTTCTAAATAAGGTATTATCTGCTTTTCTTTTTAACACATTTGCTAAAATTTCTAAAATCCTGTTTTTGATTATTCATTATGGGGTATTGTGTGTAGATTGCTGAGGATTTAAAAAAATAATTTTAGAAAAAGGCTGTAACGTAACAAAATGTGGAAAAGTCTGGGTCTTAATACTTTCTGAAGTCCTCTATGCTCTCTAAGCACTTTCCTACCTGTATCTGGGCAGAGGAGGAGACAATGAATACGACAAGTCTGCTCTCTAACCCAGTTTGCTACAATAGATTTTCCCTCAAGACAGCTCTGCAAGTGTTATAATGTCAAAAAAGTTTGTTACTCACTAAATCAAGAGCTTGGGATGGTGAGATTAAATCTCCAAAAAGATGATTCTTATATAATTGGCTTTAAAGTTCCAAACCATCATTGATTTGAATGATGTCGGCACCTCCAATGAAAATCACTCATTACTGCCATGTACAGTATCCTGTACAGTATCCCAAAAGATCTTTGATTTCATCACATACATCATATCAACCTACCAACCTATTGTTTCACACGCGCTACATGGAATGCAATAATATTTCATGTAAAAGGTGGATTTGGCTCATGCGCACTTGGTGAAAAACAGTACATAGATTATTTCTAGACAATCTTTTGGGGTTGCTTGTAAATGTATTTTATACCTTTTTTGGAAGTGCACACTGGGCATGACAGCAGTAAACGAATATAGTTTCTCAGTGAAGCTACATACTTTGTGAGTAACAAATGCATTTTGATCATCTTTTTTTTTCTTTTTTTTTTAAATTTTACCCCTTTTTCTCCACAATTTTGTTATTTAATTATTTAATGATGCCTTGTACTAGATACAGTACATACAACTAATACAACTTGAAACTTGATTATTACATTATCTATTAATTGGCATGTACATGACGTCACGACTTCCGCCGAAGTTGGTCCCTCTCCTTGTTCGGCGGTTGACGTCACCAATCTTCTAGCCATCACTGATCCATTTTTCATTTTCCATTGATTTTGACTTGTCTTCCTTCACACCTGGTTCCAATCCCATCAATTACATGTTGTGTTTTTAACCCTCTGTTTCCCACCATGTTCTGATTGTGTTACAATAACTAGGAGTGGTGGGTGGAATCAGGCGCAGAGAGCAGGGTTCAGTCGTTTTGTCAAATTTATTCCCCAGCGCAACAAAAACGGTTACGCCAACACACAGGGCGTATATAAATTGCCAGTCCAAACAATAGGACAGAAATAGTCCGGCGAATAAGGATATGAACAAAATAACACCATCCAACACAGATTAACAAAAAACAAGCCCGCACAAATACCCAGCGGGCCTAGTGCCCTTAAATAATCTACAAACAAACCCTAATACAAAACAGGTGTACCCAATTACCCAATAACCAAAACAAACGGAAAGGAAATCGATGGCAACTAATAGGCGGGCGACGACGACCGCCGAGCCCCGCCCGAACAGGAAGAGGCACCATCCTCGGCGAGGTTCGTGACAGATTGTTTGTTTGTATGGTCGTGTATATGTATCGGTGCGCGACTTTTAATTTATGTTGTATTTTGGTTTTGGAGTTTTTGTTAAGTGTACTAAACAATTCCATTTATGCCAAGTTCGATTCTCCTGAGCCTGAATTCCCTGCCACCTACACACATGTTGTAACACATGACCACAGTTGTTGTCATAATAATCATTGTTGCAGTGAACCTGCAATGTATTTTAATCTTTAAAAATTATCTATGAAATACTATATTAATGAATGCAACACAGCTTTGGAGACACCCCCATCTAAAAAACAAATGGTTATGACCACTTAGCACTTTAGGAAATTAAGCTTCTCCTCTCAACTGTGCCGCACAGCTTGCAAAATGATTGCTGTCCTTAATGAGAAATTGCCAACTTTACCCTCTTTATGTAAAAAATAAAAACTGCCATTATTATTCAAAGACAGACAACCTAGCTCAGAAGGTTACATAGTTATACAATTATCTCAAAATGCTTCTCACTCACACTTGATTCAGGAGAGGATTGATTTTCTCTGCTTTAACCAAGAAGTTTGATATTGCAAGCCAGCCACTTATAGCCAGAAACCAAATGCATAGCTGGAGCCCTGAGCTGGAGAAAATGTATTTTGCACATTTTAGACAGAATAGTTATCTTATAAGATATTTATCTGGCAAACATTTTATAGTGAATTTCAAGTGTAACTTGATCACCTCTCTTGTGCTGCTCAACAGTGATCATCACATCATAAAACTTCTGTTTGCTCCATGTGCTCTTTGTTAACAAACACACCATGTGACTGCCTCATGATAAAAAAAATCTGGGGGAGGGGGGACGGTATTGAAAATCATAACATTGATATTTCAAAATACCCGGTATATGGTATATACTGCCAATGTCTATTGTCCATAATTGTTGATTATACGATAATACAATTATTGTGCCAGGCAATTTTTTTCCCACAGTTTACTCACTTTCTTTACCCCTGAAGGTCAAAGCAATTGAGCGCAGAATTGCCTTGATTGTAGTGCTCTGAAGCTGATCCTCTTAAGTGTGAGGGCTTTTGAAATTGGGCTGGTAGGACTTTGGCTTACAGCTTATCCTGGAGTAACTGGTGTGAAAAATGTGTTCAGAATGTGTGAGAGCCTCTGCTCCTCCGGCGTTGTCTACAGCCCCTGGTGGGGAGCCCTGTGCAGGTGGCTGGCTAAACAGCCCAGCACACAGCAGATAACGGCCTCCTCACCTGATTGGATGACAGAGAACCACTCCTCTTGCGGTCTCCTCGCCAGCTGTGAGCAAGAAGGTAGAAGCCAGAAGCCAGGGTGAGGTGGAGGCTCTGTCCACTCAAGTCATTAAGTCATTATATAGGTCTTCTGAAAAGCCAAGGGCAGAGCTACGTCTCCTCACACAAGATATAGCAGTAAACATCTTTAGTATAGGCTCCTTGCAAATACAATTATTCTGAACTGTGTAATACAATTGAGACATACCGTACATGACGTGTTGGTAAAAGTGAAAGTCTCATTCAATCGATGAGTTTAGTTTTTTTTTCAGAAATGTAAAATGTGTTTTAGTTTGTTTCTCTATATACTGTATTAAATTGACATTTGTCAACATCATCATACTTGGAAGCATTTGTAAGACCAGTCAATGCTTTTCAACATTTAGAATATTTGATCAACATCCCAAAAATCTTGAAAAAATATCACTTGGTCCTCTGAGAGCAGACACAATAGATTTTTTGTTCAATTAACCAGGGATCATTTTTGTTCAATTAGCTATATTTATCTCAATAATAGTATTTCAACTTTACTTGGCAAGCTCCCTTTGTTGTTGTAATACATGTTTCATTGAAGCTTGACTTCTCATTCCATTGCATTTCTGTTGTAAATCAAAAAGAATCAATCAAAATCCTGGACAGGTGAAATATTAGGCTATATATTATCACCAATGTAATTAAATATTTTGGAGTCATGGTTAGTAACACATCTGTCACACACATTCATTGGTGTTTCTTTACACTGTGCAGTTGAAATGTTGTGGCAATATTCAGCACAAAAAAACACAAACATTGTTTTTGCTCATAAAGTCAGGCGGACATGGTGTAGTTTTTTACTTGAATGTCGAGAATATTTCTGCATTTAAAAACCAGTGGGAATTTCCCCATCTGTAAGGCACTCTGGCACAAGTAATAATGCTATTTCTAAAGACCCAGGGCAAGGATTTACAGAGCACCATTAGGGCAATAACGAGAAGCTGTTTAATGCCCTCATCAGCATATCTATAAATAATACAGTAGCACCTTAAATTTCATTTCTTTGATTCCATTTATGACTTGGCCAGTTCTTAGATTCCCCCTTTCCTGCATATACTTTCCAGTATGTTCATGTACAGTAGTATCTGTCATTCGTATTCCTGATTGGATGTGTATCTGCATTTTTGACCTTTGTAAATCAGTAATTCTTCCAGGTGATATTCTCCATAAGCCTTTCATAGCGACAGAAAGGCATGAGTTGTAAATGGGTTTGGAATTTATTTTCCCCATTGCATTGTGTATTAATAACAAAGAGAGTAAAATATGCAAATCCACTTCGAAGCATGCATCCAGTTGCACATTTGTGGTAAGGGGAGGTCTGTGTAGAATGGTAATATTTCTGTTTATTTATTTCACGTTTCATGAAACCAATGGATTATACAAGCTAAGGCAACCTGCCCCCTAGTAGAGAAGGCCATACTGTAGCACTACCTAGAGGGCAGACACTGTGATGCCCATGAGACCACACGCACAAACACAAGCACACACACACACTGACAGACAGACAGACAGAAACTGAGGCACGTATAGTAGAGGATATGTGGAGACTTGGAACCGAGAAGAACAGAGATTCCGGGTCGAACATTGAGTCGCCCCAGTCTGAACTGCAGAAACCTCTGCTACAGTGCTCTGACCTGACAGTGTTGGGCCGTTTCCAGAGCAGGCCAGGAGCCATCTCAGATGTGTCATATACCCCCATCTGTCTGCCCCCCAGGGGGACCTGCTTACCTTTGCCCTGCCATGTGTTCCTCCATAGCCTAAATTCCCAAGTCCGTGCTACCAGAGTCACAGTACAGCATCTGTCTATGCCAGATACGTCAGTCTGGGGTTAGCCTTTTCACGCCTTCTCCAGAAATACTGGGAAGATGTCCTAGTCCCAGCACTTAAAGCTTTGAGGAAAATACTCTTGACATTACAACTTCAAATAACTGTTTCACTGAAAAAGCCACTAAACCTACAACAGTTTAGATTGCTCCAGGGTGGACTGCGATCAGAAATCGGCCCTGGCATTTATAACACACCGGACCATTAAATTCCTTGAGGCCCCCACACCAGACAATTGTTTTACTTGACCACTCCACACTGGCCCATTTATTTCCTTGAAACGCCCAGTATTAGACAGATAATTATAATTTTGCACAAAACCCCCATGATAGACAGGCCTACTGTGGTAAAAATGGACCAGCCCATCTGGTATTTGCCTGAAATGCCAGATGGCCAATCCGCCCCTAAATTTCACACCATCAAGAGCCAGAACCAGACATGTGAGATGTCTTTGTAATCATCATTAACCTCAGCATCACTGCATCACAAATGCTTCTGCAAAGTCTGTCAGTAAGAGTACATGCATCTGGTCTGTAGATAATTAGTCAGAAATGCAGATACCTCAAATCAAATTGTATTTGTCAAATGCGCTGAATACAACAAGTGTAGACATAACATTAAATAATTACTTACAAGCACTTAACCAACAATGCAGTTCAAGAAATACAGAAAATCAAATATTTACTCGTCTTCCAAGATGGCGTAGCAGTCAGACGTCTTTGTCCTGTCGTGTCCCTTGTATATATCTTTTTACGTATTTTTCTTCGCATATCTTTTTAAAACATTTAAATTAAATAAATCTCAACTTCTAAATACTCTCCTGTATCACGCCTCACCCAATGTGGCGTGGATCTGTTTTTTTCTAAAGTACTTCTATTTACTTCGGATCTGGAATCCCTCAACTGAAGCTAGCCAGCTAACTACTGTCATGACTGTCCTGATCAGGTCAGGTTACAGGAGACCACAGCCCTACAGATTATCTCTCAACCCCAACAGAGGAGGAGAGATCTAGGGGTCTGAAGATGTGGGGGTTTTATGACCCCTCACGCCCCTAGTAAATCTTACGCCACAGACAAATTCCTTTTGTCCTGTTACTATGGAGAAACAGCCTCAGAACATTAAACATGAAATAAAGGGACTTTGGAACAATGTTTACCATCAGCCACAATGGTGGTCATGCCGATACATGGAATATGAAAATGTATGTCATTTTTGTTTTGTTATTAAAGGTTAATAGATGACGTTATTACGAAAACATTGAAACATCAACAGTTTACCTAGTATATGTTTGACGTTTATACATTGTACGTTGTATGGAAAATGTCCAAATCAAAGAGAATGTTTTGGTAAAGATGAAATGTGAAGTTAGTTGTCTAAAATTCGATTTGAGTCAATTCTAGATGTTGCCTCCTCTCTGCACACCGAACCCGTTAGCGCGATTACATTCGACAACATACGGTGATTGCTACATAAATAATCATATTAAACATTCATGAAAATACAAGTGTCTCACATGGTTCGAAAGCATAGAATCTTGCTAATCCAACTGCGTTGTCAAATGTAAAAAAGGAACTGCGAAAGAATACGATGCAATCATCTGAGGACAAGAGCCCCATAAAAAAAACTATTTCAACCAGGACAGGCGTAACAAAATCACAAACTGCAATAAAATAAATTGTTTACCTTTGACGATCTTCCTCTGTTTGCAATCCCAATGCTCATTGTTACACAATGAATGGTCTTTTGTTTGATAAAATCCATTTTTATAGCCTAACACGAAACATTTTGTGAACCGCTTGTGTCGTGAATTCCGTCTCATTCAATTTTCCACGACACATTCAATGTAAATACACACACTAAACGTGACTTTCAGTCATGTTTGGTTTCATTGCAATCACCTGGTTTGTTTGTAACACAACCAAACTTGACGGGTCATTTCGTGGGATGTATTAATTGAAAGAAACCGATTTGAAGACAACATGTAATGACATCATTGTGCACCAATTACATGACCACTGTTTCGTTGATTGACTGTATTTTAACCCAATGTCCACTGATCGTCTTGAAATCTAGCTGGGTAGATAGCCAATGAGCTGAGGTAAACGGCAATATGTAATGTTTATGTGTTGGAAGACCAACCCATGTAGTAAACTCCTGCGTAAATATGGTCATTCGCCATTGAAGATTCATACTGGAAGGAGCCAAGCTTGTTACGCACAGCACTATTTCGGTAACGCGCATCTTCAGCTGTTTATATATCGAACATCATGGCGAATAAGTCAGGGAAAGCTAAATCTAAGACTAGATATACAAATGTAGATAAAGTTACAGAGGAAATTGATCGTGACAGTGAAACAGATCTTCTTTTGGAAGACGATTCAGTTTGCGACCATAGCTATGACTCCAAAATGGAAGCATATTTTTTGAACGGAGAGGACATTGTTTTGGACTTCTCATGATAATGCTGTTGTTTGAAATTAATAATATGAAATATTATTTGTGATTTTTTTTAAACATTTTATTTGCAATATAAAGAAATGTAATGAAATGTGTAAAGTACAAATTGGCTATGCGTTGTGGGTGGTGGTATCTTTGTATGTATGTGAATGACCCATAGCCTGTTTGTGTGTGTATGTATGTATATATATAAAATGGAATGGAGTAGAATGTAACAGCAAACCCACACATCGCGACACAGCGACCATGCTTCCTCCAATCAGTCTACATATTATGGATGAGAGGGAGCATGGTCGAGATGCGTGTGTCTGCCGCTCCACCCCGGCTCAGGACAGACAGGAGACTCTGGCGACTCAGGACAGACGGGAGACTCTGGCGGCGCTGGACAGGCGGGAGCACCTGTAGGAATGAGACGGAGAGACAGCCTGGTGCGGGGGGCTGCCACCAGAGGGCTGGTGCGTGGAGATGGCACCGGAAAGACCGGATCGTGAAGGCGCCCTGGAGAGCTTGAGCACCGAGCCTGCCCAACCTTACCTGGTTGAATGCTCCCTGTAGCCAGGCCAGTGCGGCGAGGTGGAATAGCCCGCACCGGGCTATGCAGGCGAACCGGGGACACCATGCGCAAGGCTGGTGCCATGTAAGCCGGCCCAAGGAGACGCACTGGAGACCAGATGCATAGAGCCGGCTTCATGGCACTTGGCTCGATGCCCACTCTAGCCCGGCCGATACGCGGAGCTGGAATGTATCGCACCGGGCTATGCACCCGCACTGGGGACACCGTGCGCTTCACAGCATAACACGGTGCCTGCCCGGTCTCTCTAGCCCCCCGGTAACCACAGGAAGTTGACGCAGGTCTCCTACCTGGCTTCGCCATACTTCCTGTGAGCCCCCCCCAATACATTTTTGGGGCTGACTCTCGGGCTTCCA
The DNA here is from genome assembly GCF_036934945.1 of Oncorhynchus masou masou. Lineage (NCBI taxonomy): Eukaryota > Metazoa > Chordata > Actinopteri > Salmoniformes > Salmonidae > Oncorhynchus > Oncorhynchus masou. Next base: position 74,083,494 of record NC_088216.1, on the reverse strand, counting down.
TCCACGCCGCCGTGCTTGTTTCTCCAAATCCATTCTCCTGTAACCCTCTTTGCACTGCTCCAGCGAATCCCATGTGGGCTCCGGCACTCTCCCTGTGTCGACCACCCACCTGTCTATTTCCACCCAAGTCGTATACTCCAGAATTCGTAGCTCCTGCTGCCGCTGCCTGTCACCACACCGCTTGGTCCTGTTGAGGTGGGTGATTCTGTAACGGCTTTCTTTATGTGAAGGAGAGTCGGACCAAACTAACACTAGAACAGGAACAGGAACAATCACCCACAAAACCCAACACCAAACAGGCTACCTAAATATGGTTCCCAATCAGAGACAATGACTAACACCTGCCACTGATTGAGAACCATATCAGGCCAAACATAGAACTAGACGAACTAGACATGTAACATAGAATGCCCACTCAGCTCACACCCTGACCAACCAAAACATAGAAACATACAAAGCAAACTATGGTCAGGGTGTGACAATAATTCACTGTATCACAATTCCAGTGGGTCAGAAGTTTACGTACACTAAGTGACTGTGCCTTTAAACAGCTTAGAAAATTCCAGAAAATGATGTCATGGCTTTAGAAGCTTCTGATAGGCTAATTGACATTGTTTGAGTCAATTGGAGGTGCACCTGTGGATGTATTTCAAGGCCTACCTTCAAACTCATTGACTCTTGCTTGACATCATTGGAAAATCACAAGAAATCAGCCAAGGCCTCGGAAAAAGAAATGGTAGACCTCTACAAGTCTGGTTCATCCTTGGGAGCAATTTCCAAACGCCTGAAGGTACCACATTTTTCTGTACAAACAATAGTACGCAAGTATAAACAGCATGGGACCACGCAGCCATCATACCGCTCAGGAAGGAGACGCATTCTGTCTCCTAAAGATGAACGTACTTTGGTGCGAAAAGTGCAAATCAATCTTAGAACAACAACAAAGGGCCTTGTGAAGATGCTGGAGGAAACCAATACAAAAGTATCTATATCCACAGTAAAACGAGTCCTATATCGACATAACCTGAAAGGCCACTCAGCAAGGAAGAAGCCACTGCTCTAAAACCGCCACAAAAAAAAGCCAGAATACGGTTTGAAACTGCACATGGGGACAAAGATTGTACATTTTGGAGAAATGTCCTCTGCTCTGATGAAACAAAAATAGAACTGTTTGGCCATTATGACCATTGTTATGTTTGGAGGGAAAAGGGGGAGGCTTGCAAGCCGAAGAACACAATCGTAACAGTGAAGCACGGGAGGTGGCAGCATCATGTTGTGGTGCACTTCACAAAATAGATGGCATCATGAGGATGGAACATTATGTGGATATATTGAAGCAACATCTCAAGAAATCAGTCAGGAAGTTTAAGCATGGTTGCAAATGGGTCTTCCAAATGGACAATGACCCCAAGCATACTTCCAAAATGGCTTAAGGACAACGAAAGTCAAGGTATTGGAGTGGTCATCACAAAGCCCTGACCTCAATACTATAGAACATTTGTGGGCACAACTGAATAAGCGTGTGCGAGCAAGGAGTCCTACAAACCTGACTCAGTTATGCCAGCTCTGTCAGGAGGAATGGGCCAAAATTCATCCAACTTATTGTGTGAAGCTTGTGGAAGGCTACCTGACATGTTTGACCCAAGTCAAACAATTTAGAGGCAATGCTACCAAATACTAATTGAGTGTATGTCAACTATAAGTGTATTTTTTTGTCATTGATCTACACAAAATATTCCATAATGTCAAAGTGAAAAGAACATTTAAATATATATATATATATCCTCTAAGAAACGTCCCAGAACACTAAAGAAGCCTTTCTACTGACTCTGAAAAACACCAAAAGAAAGATGCCCAGGGTCCCTGCTCATCTGCGTGAACGTGCCTTAGGCATGATGCAAGGAGCCATGAGGACTGCAGATATGGCCAGTGCAAAAAAATTGCAATGTCAGTACTGTGAGACGCCTAAGACGGTGCTACAGGGAGACATGACGGACAGCTGATCTTCTTCGCAGTGGCAGACCACGTGTAACAACACCTGCACAGGATCGGTACATCTGAAGATCACACCTGCGGGACAGGTACAGGATGGCAACAACAACTGCCCGAGTTACACCAGGAACGCACAATCCCTCCATCAGTGCTCAGACTGTCCGCAATAGGCTGAGAGAGGCTGGAATGAGGGCTTGTAGGCCTGTTGTAAAAAAGGTCCTCACCAGACATCACCAGCAACAACGTCGCCTAAGGGCACGAACCCACCGCCGCTCGACCAGACTGTACTGGCAAAAAGTGCTCTTCACTGACAAGTCGCAGTTTTGTTTCAACAGGGGTGATGGTCGGAGGAATGAGCGTTACACCGAGGCCTGTAGTCTGGAGCGGGATGGATTTGGAGGTGGAAGGTCCGGCATGGTCTGGGGCGGTTTGTCACAACATCATCGGACTGATCTTGTTGTCATTGCAGGCAATCTCAACGCTGTGCGTTACAGGGAAGACATCACCCTTCCTGCAGTCTCATCCTGACATGACCCTCCAGCATGACAATGCCACCAGCCATACTGCTCGTTCTGTGCGTGATTTCCTGCAAGACAGTACTGTCAGTGTTCTGCCATGGCCAGCAAAGAGCCCGGATCTCAATCCCATTGAGCACGTCTGGGACCTGTTAGATCGGAGGGTGCGGGTTAGGGCAATTCCCCACAGAAATGTCCGGGAACTTGCAGGTGCCTTGGTGGAAGAGTGGGGTAACATCTCACAGCAAGAACTGGCAAATCTGGTGCAGTCCATGAGGAGGAGGTGCACTGCAGTACTTAACTTCTTGCGTCGAGCAATCCCGTATCCGGGAGCGTAATCATAGCCTCAAGCTCATTACCATAACGCAACGTTAACTATTCATGAAAATCGTAAATGAAATGAAAGAAATATATTCACTCACAAGCTTAGCCTTTTGTTAACAACACTGTCATCTCAGATTTTCAAAATATGCTTTTCAACCATAGCTACACAAGCATTTGTGTAAGAGTATTGATAGCTAGCATAGCATTAAGCCTAGCATTCAGCAGGCAACATTTTCACAAAAACAAGAAAAGCATTCAAATAAAATTATTTACCTTTGAAGAACTTCGGATGTTTTCAATGAGGAGATTCTCAGTTAGATAGCAAATGTTCATTTTTTCCCCAAAATTATTTGTGTAGGAGAAATCGCTCCATTTTATTCATCACGTTTGGCTAAGAAAAAAACCCGAAAATTCAGTCATTACAACGCCAAACTTTTTTCCAAATTAACTTAATAATATCGCCAGAAACATGGCAAACGTTGTTTAGTATCAATTCTCAAGGTGTTTTTCACATATCTATTCGATGATAAATCATTCGTGGTAGTTGGGTTTCTGCAGCTGGAGATTACGCAATAATTGCGACGGAGGACACCAAGCGACCACCTGGTAAATGCAGTGTCTTATGGTCAATCTTCCAATGATATGCCTACAAATACGTCACAATGCTGCAGACACCTTGGGGAAACGACGGAAAGTGTAAGCTCATTCGTGTCCCATTCACAGCCAGATAAGGAGTCATTGAAACACAGCGCCTTCAAAATCTGGGGCACTTCCTGTTTGAAATTTCATCTTGGTTTCGCCTGTAGCATCAGTTCTGTGGCACTCAAAGACAATATCTTTGCAGTTTTGGAAACGTCAGTGTTTTCTTTCCAAAGCTGTCAATTATATGCATAGTCAGGCATCTTTTCGTGACAAAATATCGCGCTTAAAACGGGAACGTTTTTCATCCAAAAATTAAAATAGCGCCCCCTATATCCAAGACGTTAATGCAGCTGGTGGCTACACCAGATACTGACTGTTACTTTTGATTTTGACCCCCCTTTGTTTAGGGACACATTATTCAATTTCTGTTAGTCACATGTCTGTGGAATGTATTCAGATTATGTCTCAGTTGTTGAATCTTGTTATGTTCATACAAATATTTACACATGTTCATTTTGCTGAAAATAAACACAGTTGACAGTGAGAGTCTGCTTGAAAATACATGGCAAGACTTCAATATTGCAATCTAGTCATGATCCGTAACACCTTGACCTTTGAAAAGAATAATGGCTAAATATTGCACAATACAGGTGTGCAAAGTTCTTTATGAGTCTTACCCAAGACGACTCACTGCTGTAATTACTGCCAATGGTGGTGGGGCGGGATTTTGATTAGATTGTTGACAAAAAAATGTATTTAAATTAAAGTGGCAGGGTAGCCTAGTGGTTAGAGCGTTGGGCTAGTAACCGAAATGTTGAAAGTTTAAATCCCTGAGCTGACAAGGTACAAATCTGTCGTTCTGCCGCTGAACAAGGCAGTTAACCCACTGTTCCTAGGCCATCATTGAAAATAAGAATTTGTTCTTAACTGACTTACCTAGTTAAATAAAGGTCAAATAAAAAATCTATTTTAATCCCACTTTGTAACACAATAAAATGTGAAGAAATCCAAGGGGGTGTCAACTTTCTATAGACACTGTAAATCCAGCCATAGGCCAAAAAGATTGATTTATGATATTGCAGTACATACTGTAAGTGTGATGACAGTATACAGTATATCAGGCGGTTTTATCCAATGCAACTTATAGTAGTAGTATGTCCATACATCTTCATAATGGTGGGATACAAACCCACACTCCTGACATTGCAAGCACCATTCTTCACCAACTAAGCCACATAGGGTCATAATCATATATTTCTACATATCATTCAGAAGAGCAGAGTAACAGAAGACCAGGCCAAATTCATTTTAGATCGACTGGGGCAAGCTCCAACCGCCTCCTGTTCATAATGTGTTTCCTGAAATGTCCAGCAGTGCCTACAGCAGGATTTATGCAAAAAATAGGCCAGGGAATAAAAGTTTTGCTCTATATTTGTGTTGTTGTTGCTGCTCACAGGGAAGATTTTGTTGATGAATGAAGGAGTCATACAAAGTGAGTTGCTAACAGCTCCATGAGACCTGGGGACCAATTCCTTTGCAGCATGAGTGCGATATGTTGAGATCATTCCCTTAGATGCCCCAGCTGCATCAGAGCTTTGAGTGAGTCACAGGCCTGCCTAGGCATTACCATTTTTGGTAATGAATCACCTCTTTAGAGCTCACGGCACTTGTAATGCAGGATTTCCTTACTTTATACGAATATGGGCTGTAACTAACTCTTGCTAAGACAGAGTGAGAGAGTAGTCATTTTACTTGCAGAAAATACTGAAATGATAGGCTGCATCACATCTGGCCGTGATTGGGAGTCCCATAGGGCAGCGCACAATTGGCCCAGCGCTGTCCTGGTTTGGCCGGGGTGGGCCGTCATTGTAAATAAGAATTTGTTCTTAACTGACTTGCCTAGTTAAATTAAGGTTAAATTAAAATACAAAAAAAGTAATATATAGGTACTCACTTTGGAAATCAACCTGTTAAGCACATATTATGTTTATGTCTTCAATTCTAACAACACATTACATTTAAGTAAATGGAAATAATGAAGCAACAAAATGTGTAATTTAATTTAACAATGACTTTCAGTCCTTTCAAGTCCCAAAGACAATTTAAACCATGACCGTGCAAAATGGATGAAAACATTTACTCCTTCCCTGGCAGACATTGATAGTTTCTACTGTTTCCAAATTGTTCCAATATGCTTGAAGAGATATAATGAAACTGAAACAAATCATAAAAAGTTACATAATGTTCTCAATTATTTCCACAAATTGGCCTCATAATGACAATGCCAGTATATCAGCAAAAACATTAGTCAGTTCCAACATTAAGGATTTAACGTGCTCTCCGAAGAGGTGATAATCACATCTATAGTACAGTTCCTCTGGAGGCTGCAACCTAAATATCTGAAACAACCTAGAACTGGTGACACAGGAAAGGATTTATATTGTGGGAGAGACCATTTTTCCTCTCTACTTAATCCAGCCATTTGTTCCTGTGCTGGGCCTTCTAGGCAAATGTTGACATTGACCCGAGTTTTATTTATTACTTTCCTGGTGAATTAGATGAAACGATGTGGGAGGGCTTTGTTATAAAATGCTCTCTGGGGCTCTTAAAGGTCCAGCTTGTGCTCCGAGTCATTGACCTCTCCTCTCCTGCATTCATTCCTCAGTAGCTTCAGCAATACTACCACAGGGGTTCAGTCCTATTCCTGACAGTCAATTACATTACACTAGAGGTAAGGGAGCACAATGGAGTGGGTTATTCATAACCCAAAACTTGCTGTTTCATCAACATTTGCCTGCTGAGTCCTAAAGAACACACGTGGTCATTCACACAGGAGGGAATGTGACTTGTAAAGCTCAGTCAAACAGAAAAAGGTCAGTTCATTTTGACCTGAGTAACTAGGGCCCTCTCTCTGCTATCTGCTTATCTCATGTGATTATAGCCTTGTTCCTTTATCCACTGGCTTAGACCACCCCTTTGATTTCCCATGTTTATCTCCTGAGGCACAAGTTGTTTTAAAAAACCTGTTAAAACCTTTTTGGGATAGGGGGCAGCATTTTTACTTTTGGATGAATAGCGTGCCCAGAGTGAACTGCCTCCTACTCTGTTCCAGATGCAATTTATGCATATTATTATTAGTATTGGATAAAAAACACTCTGCAGTTTCTAAAACTGTTTGAATAATGTCTGTGAGTATAACAAAACTCATATCGCAGGCGAAAACCTGAGAAAAAATCCAACCAGGAAGTGGGACATCTGAGGTTTGTAGTTTTTCAAAGCTTGGCCTACCGAATACACATTGAGATATGGATGAGGTTGCACTTCCTAGATGGCTTCCACTAGATGTCAACAGTATTTTGAAACTTGAATGAGGATTCTAATATAAAGGAGGGGCTCATGAGACCTCTTTGAGTCAGTGGTCTGGCAGAGAGCCTTGGTCTCATGATGCGCGCTCCTGACAGAGTTACCTCATGTTCCTGGTGCATTTTCTGAAGACAAGGGAATTCTCCGGTTGGAACATTATTCATGTTTTATGTTAGAAACATCCTAACAATTGATTCCATACATCTTTTGACATGTTTCTAAAGGACTGTAATGGAACTTTTCGAGTTTTTGTCTGGATGAAGTGCCTGCGCCTCATGAAGATGGATTACTGGGCTGAACACGCTAACAACAAGTGGCTATTTGGACATAAATTATGGAACTTTATGGAACAAATCAGTCATTAATTGTCGAACTGGGATTCCTGGGAGTGTCTTCTGATGAAGATCATCAAAGGTAAGTGAATATTTATGGTGTTGTTTCTAACTTTGTTGATTCCAAAATGGCGGATATTCCTCTGGCTGTTTTGGGTTCTGAGCGCCGTTCTCAGATTATGCTTTTTCCTTAAAGTTTTTTTGAAATCTGACACAGCGGTTGCATTAAGGAGAAGTCTATATTTAATTCTGTGAATAACACTAGTATATTTTATCAATGTTTATTATGAGTATTTCTGCAAAATCAATGGATGTTTTGGAATCAAAACATTACTGCACGTAAGGCGCCAATGTAAACTGAGATTTTTGGATATAAATATGCACATTATCGAACAACACATACATGTATTGTGTAACATGATGTCCTATGAGTGTCATCTGATAAAGATCATCAAAGGTTAGTGATTCATTTTATCTATATTTCTGCTTTTTGTGACTCCTATCTTTGGCTGGAAAAATGGCAGTGTTTTTTTTGACTTGGCGGTGATCTAACATAATCATATGTTGTGCTTGAAATCAGACATGATGGGTAGATTAACAAGATGTTTATCTTTCACTTGCTGTATTGGACTTGTTAATGTGTGAAAGTTACATATTTTAAAAGAATAATTTGCCTTTTCAGCGGAATGTTGTCGAGGGGTTCCACTGCGCTTGAAAGGTAAACAACCTTGGAGACAGAACTTAAAGTGACACCTTTTCAGATACAAATCCCCCCCCCCACCACCATTCTACAGTTATTAGACAGCTAGATGCTTTTATTGTTATGGGCAGCCCTCCTAACCCTCTGTTAGCCCCCTAAGGTCGATGTCCACGCCCGCGCGGAAATGTAATTAGCATAATACACAATTCTGTCAGATTAAGCTAGAGATATCAGTTTTTTTGCATTGGATGTTTCTCAATTCACCGCACCCACCTATGTCGCCTTTTGCTCTATGACCTCCACAAGTGTCAGGAGACTCGTCTGAAGACACTGGAGCCGATCTACCAATTTTAGTTTATAGCATCTGAACTGTTTCGATGGGCTAATAGCAGTAACACCAAAACTCTTTTTTTCATCCAAACATTTTTTTTATATATATTTTTGATACTTCAAGAGGTCTTAAAATTCTAAATCAAATAGCTAAATGATCCTTGGTATGACCTTCCATATAGCTTAGTATATGGTTTGCAACATGAACTACCGTCTCCTTGTTCTTCTAGTTAGATAGCTAGCTAAGGAGTGGATTTACTAATTTCACAATATGGCATGTTGTAATGACATTCAAAAGCTTTCTGCAGAAGCAGAGTTCATTACAAACCCCAAAGCACAATGTATATTTATGTTGAATTATTCTTTCTGTATGCAGTTTAAAGACGGACAGTCAGTCTACAGCCAATGGTAATGAAAAGTTAAACAATTTAATAACATCAAAACATCCACAAACAGTCTTTAACATACAATAGCTATATTTGATGCATTTGTACAAAGATGCAATCGAAGGCGATCATCATGGTAACGTTTAGGTTGACTTTCAAACAGGTTTACTATGATTACTTTTTTGGAGTTGAATGGCATTGTCTACAGTGACATGCAAGTTGTAATGAGCAAGGCTGTTCTAAGAACATGGGAACAACATTAATGCTTTACTTGGTATTTTGATGAGCTAGAATAGATCAAGTGGTAACTCGGTTGATAATTGTCTGCATGTTATAGCGAGCTGGCACATAAAACCACTGAATCATAACCTCACTGTGGAAACAACAGAAGTACTTTCCTGTTATCAACTGAGAGTTCTCAGAGCCCTTGCCTTAGATCTTTTGGCATTTCATGTGATATAACTGAGGCATCTGTTTTGTATTGTTATTTTGTCATGTATAAAACCAGGAAATAAGTTGATGAACAGCCTTTGTACACATATTAAAATCATATTTAATGAATGCCTTTCAAATATAAAATGCCAATATTTGCTTCAACTGAAAGAGGCTGACATCATCTGCTCACATACAGGTGTAGTTTGCTAAATGATGACTGGGCATGAGAGATCTGGTAGTATAAGACAAGGATCAATGTGGACTGGAGTTTTCTTTTTCTTCCTTTTTACATTTGAATTGATTTCAAACAGTTGTTGCATTTGACAAAAAAAAATGCAAAAAGCCTCAAAGGTTTTCACTGATTTGCAGTAATATAAAACACTCCCACATACAATAATATATACATTTGGAAATTATGCATTCTGTTACAGCTTGATAAAACAAACAGCTTTATAAAATGAAGATGGCAGTGCAGCTGACAATGACACATTACATTTGTGATTGGTACGGATTATGTCATCTACTTACTTTATGTCCCCTCCCCTCCACCAGTCTAATGAAAGTATTGTCCTAAGGATGGATGATGGACCGTTTTCCTTGCTCTCACGCTGTGCTCTGATTCGTGGTTCCTTTGACTTCCATGGACACCTTCTTTTCTTTGCGACCTGCGTACTCGCCGATGAAGGAGCCATCTTCATTGAACTGGATGTCCTCATCCCCATAGTCCACCAGGCTGTCCCCACTGTCCTCTGCTTTGATCTGTCCGCTCAGAGAGTGCTGGCTGCCCTTCAGTGGCTTCTCATCATTGTCACTGTGTCACAACATGACGGCACAAAGACAGGGGATTTCAAAACCACCTAATTTCACTCATGGTTTAACTCTATGGGCTTTATTGTTAAGGACAGGGACACAGGCAGGTTTGAACCCAAAGAGCTTAAATGAAGAGCTTCGGTGATTGGCAGCAATGTTTACCTCTGATTGACAGACGGATGAAAAATGATCAGATATGTGCACTAGTAAAGGGCACTTCTGTCAAGTGTACTTACATTTACATTTAAGTCATTTAGCAGACGCTCTTATCCAGAGCGACTTACAAATTGGTGACTTAAACCTTACATGTACAGTATATCAATGTATGTGACGATGAATGGGATAATTAAAAGAAGATGGGGTATTGATGTGGCTGTCAGGCTGATGCAGATGTCGACCGTGCACATGCTGCAGTCACAAGGTGCATTTTAACCCTGTCTGTATGGGGAGAGATGCTCAGGCTGTAGTTTTCATTGAATTATTTAACACGAGACTGATCACATAAAGGGTTGATTGTATAGACTAATGGTTTGGATTGGCATCATGCTGCTCCTCCATGGTTAATGATGGTGAAGTCAGGTGCTTCAGGGATCTGAGCATTTTTTGATTTTGGAGTAAAAATACAATAAATGTGCTTTCCCGTGGTCTGACATTGGGAGCCATATATTTTAAGGACCAGAAGCAACATTCTACTTCACAACTTTACTGTGACCACATGATGAAGATGTCTAGGCTACTTCTGATTCATAACTTCCAGTTAGAGTGTGAGACTACTGATTGAAGTGAAGTGTGGGTCTCTGAGTTGCACTCTGTGAGTGTGATCTGAATCGGACCAGTGAAAGATTAATGAATTGAGCACAGATTTTACTGCCCCGGAGATGAGCTGCATTCAATTACACATATTGGTTTTAGCCTCCTGCTGGGTTGTGTTGTGGCCAGGCAGCCTTCCTTCATTGAGTTCCATTCAGAAACAAATAGTAACATCTGAACAATGAGGCTGTTACTGCTAATGACCTGAGCTCTACCAGGACACATCTACCTAATAACAATGTACAATATAGGGTGATACCACATCAACATCACTGATGTGTAAACAACAATGGGGGTATTTGTTGCTGTTTACCACATCATGTTTAGAATACATGTTACTCAGCCCATCACATGTCTTGAACAGGGATGTCTGTGAAGGTCTGTGTTAAGCTCATGCATGTAGGGTTTTCTTTTTAAATCAGGAGAAATGCAGAGATAGAATTATACAATGTGATACAATTCAAAACAAAGTTAATATATGAGCTGATTTCTGAATTATTGATACAATGGTGGTTGGTGGTATGATTACCTGTATTCACAGAAGGTGTCATCATGGATACCCTGGGACTCTAAGTCTGGATGAAGATCCTCTTTCTCCTTTACTGGTCGGAGAGAAAGATCAATGTTTAGGGTACCTTGAGAACAGTACAACATTCAATAAACAACTTTATACCATGTTAAAGACAAAGTAATGTTCTGCTAAAACACCTTACAAGTTCTCACACATTCCTGAGTACAACATACTCAGTGCTTGATGTCAGCAACAATATGAGTAACAACTGAATCCGAATTTCAAAAAGGGAAAGCTAACTATCAGTGAAAGTGCAGGAGGTAGTGTTTAATGAATGCATCACAGAACAAAGCCCTGGGATTTAGACTGTCTTTCTGATATGATAGGCGATTAGCTGAGCTGAACCTGGCGCTCAATAAGTGAATAAAGATGAAAGGTACTGTAAATGACCCCCTATCCCCCACAGACAGGACTGGCATTAAGATCCCCACCGCTGGCATGTGACCATAACATTTACATATCTTCTGTGTATTCTGTGCATTCTATGTTTTGTTATTCAAATGCTGCATATTTCAAATATGCTGTATTTATTTAAATGTTATCAATATAAATGCATATGCTCCCATTAATTTAAGTTCTCATTATACTGTAAATATCAGCATTGAAATGTTGAACAGTGGTGTGATGTATATTTCTACTACTAATAAGATATCAGCTTAAATATGTCTATAATGGTGTCCAGAGTGATCATTTCTCTTTGGTAATAAATACTCTAAATGGAAATATAATTATGCCTAGTGCAGTGATTAGTTAGCATTCATAAGGTGCAATGTGTGTGCGTGTGTGTGTTTGAGTACCTACCGGAATATTTCCCTCCTTTATTTCTGTTGACAAAGCAGGCGATTAACACCATGAGTGTGAGGAGAGCCGCGACACACATCAGTCCGATGAACCAGCCCTGGGTAGAGATTCCTCCATGGATGCTTGCCAGACCTGAGGAGAGGAGAAGAAACAACAACACTTTGACTTTGACTCTGCCTTTCACGAGGACAATTGATTGAATGTTTACATCGACAAAGTCTATTGGATGCAGAGGCAGCAGGTGATGTTGAAATGGAAATGTACCAGTATTAATATTAAACAGCTAATCCACCTTGTCTAATTAATCAACTGAGGAGGCTGTTCCAATGGAATTCCTTTCACCAAGTCACAAAAAATATATAAAAAAATCCTATTGACACAGAGAACCATGCATGATACCTTGAGACATGTTCAAGGACATTGGTGCACCTGCATACTTAATAAAACTTCAATTGGTTATGGAGATTGTGTGTGTAGGGATTTGATTGGGGGGTGGTAGAGCTTTTTCTTCTTTTCCAATAGCATCCCTGCTCACTTTAGCCCTGGTCCTGATTACATATTCAAAAAGACTAATATTATCAACCCAGTTGTTAGTCATACGTCGCACAGTGTACACAGTCCCAAGCTCCAGCCCCTCAATCACGTGGAAAGTCTTAGAGGAGTTACCTTTACCTAGGTGCACAATCAGGGAGGGTTTTAGTACTCATGAGGCGGAAGGGTTAAAGGGTTATTTACAGAGCGTTCGATGAAATAACACAGGACACAATTTCTAGCATGTAACGGTAGAACTGTATGGAGATGTCTCAGATGTTACCAATACATTCAAAATCACCTTAAAAGTATACCGCTATAAAATATACTACAAATGGACATAGAAGTAATGTGCTTACAATTGTTCATATATGCAACAAAGAGTTTGTTAGTTTCCTGGAATTCAACTGATGTTTGCAAAGTTGTCACGAACTGAGGAACTAATATTCAACAGGGCTGTGACTGACAGACAGATGAAGGAGGAAGAGGGGATACATGGCAGAACAGGGTTAGTAAAGGATTAAGGACAGTACACACAAAAAAACATGGATCTAAAGGTGGCCAGGGACTTGTTGATGAAGTCAATCCATTTGCTTATGCACATACAGTGCAGTATATATAGTCTAACATATGTGTCTCATGTTTAATACTACTGGAGGATATAGAATGAAGGCTTATCAATAACTGGCACATTTCCTGAATCACTTGTAATGAAATTAACAAAGGAAAAGGAAAGCCAAGGAAAGCCAGCAAAGCTGAAGAGAGTATGTGTCCATTGAAACATGCAGACTACATGAACAATCCAAAACCCTGCTTATTGACCTTGAATGTTCATTTTCTTAATACAACTGATTGCTATTGCTTTCAAATCACATAGATTGTGCTTCTCTCTACAACAGTATATATTTCGATGGAAATGTTAAATATCAGGGGTGAGCAGAAGTCCCTGTGCCTCACTGCAGCTTAACTCATGTACACAGCAGTGCTGCATACATTAGACAATAACAGACTAATAAAGTCTCTGAAGACTGACACTCCAGGAAATCAAAGAACCACTGCAGCTGGAGGGAGGGTGAGAATAATGCATCACTTCAAATTGCAAGTTTGAAAAGAAAGGTTGCACAGCTTTGGTACGACAGGTCAACGGCAAACAATCCCCTTCATCTCCCTCAGGCAAACATGCAAATCTTCGACTGTGTCTCCTGCTCAGGTGTTTGCTCAGGTGATAATTCAGAACACAAGGACACCTGTGTCTGGGCTGCCCATCCCTGTGAGCACAAATGACACACCATGGGTAAAGCTGGTGTATGACTCTGTAACTATGGTAATTCCCATAATTTGCTTAGTATGATTATTCTAAGTGACAAAAAATATCCCAGGGCTTGGCGTGTCTGTCATTGCACTGCTCAGCCTGGTATTAAAGGCTGCAGAAAGCATCTGTTGCCACAGCAGGGAGCGCAGCCCTGGCCCTGCCACAACGCCTGCAAAATGGCTCTTCAAAGTCAGGGAGATTTTTTAAAGCTGAGCCCAGTACACTAAATATTCTGATGTACAGCTATCAACAGTTTCCACTTATCCACTTATCTCAGTTTCCCCTAAATATCACCCTCTCTGTAAGAGCTCACACCTCCTGCTCCTCCTCCTCACTCGGCCTGACTAGGCCTACATTTCCTTCAGCTCAAATATTGCTACTGTATGGACAGTTGCCTGTCCAACAGCACTATTGTTGTGTCCTCAGTTGAAGGTTAAATGAAGGTGGCGGGTGATGGTTTGGTCAATATCTTGCTGTGTAAAGGAGGACTTTGGCCCAACAAATCAATTAGACATATAACAAATATGTCTAATTGATTTGTTGGGCCAAAGTCCTCCTTTACACAGCAAGATATTGACCAAGCCATCACCAGACATTTCCATTTATCCTTTTTGAACTACACTCACACCTTCAGGTATGGAATAGATTATTTATTTAACTAGGCAAATCAGTTAAGAACAAATGCTTATTTACAATGACTGTTCTTAAACAGTGGATTAACTGCCTGGTTCAGGGGCAGAACAACAGATTTTTACCTTGTCAGCTCAGGGATTCAATCTAGCAACCTTTCAGTTACTGGCTCAATGCTCTAACCACTAGGCTACCTGCCGCCCCTTAAAAAACAGGACTGTCTCTTAATGAGTTTGTTGAGATGTTTGCGGGACTTTAACTCAACATCAATTATTAAGCTACTTTTTATTGATTGAAGTTAAGCTCAAAATAGAGAAGAGTATTTTTATCATATGGTATCACTAGAGTTTAGTGTTTTCACTACAGGTGGCTGGTGGCACCTTAATTGGGGAGGACAGGCTCATAGTAATGGTAGGTACGGAATAATTGAATGGTAACAAACACATCAAACACATGGTTTCCATGTGCTTGATGCCATTCCATTCTCATTTATTATGAGCCTTCATCCCCTCACCAGCCTCCTGTGGTTTTCACCTATGGCTATCATTGCCATATTGAACACAATTGGTTATATGAATACCTATGTTGGAGCGGGTGAACTTGGCCATATGGGAGACTGTAGTGCTTGGATGTGAGGGGGAGGCAGACTGGCCTGAAAAGGAAGACACCTGAAGATTATTGGGGAAAAAAACGTACGTGTTTTAAGATCTCCTTTAAATATGTCCATAGTTTCGGCCCACCTCAGGTTCTCTGGCAGGCTATTCCAGAGGCCGGGGGCATAATAACTAAAGGTATCCTCTCCATGCATCTTGGTCCTAGTCTTTGGGAAAGTTAAACGGCCAGTGCCAGAGGACCTGAGAGAGCTACTGGGTACATAACTTAAAAGCATGTCTGACTTTTAATTGGGGTGCGCAATCGTGGCTTGAGCAATGAATACCATCAAACAACAAGCAAATAAGGTCTAATGTGTGGTTAGAGGTGATCATTGGTAATGATTTATACTACAGGAAGGGACTTTTCCTCTGATGAAACAAAGACGTCATCATTTGAACTTTTATTGACACTACAATATACAGAATATGCACGTCTGATAGACTTCCTGTATGCTGTACCGAAAGCTTAATTTGATCCCTCTGTTTGTAATACGTGTGACATTGAGCCTAATGTTGTTGGAACAAAAGTCAATATTAATTTACAGATTCACTAATGAGCCTGGATTCATATGAATTTATAAACGGGATCCTCATTACCATTGTTACTGCAGAGAAATCCACAAACTTTGTCTGAAAACAGCGGAGTCTGTATTGGTCTACTAATGAACGGAGGCATCAGAGTGCTCAGCGCTGATGGCAAGGGCACGCAACAGAGAAGGGCAATTATTCACAGATGAGGGGAGTATCTGCATCATCTTAGTTCCATATTTGTGTGAAATATTATGTGTCTTAATGGTTGCTGACATCAGGCTTGTTTTTCTAAATGCCTTCTTGACCTAGTTAACCATACAGGCAACTGGGCCAGGAGCTGCTGTCTCCAAGATTCACCTCCCACCTGTATTTCAGACCTTTATCCATATTCATGCACTCACAACTAGTTTATGTTAAAGAAACTGCATCCAGTATAGCTTAGAGATATCATACTAACAGATAGAAGAATAGTCTCTGTCAGAAATGGAATGTGAGAGCTACAGTACTACTCAAGTATCCACCAAGGATTTGATACAAATAATTCATGGATGACTCATGCAGAAATAAATCAATGTAGTTATTTCGCAGAGAATATACCTGTAGGGGTGATTTACATCAGTGTTAGACTACAGAAGTTGCTTTGTGCTGCACATAAACAGAAATCTACATACTGACAGTGGATACCACTGTGGAAACTGGTGAGGAGACAGAAAATAAGAAAGGAAAGCATTACCAAGCAGATACATGTATGGAAAGTGGTTTTAGCTTCCACACCACACAGTGAACATATCATCAAGAAGATGGATACCCACCTGACGGGCACACATTATTATCAATTGCATAAGTTAAAAGCCTTACGTACTTCAGCATGGCACAGCAAGAACATGTGCTGACACAAACTGCAATATAAGCATGAAAAAGATGCAAAATGTTTCCCTACATAAATGTGATGGGAGATCCAATCATGTATATTAAGTAGATTACAACTCAGGGCCATCTCCGTCTTTCCTGAGTTTACAGGGTATATATTCAAAACAATATTACATTAGTCACTTTACCCCTATCTATACTGTATGTACAGAATATATTCACAGCCCTTGACATTTTCCACATTTTGTTGTGTTACATCCTGAATTTAAAATGTATAAAAAATACAAAAATAAATGTGTTACTTGCCTAAACACAATACCCCATAACGTAAAAGTGGAAATACGTTTTTCTAAATGTTTTACATTCATAAAACATGAAAAGCTGAAATGTCTTGAGTAAATAAGTATTCAAGAACCCCTCTATTATGCAAGCCTAAATAAGTTCAGGATTAAAAATTTGCTTAACAAGTCAAATAATAAGTAGCATGCTTTAAAAAAGCAGACATTGAATATCCCTTTGAGCATGGTGAAGTTATTCATTACAATTTGGATGGTTTATCAATACACCCAGTCACTACAAAGACACAGACGTCCTTCCTAACTTAGTAGCTGGAGAGGAAGGAA
Organism: Oncorhynchus masou masou; assembly: GCF_036934945.1. Taxonomy (NCBI): domain Eukaryota; kingdom Metazoa; phylum Chordata; class Actinopteri; order Salmoniformes; family Salmonidae; genus Oncorhynchus; species Oncorhynchus masou. The sequence continues at coordinate 74,066,333 of NC_088216.1, read as the reverse complement.
ACCACTCAGGGATTTCACTATGAGGCCACTCGTAACTTTGGAGCAGTTACAGAGTTTACTGTCTGTGATAGGAGAAAACTGAGGATGGATCAACAACATTGTAGTTACTCCACAATAATAACCTAATTGACAGAGAGAAAAGAAGGATGCCTGAATACAAAGTGTTAATTTTGGGGCAAATACAATACATTACAGAGTACTAGGGTTGAATGGCGGGAACGGCGGGAACCCGGGTATCTAGATTTACCAGGATTTTTCCTCCCAAAACCACAATCTTTTCCCGGGATAACAGAGGAACCGGTAAAATATTATACATAATTTTTATGAACAGCATGGATTGAAATGGAACTATTAAATTATGTGAAATGTCTAAATCTGGCTTCTCTGCAGACTCTGCATGATGAATCAACGCTCAGGTTGGGGACAGACAACCCATCTCAGTATGGAGTGCAATTCACAATGCATGTAGACCTATCATCTCATCATGGTAACTTTTTTTCTTGTGACAGGTAGGCCTACATTTGTTTCAGCATTGCCTATACTACAGTAATATAAAGACCGAATGCACTTACTGACCGAATGCAATTTACTGTACCCATAATCATCTGGCTTGCGGGGTCACCTTGTTTTTTAATTGTGAATGTCACATCTGCTCCTGCCACACCCCCTAGTGGACATCCGGTGTCACCTTGACCTGCAGCCACTTCTCCAGTACACTCTCTCTCTCTCTCTCTCTCTCTCTCTCTCTCTCTCTCTCTCTCCCTTTCTGTTTGTTTGTGATTGTGTGGTTGGAGACAGGTGTGCTGGAGCCAAAGCGGATCCTCACCAGCTGCAACCCCTTCCATAATCAAGATCTCCACAAATACTCAGTCCTGCATCTTCCACTCTGCCAGATCGTAATCTCTGCTCAGTCAGTTTATGATTCTAGCTATTTATGATTATTCAAGACCCTGTTGTGTCTGTTTCCCTGCCTGATGCTGTTTATCCTCTCACTGCAGTTTTGCCGCTCTGACTCTGGCTCCTGGCTCCTGTCTCCTGTTCCACATCTCACCAACCTGCTACCCTGTTCTGGATTCACCACACCACCACTCCATTGGATTCTCTCCGGACCTGTTTACCCTGTTCCAACCCAGCTCACTCCAACCTCAGCCTCCACATTAGTTTCCTACCACTCATCTGAGCTTCCCCAGATCTGCACTCCATATCCCCCTGTGTTACAATAAATACCTTGGTTTATTCATCCCTGTTTCTTGGTCTGAGTCTGCTCTTGGGTTCCCCTGTGCTGCTCCGCCTAACAGTAAAGTTTTGTACTTTTTTAATTTGCAGCTGCAGACTTATATAATAGCCTATCACTTGAATATCATTGATTTAAATCAGTGCACATATGAGCACTCTCTCACAGTCTTCCTCTCTCTCCATTAACACCTTTCAAATGGCATCCAAAATAGACAATCCTGTTCAATGCAGTATTAGCCTTATATTTAGCACATTTATGCTGGGTTATGCATTATAAGCTTCTAACGTATAGCCTCTGTCTCTTGCACAATACCCAAACACCTGTGCTCCGCTGACCTCTCTCTGTAACAAACCCTCCTTAGCTCTTGGAGTCCCATGCAGGAAAAGCTAGACTAGAATAGCCTGCTGGACATTTTTGTTTTGTTTTTGCATTTCTTATACCAATAGACTATTCGAAGAGGGACGCAAGCTCTTTTTGCTGAATGTTAAATACAGCAGCCAATAGAACTCACGGATAGTTTGAAATAGTGAATACGCTATGGCGGTAGGCTGTAGCAATTATTTATTCAGACCTCTAACAATTCAATCTTTGTGACGAGAAATCAAAGCCTTCTGCATCTAATTCTAGTTCTATATTACTCAAGGATTTCATTAGAATGATGAAGATAAGGACAACGAAACATATTTCTATTAACTGTTGAAAGTGAGGAAGGAACAAAGCAACAATAGAGAAAGAGGGGGTAAACTAATAACATGAGGGGAAATATTATGAAAGGTATATATACTACTTATACAAATAGGCTCTATTATATTTCAACAATATAATCAAATTTGCTAGCCTATACTTGTAACTATGTATACTGCATGTGCTGCACCAGAATCACATGTTCTCTTCTGCTTTATCATGGTTTGAAAGATGTGCGTAATTCCAGTCCATATAATATAATACAGTAAAAGTTCACACTCAAAAATATTAGCCTACTGCAGCTAGATTCATTTATTTACCCAAGATAGCATACAGCTAGCTACATCCACGGGCTTTTATGTTTTTCTGTTGAGCATAATTTGCAGTAGCCTACACATATATGTATTGGATAAAGACACAATTATTTAGTATTTTTTGGGCTTGGGCTCATTAAATGTTGTTAATGTATTTAATATATGGTTCATCGGGGTCAGGTAGCATCAGGTTTGAATTTTCATGCTGAACAAAGATCCAATCAAATCCAGACATATTTATATGCTTTATAACGCTTTTGAATAACACTTTCGTTTTGGCGGGCACATTTGTAAAATACTGGGAAAATATTCAACCCTATTGAGTACTACTCTCCATATTTTCAAGCATAGTGGTGGCTGCATCATGTTATGAGTATGCCTCTAATGGTTAAGGACTTGGGAATTTTCAGGATAAAAATAAATAAATAGAATAGAGCTAATCACATGCAAGATCCCAGAGGAAAACCTGGTTCAGTCTGCTTTTCAGCAGACACTAGGAGATGAATTAATCTTTCTGCAGGACATTAAACTAAAACACAAGGCCAAATCTACACTGGAGTTCCTCACCAGGCAGACAATTAATGTTCCTGACTGGCCGAGTTACAGTTTTAACATAAATCTACTAAAAATCTATGGCAAGACCTGAAAATGGTTGCCTAGCAATGATGTCTAGCAACAAAATGTAGAATAAGTCAAGGGGTATGAATAATTTCTGAAGGCAGTGCATATACCTCAATTACCTCTCGTACCCCTGCACATTGACTCAGTACTGGGAACCCGTGTATGTAGCCAAGCAATCGTTACTTCATTGTGTATTTACTCCTTGTGTTATTATTCTCTCTGCAATGTTGGGAAGGGCCCGTAAGTTAGCATTTCACTATTAGTCTGCTCCTGTCATTTACAAAGCACGTGACAAATAAAACATGATTTGATTTGACATTACTCCCACACACGGAGAAAGTATATTTATTTGGATTTCATACCATAATGGTGTTTTTTTGTTGTAAATCAATCTAAACATGCATTCTTGCATTTAATTAATCCCAGAAGCCTGCTTACTGTGTTTGATTGAAAAGAATGCTATGTTTTGTTAACCATTTATATGAATTTACAAGCCCTTATTATTAGAGAGTACCCAAATCAATTATTACTATTGTTAGACAGAAGCTATGTGTGATGTGGCACCACAGTGCAGACCCTCCATTACACATTCAAGTGCACTTGCTTATTTTCATTAGATTCTAATCATCTTTGAATGGTGTCACCCCCTTATCTCCACTCCCAAAGACTCAGTTGAATTGAGCTTGGCCTGGTTCCGACAGAGTACATCTACCACTCCACTGAAGTAGAACTGACATAGAATTCACAAGATGAAAATGTTGTGTCATATGCATGAGCCAAACATTGCAATGGCAATCTACTTACTTTACCAATTCCTATATAATTATACAATACGATACAGAAAATGTGCATTTTCCCTTGCTGAAGGCAATTCTCTTTTCCAGCCGTTTGTTTCATATCTCGCTTTCTCCTTCAAATCAATAAGCATTTGCTCTTTTATGACAATGATGAATGAAACCCCTTCTCACACCCTTATGATATTGTTTACCCACAAACATTACTTAGATGGAGATATGAAAAGCCTGGCAGTTGGAGCCAATATCACATTCCCTGAAATTCAATGAGCTAATACATTACTGAAATGGCTTGGTCATCTACAGTGTACAGGCTTGGTCATTTACAGAATACATCAACCCTCTAATAAAGTCCTGCTACCACGTCTCGTTATTTCCCCCAACAATAAACCCATACCCCCTTCCATTCTCAAAGATTTTCCACCAGGATCCCCCTGCCACACCTCGGCCTGTGTGACTTACGTGCTTCAGGCGTGGTGGTGCTCTCCTTGCTGACCCGGGGTCCACAGCCCACCCTGGTGCAGGGGCGCAGGTAGAACTTGTATCTGCTGATAGCCTCCAGGTTCTGCAGGACCCACATGGTGGTGTCAGGGTTGCTGATATCCACAGTCTGCAGGACACCCACCTCCTCTGTGTCGTTGACTAAACACACACAGAGACTCGATTAAACGTGTCTTCATATATTAATGGACACAAAGGATATCTCTGATACAGAAGGACAAAATAAGCATTTGATTGACACTCATAAAATGTGGTGGGTTTGGTAGATATAGGACCACATTGTGTGAGCATGTAATCATGGGTTGCATGTTTTGTCACAATGCTGTTTTGAACATTGGTTTTGGACTGATGGCCAACTGAGCATTCTACTCAATGTAATGTCAATGAGCGCTGATAAAGATTGAATCAAAGGTGCATTAGAGTGGCTTAGAAATACAATGCCATTCAAAAGGAGGCAAATAATTACAAGGAAAATCTTTTTAATCATTTTGATGTTGCCAGGTTGGCTTTAGATGCAGTATAACGTTAGCTAGTTAGCTAAGATTGAGGGGAGGACACCGGATTTTAGCGAGCTACTGTTAGCATTGCTAGCTTTTCTTGACAAACTTTGCTAGCAAATGACAACATTTCCATCTGTTGTTTCCTACTGAACATTTGACTACTTTAGCAATGTCGTCGTATTTCCAGGCACTATAGTGTAATTTAGACGAAACAGTCGTTAGCCTCCATCCAGAATGACTGGGCTTATCACGACTTTAGGACACCACTATTCACAACAATGGCATGACACGACCGAGTGATGGAGGTGCAACCTATGAACAACATCTGATTTGCATTGGTAGTTGGTTCTTCCTTCCCTAGAGATGGAACTGGCCATCAATCTAACAGTGTAGGTCCTGTGAAACCTGTGAAATATTAAGTTAGCAAATAACCTCTAAGAAGCTGGGCTCAGCCCTGGAACAGCTTTGCAGCAGCCTTTCAATTCCTCTGCTGCTTCCTCTGGTGCATTATCTTTACCATTAACATCACTTCCTTCAAAACCCCTCACTTCAAAAGAGTCCATCAGCTTTATCATGATTGCACAATGAAAACGTCCCTTCTTCTGATATACAACATGACACTTTTGACCCTCTTGTGCATTAGAAAAATCAAAAACCATTAGGGAGAGTTACTTTGCAAAGCTGTCTTTGAAATGTTGTAATCAGCCTCATCATCGGTATTGTTTCAGGCCAGGGAGGGACACACACATGCACATTATTCTTGTCCTATGACTGTTTAATCTGGGTCGTTGGTTGTGACGAAGTCCCCGGTGGACAGGATGGGGTCAGTAACCAAGACCTTAAAAGGCTGTGACACGCTGGCCTTGGTCAGCGCTGCTGGTGCCGGATCACAACACACCACACAGGCCACACCCTGACCAGATACTGACCCCTCTCTCACCAATGGGGTCATTATACATTCATACTATCAATGAGTCACACTGGATATCCACTTCCATGCTTTCTGATGCCATCCAATAATGCCGTCCAATAACAGACGTTTAACATTTAGCTGTATTCAACCCTCATTCTTTTCTCCTTGAGGGTATTTTTCATCTGAGTATTTGTTCTCCATTTGATCATATTCTCATGCAACAACTTGTGAGATTTAAACCTGTGGATCTTCACTATCAAAGCTCTGCATTTATTTTCTCACATTTCTATATTAAGACAAACATTTCACACCAGCTGTAGGAGCTAAACTAGATACCATCATTAACAAGCATTACAAAATGCACTGTAGCACCACTCATAAGCACAGCAATATATCATAGTGGTAAGATCAAGGAGTTGCTAGACATATTGAATGAAGGGAGCCTGGTGCATGTCAGACTGCAGGTTAATAACAGGGAAGTGGAAAGATTTGTACATACTCAGCTGATACTCTAGCAGGTATCCTGTAAGGACTCCGTTGGCTTCCAGAGGAGGTGCCCAGGTGAGAGTGACGGTGTGCTTCTGAACATCTGTGACCCTGAAAACTGGGGTTTTCTCTGGAACTGGGAAACAAACAAATATACAAGTAGTAAAAAAGTGTTAACACAATAACACAATAAGCTTGTGTCCAGATAGTTTATTTTCTTCTTCAGTTGCACAGTAGTGAATTAATATGTTCCATGGCACGCTCCTCTCCCCTCCTGTCTTACCTCCCTCTGGGGTTTTGAAGTTGACGGCGTGGCTACCTGGCCCATTGCCTCGCCTGTTGAAGGTCATGATGATGAGGCTGTACTCAGAGAAGGGCGTGAGCCCTGGTACCATGGCATGGTTCCGGTCCCCCGGGAATGTCAGAGTGTGTTTGTCCCCGTGAGTCTTCTTTGAGTCCAGCAGACTACGCAGCCGCCACCAGCTTATCTGACACCGCCATGACAGAAGGACACACAGTGTTATGAATCTAACAGATCGTATGTGAGAAAAGGACAATACATCCTGAATGGGGAAGGCTATAGTCTGGGTTATAGTATTTTGCGCCTGTGTAAGGTAACAGTGCGCTGCCAGCGTTAGGGAGACAAAGTGGGGTGAGAGGTCCAGGAGATCCAGCGAGGTCAGAGTCTCTCCCTTTAAACTGTGTCTGAACGTTTCAGGGCTGTTTTAAAGAATTACCCTGTAGCCTCCCAGATGTCCATGCAGCTTGTCCTTGTGAACACGCATCCAGCTGACCTTGACCAGCGAGTTGTTCATCACCTCCACCGCTACATCATCAGGAGCCGCAGAGGGGACTGCAGGGCCAAATACACTCACGTCACAGTCCATTCAGCCCGTATGTCACACTAAGTACTGTAAATATCAACCCAACATGTGAAATATAAGCTCAGCTTTATGGTGAATGATCCACCAGATCATAATATATGTTTAGTATTGGCTGGGTTGAGTATTTAGATGCTTCAAATATATGCTTCTGTAAAATATGAATCTATAGATCAGTGACGGCATCTGTGATATACCACTTTCACAAGGTAGGAACTAGTGTGGGGCTCACTACTATTGCCTAAGCGATGATACCAGACAGTATGAGAACAAAGTATTACGAAACCTCTAAAGGAAGACAAAACATTCTTAACAAGGTTGAGGTGCTTTTTAAAAATCTACAACATTGTATTTGACCACCTGAGGTAACTTCCTGAGGGCAAGTCCAAAAGAAAGCTAAAGATGAAGATAGAAATATAAATAAATACCAACCAGCATGGAATGAAGTGGTTTATGACTTCTAGAAGAGAGTTTTAGCTCAATAAAGCTACTACATGCATATCACACATTTCATCAGCCTTTTCAGAGAAAATAGTCTATATTTTAAGGACTATAGCCTACCATACACACAGCTGAATGGTACATACTGTACCGTATTATCCTTGTGCATTTCAATAGTATAATTATTGTGAAATACACATAGAAACTCTCTGTTTAAGTCACTCACAGTCTTCTCCAGAGTAGCCCGTCACCACTTTGGGTTCAGGTCCCCATCCGTGGTGGTTCCTAGCCTGGATCCTGACCTCATATGGCACAAACGTGGGAGTGTCCTTCACTACAAACCAGTGTCTCTTCACCACATGCTCCTGCCAGTCCTCCTCCACATGCTGTCTCTTATAACTCACCTTATATTCAAGACCTGGCCCATTGTGTTCAATGGGGGACAATGGCTGCAAGAGTGGGGAAGGTAAGAATAACAGTAACACACAGATTATTACCATTTTATAGGAACTTGAACAATTAAGCAAGGATTTCTTTATATGTCTTTCTTCATCTAGGCTATTGCAGGATTATAATGACAAGCCCAAACACTTGGATCCTAATGAGGCTTTGATAATATAAAACAATTAGACATTTGGCTGGGTGCTGGGTCCAGGCAGCTCTGAGCCACACCTCTGATATAAAGAGCAGGCTTCACACATTGTAGAGAGATCTAGTGTTTCCTCACAATTGCCTGACCATGATGTGAAATAGAATAAGACACTATTATCCACAAAAGCAAATCATTAACAATGAGAGAGCTCATCAATTCAGAAGCTACATTACTCTGCAGGAGCAGGAAGATAATAAGTGGGGGTGAGATTAATCTTTTTACAATAAAGCTGAATTTATTACTGTACATGTAAGAAATCTTCTCTCCTCTCTTTTCACTTTCTAATAAAAGCACCACAATGAGCAGCTTTGATAGCAATCCAATTCACCATCAAAATAGCTCTTCTAAAGTTATAAATCAACAATATGATATATCAACAGCATGGATATTTGATTCCTGAGGGATTCTTATTTATAATTGCATGTACACTCTTAGAAAAAAGGGTTCCAAAAGGGTTCTTCAGCTGTCCCTATAAGTATAGGAGAACCCTGTGTGGTTCTAGGTATAACTCTTTTGGGTTCCATGTAGTGTATCTAACATGGAACTCAAAAGGGTTCTACTTGGGAAACAAAAAATGGTTCTTCAAAGGGTTATGGGGACAGCTGAAGAACCCTTTTAGGTTCTAGATAGCACCTTGTTTTCTGAGTGTACACTGTTCTATCTTATTTTCTCTTTGAATGAAGAGAGTTTTTGATTTCCACAAAAATGTAACTCCTGTGAAATATTCAGTATTCAGAGAGGTGCATACGTATTCAGGGACGGTACAGTATATGGAACCACATGCCGTTTCTTACCTCCCAGTTGATATCCATTTCATGTGGCAAATGACCTTCAATTTTGATATTTTCAGGGTTCTTGTCAGGGGCTGGTGAGAGAGAAGAAATATGGATTTTGGCAGAAATCTCCTGTGAAATGTGCACATAAGAGACCTTGGTATCAACAAGAGTGGAATCAATTATCTCACATGATGAGTGTTTTAAAGTTCAACGAGCAGTGCAGGCAGCTCGGGTGGCCTGTACGGTGATATGAAGGAGGAGGACAAGGCAACATGAGTGGAGGAATTCCTACCTGCGGGAGGGGTCTTGTATCTCTCTGTGGGCTCACTGGGACGCCCTCTGCCCACTGTGTTGACTCCAGACACTCGGAAGCGATAGTTGACATGTCCGTAAAGTTTGAGGACTGCCGAGCCGTGATTTCCAGGAACTCTCTGAAGCTCTCTCCAGGTCCCCGGCTCCCACTGGCTCTCCTCATACTCAATAATGAACTCTGTTGACAGGGTGAGACACACAGACCAGTCCCCAATCTGCCCAAGCCCTTTGCCAAAAGGGCTGTTTACCTAACAGCCAGCAATGCAGCAAACTATTCAGACCCTGCACTGAGCAGGATACTTGCTCCAAAAGATGAAACTACTCATTTGTATTGGGATGTTGACATGAGACTAACACAATAATAAAGTACTAATTCAAATTTTCTTAGTAAATATGTTATTGTCAGTATATACTGTATACTACAGGCCTGATGCTCCAACATGCATGCAGAGCTGCGTATTGTGTTTGCTGTGTTTGAAGAGCCAGGTGGATGACCAGATTATTACCAGTGGTTGAGCTGTTGTGGTCCTCCCCAGGGATCCATTTGAGCTTCACACTTCTGCCCTTGTGCTCAGACAGCACCAAGTTCTCAGGTGCATGTGGGATGTCTGGAAAACACCACCACCACAACAACATTGCTTTGATGACACACAAAGACAGGGAATCCTCTGGAGTGGAAAAGGACTGAGGAAAAACATTTGAAGCAGAAACTGACCAATTGATAAGAAAGAAAGTGAAAACTATGATGCAGTAACGTAGTCATAGACATCTCATGCCTGCGTTTCAAACTCATAAAAGACACACCCTCGTCCACTTATCCTCGCCGTATGCCCTTGGGGGAATCCCCCTCACCATCCTGTACGTCAGTCCAAACGATTAGACAAACAAGGGAAGTTTGCAACGTAAGCCCCTCAGCCCTCGTTTTTGATCGAGTTTGCAAGTCTACTATTATGTTCACTTCGAGGCCTGAGACACCCCATAATTCAATTCGCGATGATTGTACATCCACTAAGAAAAGTCATCCGAAACTTAAAACCCCAACGTCAATATGGACAAGTTAACACACAAGTGTAAGTAAAAAGCAATGTAAAAAGGTTAGAAATTGTGCTACTAATGCACATGACGGCACAAACACGTCTCGTAAAAGTAATGATGTTTTTGTTTGGTTAACTTTTGGAAATTGTATAAATATATTTTTTCCTTCTTCATAAGTTCCAGCGAGGCAGGCAAATGTTTAGTTAGCTAATTATTTTGGTAGCTATAATATGGTAGATGTATATTAATAATGATATAGTTAATATAAGTAGACATACAGTCATAATTGACTGTAGCGCATACAAAGCACCCACAAGCTACCGGAGGCTGAAAACACAATCATCGCGGAATGAACAAGTGACCAATTTCTGGACAAGGGCGGTTCATTCTAAAAATGATTCCTTCCTCCCTCGCCCCTTGTCCTGCAAGTGTACAGTATACCCGTCAGACGTCATGATACGTCATCAGAAGTGTCTACTCAATTTGAGGGCTGAGGGGATAGAGTGTGTCTTTTAAGTGTTTGGAATGCAGCCATTGTTTTTTGAAAAGGAATCAAACAATGTAAATGCATTTTACTGTAAATGCAGAGCCAAGGACTGAATCTGAAGACATGTGTAATCATGTTCTGCTCTGAGTACTATGCCATGGCACGCTTGGCTTCATCATACGGTATGGATCCATACTGTGACATGCATTTCTATTGTGCTGGGTGTCGTAGAGCCTTTAGGTCTGAGCAGGCTTTGATGTATTTGACATAATCTGCTCACCCAGCACCATGAGTCGTGCAGAGGCAGTGTCCTGATCCATTGGAGTTCTGGCCACACACTTGTACATGCCCTGGTCTCTGTGGCTGACGTTGACAATCTGCAGTATACCATCCTCTATGAAATATCTATCGGCAGAGAAAAAGAGAGACAACCAATTGATCTGTGCCATCTAAAAAGCAAGTGAACTTTCCTGCTCGGCTTATATATGTAACACCGCAAGAAAGGCTTATCTTACCCAGAATTCTCTGTGTGGTTTAGTGCTATCTCCATATCGTCTTTTTCCCACACAATCTCAAAGTCGCCACTGAATGAGTTGTCGTACACCGCCAGGCAGGAGAGCTGGGCTGTGGTTCCTATTAGGACCTGCACGTCTTCCGGGGCCTGGAATATCTTTGTGGGATCTTGGATAGTTCAAACACACAACTGTATATGTAAAGGGTTATGTTTAGGACCCAATGTTTTCTGACTACGTGACTGAAGCAGGGAAAACTAGGTAAGACCGTTTTCAGGTCACATAGTTAGAAAAAACACATGGTCCTAGACTAGGGTGTTTAAAAAAATGCTTTCTTTTATTGAGTTGTATACCTTTAACATCCAGTAAGGCAGTGATAGCAGACATCCCTTCAGTATTCTTGGTGTAACATGTGTATTGGCCCATGTCCTCTTTTTCCACATTATAGATCTCCAATGATCCATTCTGGTGAACTGTAAACCTTGGTCCCTCCAAAGATCCTGTGGAGTCCTCCTTGTTCCTGTAAAACATTCAAAGCAATCAATTAAAGTCTCCACTTGCGATTTAATTAAATTACAGAAGAATGTTTTTGAGCACATCACAAGATAAAAAATGTTTCATTAAAGTTTTTGTGCATGTGTAAGATGCTTTCTTTCTGTATATTTCCTCAATAAACAGTGGCGTACCAACCGATAAACAGATTCTGTACACAGGTGTTTCATAACTATCTCTTGACACGTTGATATCTACTGCTCTCTACTGGCCTTTGAGAGGACTGGTTGGAACTGGACTAGCCTGGTATTGCCTGGGTGCCAATGATGACATCACATGACAGCAATAGCAGAATGAGCTGGATAAAGCCCATGCTGATCTGGGACCAGGGTTAGGGAGAGTCTACTCACCAGGTAACAGCAGAGGGTGGAGAACTGAACACCTTGCAGTGCATCACTATAACCTTCCCCTCCACCGCTGAATACTCCAGACCTTCCTCTGTCAGGATCATAGGAGGCAGATCTGTGGGAAGAGACATTCCAGTGAGTGATTCAGGGTTTGGGATATGAATGAGATATGAAGGGATTTAAGTGTGGTCCTCCACTTGAACAGACTACTTCTTCCAGTATTTGGCTATAAAGAGTTAATGCTAAAGTCAATTAAAATTTGTGAAAATGTTGTCATCCTTCTTTGTTAATTACCATTTATTTTAAAAGAATGGCTGGACTGTCAATAAAAATAGAAAAAATGAAAACAGAATAATGAGCACTAAATTTTAAATAAATGCGTCTTATCATTTCTAGCCAAAACATCCTGTGTCTGTCTCACTCCATGGAAGCTGTGATTTTGCACCCAGAAACAGACCAGTGACAAACTCCAGACATTTCTGAAAAGCCAAAAAGAGCAAATAATTTCTTATCGGCTCTTATAAAAGCAGCACATGTTAGTGTTATGGCATTGAATTCTGAATTGACTGGAGAAATGGGTTAGCATATAAATGCCTGGGAGCATGCGGAGTGAATCACAGGGGATGTGGGTGGGTAATCCTTATGGAGGACCGTGGTGCTCAGGCAGCCATTCCTTCACCATGGCCCAAGAGCTGCAGGGTAGAGACCGTGCCAGACCTGTCTCTCAAACCAGACACAACACCACTCACAGACCATCTTCCACTGCCTAACACCAATGTCTGGCAATTACAGAGAAACAGATGCTGCCCGTTTTATTGCCAAGCAACCAGTTGGATTCTTTACTGCACTTTCCGTGCCATACAATTTCATGCTTAATAATGGGTAACTATAAATAGATGGGCACATCTGGTTAAACAGAGTGATTAAGACTGAGATTTAGCAACTATTTATTTGTAACCAATAAAACATAAAGCCTCAGATGAAAGTAAAGGCTATTTTCAGAGGTGGAGATTAAAACCAGTGAAGCCCCATAAACTTACTCATGATCATGATATTGGCATTGGCTAGCAGGGTTCCATGTCTGTTGGAGGCCTCACATTGGTAGACGGCACTGTCAGTCGAGTTGGCTTTGTGCAAGACAATTTTGTCATCAAACTCTTTTCTGTTAGATGCTGGGACCTCTGCAATAAACAATGAAATCCATTAACTGTGCACCAATAGGAAGTCCTGGTGAAGTCCTCAACAAGATGCATGTCTTGTTGAGGTACACTGAGAACATACCCTCAATAGGCTTTCCATTCACCATCCATTGGATGGTGGGCTGAGGAGTGCCCGTGGCAGAGCAATTGATGAGCACATCTGAGCCAATCATACTAAGCTGGCTCTCAGGTTCAGACACCCACTGAGGAGGCTCTGGAAAGACCAACATCAAATACAGACATAAAACATCTGCAACAAGGGAGGGAACCAGGCCACAGTTTACACATCTCAATAAATGCCTCATTTTTTTGTTTTACATGGAAATCACAAAATACTTGATTGTGTTATCTTACCACCCAGAGACAGTTCTGAAATTGTGACTTTTTGATGCCCTCTTGAAAAGCAGTTTGTTCAATGTACCATAGATGGCACTATTTCTCATGAAAATGTGTTACTATTATGAGGTATCTTCCTACAGTAAAACCTAAATGCAGTTTAAGCTATACAGCATATTTTTCAGATACACACACATACCTTCCACTGATACGTCAAAGTAGTGGACGGCCATTCCGTGGATGTTCGTAGCCTTACACATGTACTTCCCCTTGTCATCTTCATCAACCTGGTCAATGCTCAGGAGTTTCCCATGGTTCTCTATTGTTACTCTGTCAGGCAGCCTGTGGTCTATCTTCAACCACTCAATCATGGGAGTTGGACTGAATGAAAGAAGAGGGGCAGTGAAATGTTGTATGAGCAGGTTGTTGTAATTGCTTTACATTCAGTTACATGTACAGCAGATATCATGTTGAAGCAGTCCTTGGTAGAATACAGAGGTAGGTTTACTTACAAGCCCTCTGCAATGCACTCCAGTAGGAGCTCATCACCTTTCACCAGCTGTGTCTCCGACTTGACACCAGAGGGCATCAGAAGACTTGGTTTTCTCTCCATGATTGAATTGGCTTTGAGAATGGAACAGAAACAATCAGTGTTTTATGCTGTTAGTTAGTGAAACTGGTAAATACTAAAGTGATTTCTCAAAGAAGGCAATGAATGGGTCGCTTGAACTGCTAACCTACAACGCAGTCTTTGGATCCTCAAATAACATTCTGGTATGGAAAAATGGGTGTTGTAGACAGATATGCAGTGAGGGAAAAAAGTATTTGATCCCCTGCTGATTTTGTACATTTGCCCACTGACAAAGAAATGATCAGTCTATAATTTTAATGGTAGGTTTATTTGAACAGTGAGAGACAGAATAACAACAAAAAATCCAGAAAAACGCCCATTTTAATGAGGGAAATAAGTATTTGACAGCTCTGCAAAACATGACTTAGTACTTGGTGGAAAACCCTTGTTGGCAATTACAGAGGTTAGATGTTTCTTATAGTTGGCCACCAAGTTTGCACACATCTCAGGAGGGATTTTGTCCCACTCCTCTTTGCAGATCTTCTCCAAGTCATTAAGGTTTCGAGGCAGACGTTTGGCAACTCGAACCTTCAGGTCCCTCCCAAGATGTTCTATGGGATTAAGGTCTGGAGACTGGCTAGCTTCATCTTGAGCCACTCCTTTGGTGCCTTGGCTGTGTGTTTTGGGTCATTGTCATGCTGGAATACCCATTCACGACCCATTTTCAATGCCCTGGCTGAGAGAAGGCGGTTATCACCCAAGATTTGACGATACATGGAAATCCATCGTCCCTTTGATGCGGTGAAGTTGTCCTGTCCCCTTAGCAGAAAAACACCCCCAAAGCATAATGTTTCCACCTCCATGTTTGACGGTGGGGATGGTGTTCTTAGGGTCATAGGCAGCATTCCTCCTCCAAACACGGCGAGGCGAGTTGAGTTGATGCCAAAGAACTCCAGTTTGGTCTCATCTGACCACAACACTTTCACCCAGTTGTCCTCTGAATCATTCAGATGTTCATTGGCAAACTTCAGACGGACATGTATATATGCTTTCTTGAGCAGGGGGACCTTGTGGCGCTGCAGGATTTCAGTCCTTCATGGTGTATTGTGTTACCAATTGTTTTCTTGTTGACTATGGTCCCAGCTGCCTTGAGATCATTGACAAGATCCTCCCGTGTAGTTATGGGCTGATTCCTCACCGTTCTCATGATCATTGCAACTCCATGAGGTGAGATCTTGCATGGAGTCCCAGGCCGAGGGAGATTGACAGTTCTTTTGTGTTTCTTCCATTCTTCCAACTGTTGTCACCTTCTCAACAAGCTGCTTGGCGAGGGTCTTGTAGCCCTTTCCAGCCTTGTGTAGGTCTACAATCTTGTCCCGGACATCCTTGGAGAGCTCTTTGGTCTTGGCCATGATGGAGAGTTTGGAATCTGATTGATTGATTGCTTCTGTGGACAGGTGTCTTATATAGGTAACAAGCTGAGATTAGGAGCACTCCCTTTAAGAGTGTGCTCCTAATCTCAGCTCGTTACCTGTATAAAAGACACCTGGGAGCCAGAAATCTTTCTGATTGAGAGGGAATGTAACTTACCATGACCTGGACTGCTACTTGAGTCATTGTTTGAATTTTCTGAAATGAAGGTGGGTAGTAACATATGAAAATGTACAAAGCATCCATAGAACAAAAGTGACACACAATGCTGTGGTTTAAATGAATTAAAACATCAGTGGCATCAAGAGCATGGCAAATACAACTTTGGAGATGCTGTTGGATATTGGGTATGTTCTTAATCATATACATGATCATAATGACAAATACATTGGATCAGAGCTTGAGACCATTATGGTGATCAAAACAAAGCCTTTTCCTAACCATAACAAGCTCCTTGCTGTTGCTGAGATCATAAATAAACTTAATCACAGTCTTTTAGATTGATACCTACTGCTCTTGACTATGACAGACATGGCATTCTTCTGTACGATGGTGCGTATCTTGGGAAAGGCAGCGAAGCAGCAGTAGTCTCTGTGGCTGTCCTTCTCCAGAGCATTAGAGAAGAACAGGTCACCGTTCAGACCCATGGACACCCTGTCATCCTGCTCTATGTGCTGAAGGCCTGAGAAGGTGAAAACCACATTTGAGTACATTTTTTTAGCTATTGTGCATCAATAAAACTGCAGGTGTCAACACAAAGGATTTGACATGACTCAGACAGGCCTCTGTCCAGGGCGTGTCAGGGTGTCAGGTCTGGGAAGCCATTAGTCACTTACCGATGGTCATCCAATAGATCTGTAAAGGAGGGATTCCTTTAGGAGGGTTACACTCCAGAATGACAGGCTGTCCCTCCTCCACCTCAATGGGATCAATCTTCTCCTTAGGAAACTTCGGTACATCTAACCCCCAAAAATAAACAAAAGTTTACAATGATTTGTCAGTCATTTAGTGTAGTTGCCTTTCTCTCCAGCAGGTGGCAGTCCTATGATACTAGTGTTTTTTGTTGGTTGTGTGTGAAGGCGCTTGTGTTGAGCCAGTGAATTGGATTTTACAGCATCTTCTTTATATATTGGCTTGCAAGAAAAAAATAGACGTCATTACTACTGTTGTGCTGCATGTCAGCCACCCTGGATGGTTGAAGCATGGACAAATTTAGTCACAGTTCCCCTCTGTCTGGATTTCTTTGAAGATGTATGTACTATGCTTTGGAACTAAATGAAAAATGTATCAAGTGAAATGATGGAGATGCTAGATCAGTCTCCCTTCTGCCACACAGTCCATATGGGTAGATGCAACTGGGTGTGGAATGTTTTGGAGGTTCAATGACTTTCTGCCATGGCCAATACAACAAACAATATTGGATTCCAGGACCTGAATCACTTTGAAATAATTGTAATGGAGCACCACAGAGCTTAGGGATGCTACTCACGGGGCACAACAAACTCAACCTCCTCTGTTATGGCTGTCCCTAGTTTATTCGAGGCATAACAGCGGTAAGTTCCCTGGTACTCTGTGAGGTTCCCAGTGTTGGGGATCACAAACGTCCCCGAGTTTTTCTCCTTGATCAGCCTTGGGTCCTGGTAAGGGTCAAACTCTTCCCCATTTTTCGTCCACCAGAATCTACAAAATCAACAGTTCAATCAGCCACTGATAACATTCAAAATAAACCTTGAAAATGTCAAATGTGTTTCAGCCAAATGTACACAGTGTGTTCAGTGTCCAATGTTGGCACTCACAGTATGTGCAAGACTTCACACCATGAAATCAAACAGCCAAAAACAAGTTGACATGCCAAATCGATGGCCGGTGGTAGGCTGTCTGTTGGGCTGCTAACGAGCTCTCCTGGGTAGTCCCTCTCCCATCTGCTGGGTATGGAATGGTAGAGTAGGATACTCATTACTCACTCTGGCTTGGGGTTCCCTTTGGCTTCACACGTTATGGGGAAGCTCTCATCGAAGGGGAAGGCGATCAGAGAGCTGGGGGAGGCCTCTGTGATGGTGGGCAGCTGCTCAACTGGACAACAGACAACAGGGACAGCACCTTAATGAAGAAAACTCCATATACCTACTGCAGGTTTATTATAGCATCATATCTCACTCTAGTATTAGGTGTTAGGGGATGATTAGTTTCCATTATGATGATATTTTCTTTTCCAATAGTTCTATTTCACAGTGACATCCTGTTTGAACCTGTTCTGCTTTGTCCATGCTTTCTTGTTTAAGTGATATGTGTTAGAAATATACTACACAACTACAGATGTCAGCAACAGTAAAACTAGCATCATGAGGTCAGGCCAGTAGGACCAGTGATGCAGGTTAAAACTACATGCCACTAAGGGGTGAGAGTTCAAGACAATCCAATTCTAAGATGTTGATTGTGTGAATAAATGGAGATGCAGATCGTTCACGAGATGACCACATGGTACAGCTGCTGTGTTGCTGACCACTGAGCCAAGAGATTAAGTGAGGACAGACAGGCGGTCACTAATGCTGAATGGGACAGGGCACGTCAGAGCGAACTTACTGTTTACATGACCTACAACTAGAATATCCATGGCAGCAGGAAGACAACAAACAAAATACAGACAGAAGTTTAAGCATAATCCAGTTTTGTGTTGGTTGTAGACATTTATAAATTAAACACTTCAGCCCACATTTAAGGAGATTGCAGGAAATGAATCACCTTGCATCAACATAAGTATGGGTTGCTTTTCTGAAATGTTATTTATCTGCGGGCCCTTAAGAGATGATTTATGAATAATTTAGATGGAGGAAAACCTGATACTTGTTTCCAAGGAAACTGTAAGATACACAGCCCAAATACAAGAGAATGAAGAAACCTGATTTAACTTGTTATGGCTGGGGGCAGTATTGAGTAGCTTGGATGAATAAGGTGCCCAGAGTAAACTGCCTGCTACTCAGGTCCAGTTGATAATATGTGCACATTATTGGATAGAAAACACTCTGACATTTCTAAAACTGTTTGAATGATGTCTGTGAGCATAACATAACTCATATGGCAGGCAAAACCCTGAGAAAAAATCCAAACAGGAAGTGGGAAATCTGAAGTTTGTAGTTTTTCAACTCTTTGCCTATCGAATATACAGTGTCTATGGGGTCAAATTGCACTTCCTAAGGCTTCCACTAGATGTCAACAATCTTTAGAACCTTGTTTGATGCTTCTACTGTAAAGGAGGGGGAATGAGAGCTGAATGAGTCAGTGGTCTGGCAGAGTGGCATGAGCTGACCACGCCTGTTCATGTGAGAGTTAGCTTGAGTTCCATTGCATTTCTGAAGACAAAAGAATTCTCTGTTTGGAACATTATTGAAGATTTATGATAAAAACATCCTAAAGATTGATTCTATACATCGTTTGAAATGTTTCTACAAACTGTAATATAACTTTTTTGACTTTTCTTCTGAACTAAGCAATCATGCATTGAGCATTTGGATTACTGGGATAAACACGCAAACAAAATGAGGTATTTGGACATAAATGATGGACTTTATCGAACAAATCAAACAATTATTGTGGAACTGGGATTCCTGGGAGTGCATTCTGATGAAGATCATCAAAGGTAAGTGAATATTTATAATGTTATTTCTGACTTCTGTTGACCCCACAACATGGAGGATATCTGTATGGCTTGATTTGTTGTCACTGTACTCAGATTATTGCATGGTGTGCTTTGTCGGTAAAGCTTTTTTTGAAATCTGACACAGCGGTTGCATTAAGGAGAAGTGTATCTATAATTCCATGCATATTAGTTGTATCTTTTATCAATGTTTATTATGAGTATTTATGTGGCTCTCTGCAAAATCACCGGATGTTTTGGAACTACTAAACATAACGCGCCAATGTAAACTCATATTTTTGTATATAAATATGAACTTTATCGAACAAAACATACATGTATTGTGTAACATGAAGTCCTATGAGTGTCATCTGATGAAGATTATCAACGGTTAAGGGTTAATTATATCTCTGTTTCTGCTTTTTGTGACTCCTCTCTTTGCCCGGAAAAATGGCTGTGTTTTTCTGTGACTAGGTGCAGACCTAACATAATAGTTTGGTGTGCTTTCGTCGTAAAGCCTTTTTGAAATCGGACATTGTGGTGGGATTAACAACACGTTTATCTTTAAAATGGTGTAAAATACTTCTATGTTTGAGGAATTTTAATTATGAGATTTCTGTTGTTTTGAATTTGGCGCCCTGCACTTTCAATCCCGTTAGAGGGATTCAAGCCATAAGATGTTTTAAACAAGAAATCAAAACCCAGCCAAGGATGTGTTCCATCCATGAATATAATAGAACTGATTTTGGTATGATACAGAATTACAGAATACTAAATATTTCAAAGAATACATGAGGATGACCATTACAATATATACGGCTTTGACCATTAAATATATTGGAAAACAAAATCAATATACTGTACTTTACAAAGCTGTATGGTATCCTGCCCAGGCACTTCAATGGAAAGTGAGCGCTTACCCTCCAGTGGTATGTCTATGGCAGTGGTGGGGTGAAAGGCACAGACACCGGCCACCACACCGACCAGGAGAGCCAATCTTGGGCTCCACCTCGACGACCTCATCCTCATCACGCCACAGCAGACAGCAATCTCAGAGTTAATCTTGGGGGAAGTGACACACGCTGCTCTCTTCCAGTTCTCAATTCATCTCTATGGCATGCAGAAGACGTCGGACCTGCAAGTGCAACACAGACAACAGAGTGAGAGTGGCATCCCATGAATCCAGATCCACCCACGCGTCAGGCAGACAGACAGTCAGGCTATCCCACACAAGGCAGAGAGAACCCCCGGTGACCGAGAGAGATGCTCAGCCAGGCACAACACAAGTTTCCAGCACAGCAGTCACTCACATCAGCAGGGACCACATTCTGGGCTTCATGCTTAAAGCGGCAATCAGCCGTTTCGGTAAAAAGCTGAGGGATGGGGCTGGGGAAATGTAACCACTTTTATTAAATTAGTAACCAGAGCTATAGTTGCAATAACTGACCATCCATGATATCAAAATTATAGTTTGAACCATGTTTTTAGGTTATCTAGTGCTTGTTTACATTTACTTTGTTTACAAACATTGGAGTAAAACAAGCTTATATTTTGTGTTCTCATGGAGTGTGACCGTTGAATTTAGCTCATGAGGCATTTCTAAGTTATATTCTTCAAGAATCAATAGGCTCATACAATTAACTTAAAAGTGAAAGAATTGATGTAGCAACTGCTGATTACCCCTTTAAAATGCTACTGTGACAAAAATCTAATTATTGCATCTCTATATCACTCTGTTCCCTGGAGACACACATTGTTTTCTTGTTTATTGTCTGTTGGAGTGTGTTGGCTAGGCAGCCAGAGCGAGTAGTTTTTCATGCACCATAGAACAAGAGTTTAAATACATAAATACATGAGGCAGTGGTTATATTAATACATGCTCCACATTTCAAAGTGAAAATTATGAATTCCTTCCACAACAGAGTGAATGATTTACATCATTAAGATACAACCCTGCTGCAGCATTTGTCATCAGGCTGTTCCTGTTCTGTGTCTGTGGGCTCCTCTCTGAATATTCAAAGAGAACACAACACAGCCATGAGGATCACACATGGTTCTCAGACTTAGCAATAATCTTCTTCCAAAGAATAGCAATAGTATATATATATATATACCTTTTTTACCCCTTTTTGTGGTATTCAATTGGTAGTTACAGTCTTGTCTCATCACTGCAACTCCCGTACGGACTGGGGAGAGGTTAACGTAAAGAGCCATGCATCCTCCAAAACACAACCAAGTCACCTGCCCACTTAACCCGGAAGTATCAATGTGTCAGAGGAAACACTGTACACCTGGCAACCTTGTCAGAGTGCACTGCACCCAGCCCACCAGAGGCATCACTAGTGCACAATGACATCCCTGCCAGCCAAACCCTCCCCTAACCCAATTGTACACCGCCCCATGGGTCTCCGGGTCACAGCTGGCTACAACAGAGCCTGGACTAGCAATGCAGTGCCTTAGACCATTGCGCCACTCAGGAGGACACTAGCAATAGTATTTTTTATCTGTTTCATATCTGATAACCAGTGGGTCTCAGGGTCAGAGGGCACGGGTCATTCTCCTCTTAACAGGCCAGCGGCTTGAATCCTAATGAGCTGTGTACAGTATGACAAGAGCACAGAATTGTGGGGATAGAGCTCTGTGCAGGAATGTTCACCTCGACGGCATTGTTGCCCACCAGCCTCTGTTCTATAATAGAATCTCTAGGGTATCTGTTCATTAGCCTGCCTCAAGTTGGCTGTGACCTACTGCAGGTCACTGGGTCATTCTAGTCAGGAATTTAGTTGGTTGAACGCAGGGTAGCAGATAGACCAGGCCACATTGAATAATGTCACACTAGTAATACGAAAATTGGTGACAAAAAAATGTGCCTAATTATAATGCTCATGGGAGTCCTCACAAATGTCCACTGACAAAAATGGAAATAGCTGAACACTTCTCATCACAAGCATACAAATCCAGTAATTACAGTGTGTGTCTCTTCTCATGTAGATGGAGCTTCCAATTAATGGCAAAAAATGGATTTGTCTGGGAATTTGTGTGTGTTAAGCTCTTTATTTCAGCAGGATGGAGCGAAACCGGAGAGATAGCCACGCTCCCACACGCCCGGTAGTTTTAACAAACAGCTAATGTTTTACTGGTGTGTTTTCAATCATTCTGACCAAAAACACTGCTCCTCTTTTTTGTATCTTCTCTCTCAGTTACCAAATTCAATAGGAAACACAGAGGTCAAATGGCAGTTCACGAGAAGTAATTGAATAATTGACCAAGGAGTGAAAGAGTCAATTTAATTCATTTCTTTAGGAGGCTCTGTTTAAAAATAGACACGAACCCTGAACTCTCTCCCCATGCTTCATGCTAATAGTATTAACTCTGTCTGGGGCCTTTGTGAGTCCATCCTGGCTAATCTGACCTAGTGGGTGACCTCCCTGATGTCACCGGCAGAGCCACAGACAACATAGTGTGCAATACACAACCCCTCTTAATCACAATACTACTGTAGGACATTGACTTTTCCTCCAAACTCAGACTCACATGGCTTTGTTATGATCCATGAGTCCGGACTGGAGAAATGCCCCAGGCTTAATAATGTTGCTCACATTTCACTCTTTTCCCACACATTGTGATTTATGTTGCAAACTACAGATTAAAATCAAAAGATAGGACGCCGCGCTCTGCTAATTAGCAGTGCTTTGTTGGGAGGATTGGTGAGTTTAAGAGGGAGGTTTTTACAATCCCTCCAAGACAATGCGTTTCTCTTCGGGCCTTTATCAACCAACCTAACACCACTTAGATGGATTATGTTCTGTTCAAACTGTGCTTGATCACCTGCCATCTGATTTAATTAATTTCCCCACTCGTTGAGCATTTAGCCAGATCCAACTTGGCCATCTGGTTGAGGGAGGTTAATAAATCATATAGGGGCTAAACTGGTGGGAGACTGGGATGTCTATCTCTAACCCGGCATACAGTATAGGCTACAGGGGCTATATGAATCAGTTGAGTGGGGCCGGGGCGAGCCTGCTCTAGACCGCAGGCTGTTCTTAATCCTCTCCTTCAGCAGCAATAGCATGAGCCTGAGGCTGATGAAGCTGGCTAAGTTAAAAGCTGCTCACCATGAGAAGGCCAATATGAACTCTGACCTCCCTTAGCCGAGGCTCAGAGGGAACAGAAGCTGTCCTGGGGTTGAAGCAGAGGGACAGGGGACACGGGCCGAATCTGGGCCATGTGAAGTCTGGAGCCATGCTTTAAACTCAGCTAAGATTGACATACTGTAGTGTGCTGCTCTGCTCTCGCTCTCTCTCATTTACAGTGGGCTACCTGCCAAGATGTGCAAAAAACATTTCTCATTCAGAATGAGCCCCATGCACAAGACTGATAACAGAGGAAATGTAAGAGACAGGCAGAGAGGGAAGTCACGTCTGCTCCATGCTCACTCTACCTGCTGGTTCATTTGATTGAGAAGCCCCATCCTCATCATTCAGGCTCCAGGCTGAATCAGACACCCACGTCTCTCTTCATAAGGAGATGTTAACGGCACAGTGTTCTGGTTGGCATGCTTTCTATTCCTTCAGTCTCCTAGCTCAGCCATCTGGTCTGGCATGGAATCCTAACATTGACTTATACACCAAAGTCAAGGGTCTGTTGATTAACTGTGGGATTCACTATTTCCTCACCTACAACATAATAAAAACACTTTCCACAACACTTCAACACTTTCTGATTGACAGGAGGCATTCTCAAGACATAGACAAGCAGTCAAATTTTCTAAATGAAAATGGTGAAGCACTGTTGAAGGACTCAGAAGTGTCCTTAACGGTTGCCATTGAAAGATGCTATGCTGTTCAACCTTTTGCCGTTATGTTGTCGGCAGTCTGCCTCTTTTACATGCAAAACTCTGCTGTATGACAGATAGGAGAGTGTCTACAGGCTCTGCAGTATGAGGCATTCTCAAGATATAGACAAAGCAGTCAAATTGGCTAAATGAAAATGGTGAAGCGCTGCTGAAGGACTGTTAAGTGTCCTTATCGGTTGCCATTGAAAGATGCTATGCTGTTCAACCTTTTGCTGTTATGTTGTCTGCAGTCTGTCTCTTTTATATGCATTCTGCTCTGCAGTATGACAGGCAGAAGTGTCTGTGTCTCCACAGGCCTTCTATAGTTTGATGTGCTGCAAGCCTGTAATGGGATTAAGCAGATCCTCTTCGTGTCAAGCTGGATTAAAATATTCTCCTCACTAAAGAGCTGCGACACTGGGAAGACGCGCACGCTCCCTACACACTCCTGGTAATGGTTCAGCACTGAATCCCAGTTAATCACTGAAGTACAATTAAAGCATTGGGAGAATTTGTTATAATTAAACAGCAATTAGCCTGTTGCCGGTAATTAGGCATTTTTTGTTTGGTTTCATTTCTGTTTTTGCCAAGTCAATTGCTCAGTTATACAACTGATTTGAGACTGATTCTAGACAACAACAACAAACATACTGTAAGGGTGTAGCTCTGTACTGACTAATAGAGTAAGTAATGCCCTGCAAAGACACACCCACATCTTGTTTGAATTCTTTTAAAACTATTTTTAATAATGAACTACTAAAGGGGAAGTAGATCTCTGGAATTTCGTTAAAAGTAGTTTTATTTGGATGCATTCCGTTAACTTAATATAATATAATAATAGTTCCTGTTTATTTGCAATGGGTTACATTCTGACCTCTGGCTAGACGAGATTCTTCTACATGCTTATGAGTGGGAGGAGTTCATTCATTATTAAAACTTCAGCAGAAGCAGCAGGAGCAAAACACAAACAAGGCCCTTAATGAGATTAGGAAGTCAGCACAATATTAAATAATAACCTTGTCTAATTGAGATGTGGCTCAATTTCATTCTGCTTTCGCATGCATGCATGAGAGTGAACAGTTCAATTACCACACCATTAAAACTGTCTGTCTGCGCATAGAGCAGGTGGATGAGGCTAGGGCTGGGTCGGAGGGAGAGCGGAGGGGGGTAAGAGAAAACTGCAGGAGTCTGTCTGCGCATAGAGCAGGTGGATGAGGCTGGGGCTGGGTCGGAGGGAGAGCGGAGGGGGGTAAGAGAAAAATGACAAGAGGGCCTGGGACGTAAAGGAATGAGGGAATCAGGCTATAGGGATGGATGTGGATTTGAAGTCAATTCTGAGATGAACTGCAGGGTCGCTGACCTCTGTCTCAAATGGAGATATGGCAAATTAACTTACTGGCCCTCTTGAACTTTTGTGACCAGGGACAGAAGGGGACACATTCCCCAGTGACACCATATGACGAAAAGGGCACAGTCATTGCTTTTAAAAACCAGCATTAACCATTCTGGAATAAAATATTGTTCTACCGCATCTAATCTGTGTCTATAGTATTTCCTTTGTCAAAATATGGGCTATTTGATGATGTTAAATATTTAGAAAAGGATATCCAAATCACCAGCTTTATGTGATATAATTTCAAGGTTCCTGTTAATCATATATATACTGTATATACAGAGCATTCAAAAAGTGTTCTGACCCCTTCACTTTTTCACATCTTTTACATTACAGCCTTATTCTAAAATGTATTACATGTTTTTTCCCCTCATCAATCTACACACAATACCCTATAATGACAAAGCAAAAACAGGTTTTAGTACACTTTTGCAAAATTATTAAAACTTAACAATGGAAATATCACATTTACATAAGTATTCAGACCCTTTACGCAGTACTTTGTTGAAGCAGTACTTTGTTCTTTGTTGAAGAGCGTGACTGCACAGCTATTTTCAGGTCTCTCTAGAGATGTTAGATTGGGTTCAAGTCCGGGCTCTGACCGGGCCACTCAAGGACATTGAGAGACTTATCCCGAAGCCACTCCTGCACTGTCTTGGCTGTGTGCTTAGGGTCGTTGTCCTGTAGGAAGGTGAACCTTCGCCCCAGTCTGAGGTCCTGAGCACTCTGTAACAGCTTTTCATCAAGGACCTCTCTGTACTTGCTCCATTCATCTTTACCTCGATACAGACTAGTCTCCCAGTCCCTGCCGCTGAAAAACATCCCCACAGCATGATGCTGCCACCACCATGCTTCACCGTAGGGATGGTATTGGTCAGGTGATGAGCGGTACCTGGTTTCCTCCAGAAGTGACGCTTGGCATTCAGCCCAAAGAGTTCAATCTTGGTTTCATCAGACCAGGGCATCATGTTTCTCATGGTATGAGAGTCCTTTAGGTGCCTTTCGTCAAACTCCAAGCGGGTTGTCATGTGTCCTTTTACTCAGGAGTGGCCTCCATCTGGCCACTCTACCATAAAAGCCTGATTGGTGCAGAGATGGTTGTAATTCTGGAAGGTTTCTCTCATCTCCACAGAGGAACTCTGGAGCTCTGCAGACATTTTTTGGTACCATTTCCCAAATCTGTGCCTCGACACAATCCTGTCTCGGAGCTCAACGGACAATTCCATCAACCTCATGACTTGTTTTTTTGCTCTGACATGTACTGTCAACTGTGGGACCTTATATAGACAGGTGTCTGTTTTTCCAAATGATGTCCAATCAATTGAATTTACCACAGGTGGACTCCAATCAAGTTGTAGAAACATCTCAATAATGATCATTGGAAACAGAATGCACCTGAACTCAATTTTGAGTCTCACAGCAAAGGGTCTGAATACTTGCATTTGCAAAAATGTCTACAAACCTGTTTTTCGCTTTGTCATTATGGGGTATTGTGTGTAGATTGATGAGGGAAAAAAAACATGTTATCCAATTTAGAATAAAGCTATAACATAACAAAGATGTGAAAAGTGAAGGGGTTTGAATACTTTCTGAATGCACTGTATATACAGTGAACAAAAATATAAAAAATAATTGGTTCCATGTTTCATGATTTGAAAAATAATAGATTCCAGAAATGTTCCCTTACACACAACAATATTATTTCTCTCAAATGTGTGCATGCATTTCTTTACATCCCTTTTAGTGAGTATTTGTCCTTTGCCAAGATAGTCCATCCAACTGACAGGTGTGGCATATCACGAAGATGATCATTACACAGCATGATCATTACACAGGTGCACCTTGTGCTGGAGACAATAAAAGGCCACTTTAAAATGTGCCATTTTGTCACACCGCACAATGCCGCAGATGTCTCAAGTATTGAGAGAGCGTGGAATTGGCATGCTGACTGCAGGAATTTCCTCCATAGCTGTTGCCAGAGAATTTCATGTTAATTTCTCTACCATACTGTAAGCAATCTCCAACGTAATTTTAGAGAATTTGGCAGTATGTCCAACCGGTCTCACAACCGCAGACCATGTGTAACCACTACAGCCCAGGACCTCCTTATCTGGCTTTGTGTGTATTGTTGATTTGTGTGTATTGTTGTGTGTTGTTAGATATTACTGCACTTTTGGAGCTAGGAACACAAGCATTTGTAACGGTTTTCTTCCATTGAAGGAGAGGAGGACCGAAATGCAGTGTGGTTAGTGTTCAACATGTTTAATAAGGTCAATAAATGTGAACACTACAAAAATACAAAACAACAAATGTGAAAAAAACGAAACAGTCCTATCTGGTACATAGATACAAAGACAGAAGACAACCACCCACAAAACCCAACACAAAACAGGCTACCTAAATATGGTTCCCAATCAGAGACAATGACAAACACCTGCCTCTGATTGAGAACCATCAGTTTCCATCAGGCCAAACAACAAACCCAACATAGAAACACAAAACATAGAATGCCCACTCAGCTCACGTCCTGACGAACAGTAAAACAAAGAAAACACAAAATAACTATGGTCAGAACGTGACAGTACCCCCCTCCCCCTCACAAGGTGCGGACTCTGGCCACAAAACCATGAACCTATAGGGGAGGGTCTGGGTGGGCATCTGTCCGCGGTGGTGGCTCTGGCACAGACGTGGACCCCACTCCACCATAGTCTTTGTCTGCTTTAGTGTCCTCCTAGGAACGGCGACCCTCGCCACCGACCTTGGACTTGCAACCGTACTAAAGGGCCCCACTGGACTAAACAAACTCCTCCGGACTGAGGGGCAGCTCAGGACTGAGGGGTAGCTCAGGACTGAGAGGTAGCTCAGGACTGAGAGGTAGCTCAGGACTAAGGGGTAGCTCAGGACTGAGGGGTAGCTCAGGACTGAGAGGTAGTTCAGGACTGAGGGGTAGCTCAGGACTGAGGGGTAGCTCAGGACTGAGGGGTAGCTCAGGACTGAGAGGTAGCTCAGGACTGAGAGATAGCTCAGGCTGGTTGACGGCTGTGGCAGCTTCTGGCTGACTGACGGCTCTGTCAGCTCCTGGCTGACTGACGGCTCTGGCAGATCATGGCTGACTGTCGGCTCTGGCAGATCATGGCTGACTGTCGGCTCTGTCAGATCCTGGCTGACTGGCGTCTCTGTCAGATCCTGGCTGACTGGCAGCTCTGGAGGATCCTGGCTGACTGGCGGCTCTGGCGACTCCTTGCAGACTGGCGGCTCTGGCGGCTCTGGACAGTGGGGAGACTCTAGCAGCTCTGGACAGGCGGGAGACTCTAGCAGCTCTGGACAGGCGGGAGACTCTAGCAGCTCTGGACAGGCGGGAGACTCTAGCAGCTCTGGACAGGCGGGAGACTCTAGCAGCTATGGACGAATGGGAGACTCTAACAGCTCTGGACAGGCGAGAGACTCTAGCAGCTCTGGACATGCGGGAGACTCTAGCAGCTCTGGACAGGTGGGAGACTCTAACAGCTCTGGACAGATGAGAGACTCTAGCAGCTCTGGACAGGCAAGGCGCACTGTAGGCCTGGTGCGTGGTGCCAGCACTGGTGGTACTGGGCCGAGGACACGCACCTCAGGGCGAATGCGGGGAGGAGGAACAGGGAGTACTGGGCTCTGGAGGCGCACAGTAGGCTTGATGCGTGGTGCCGGACTGGGAACACGCACCTTTGGGCGAGTGCGGGGAGCAGGAACAGAACACTATGGGTTATGGGTTGTGATGGTACTCTGGAGACCTGCTGTGTATAGCCGGCATCAATTGTTCTGGAGCTTTAACACCTGTTTCAGGATGAGTACTAGGAACTGACACATGTGGCATCAGACAGCTAACACGCTCCTCAGGGTGAATGCCGTGCATACTACGCCAAACCAACAGCTCTCTCTCTCTTCACTCTCCTCCAATTTTATCAACAACTCCTCGAATGTCTCATAATCTCCCCTCCATTCACTCTCCTCCAATTTGTCCAATCTCTCCTCCACATTCTCAGACGCACACCTCAACTTCGCTGACTGCTCTGATTCCATTCTTGGCTCCTCATAGTAAACAGGGGGAGTTGGCTCAGGTCTGACTCCTGACTCTGCCACACTCTCCCTGTGCCACCCCCCCAATACATTTTTGGGGCTGCCTCCCGTGCTACCAGCTGCTCTGCCGTGCCAGCTCCTCATAATGCCGCTTCTCTGCTTTCGCTGCCTCCAGCTCTGCTTTGGGGCGGCAATATTCCCCCGGCTCTGCCCAGGGACCTTTTCCCTCTAGGATTTCCTCCCACGTCCAGGAGTCTTGTGTCCTCGGCCGCTGTTGCTGCTTCCGGTTACCACGCCGCTTTGTCCTTGGTTGGTGAGTGATTCTGTCATGACAGATTTCCTCCTCTTCCTCTGAAGAAGAGGTGTAGCAAGGATCGGACCAATATGCAGCGTGGTAGGTGTCCATGTTATTTAATAAGAAAACTCAACATGAACACAAATACTTAATAACAAAGTGAACTGGCAACGAAACAGTCCCGTGTGGCACAAACACAGACACAGGAAACAATCACCCACAAAACCCAACTCAAAACAGCCTACCTAAATATGGTTCCCAATCAGAGACAATGACTAATTGACTGATCGAGAACCATATCAGGCCAAACATAGAAATAGACAAACTAGACATACAACATAGAATGCCCACTCAGATCACGTCCTGACCAACACTAAAACAAAGAAAACACAAAAGAACTATGGTCAGAACGTGACAGCATTTAGCTATTGTTACATTCAGTGTTGGAATGAGACCAAGGTGAAGCGTGGTAAGCGTACATCTTTCTTTATTTTGATGAACACCAAAAGAAAAGAAAAAAAAGACAAACGAACGTAGAGTTCTGCAGGCTACACAGTAACTGTACAAAAACAAGATCACACAACTGAAGGTGGGAAAAAGGGCTGCCTAAGTGTGATCCCCATTCAGAGACAACGATAAACAGCTGCCTCTGATTGGAACCATACTCGGCCAACAAAGAAATAGAAACATAGATTTGCCCACCCAAGTCTCACCCTGACCTAACCAAATAGAGAATAAAAAAGGCTCTAAGGTCAGGGCGTGACAGCTACACCAGCAATAACGTCTGCTAAACATGTGTATGAGACCAATAACATTTTATTCAATATTTGATTTGATTTGTTTCTGCATCTTCCTTCCTGTCTATTTAATCTTTGCTGAGTGATTAGTGTTTTTCATGAGTAAAGGTGAGGTGAAGGTTTTCCTCTTCCTCTGGTGAGCTGTTCATTTGTGCAGCTCTGCTCTGCTCTGCTAGCTGCTGAATGCTTTATTTGTCTCAGTGAAATATGGAGGCCTGCTTAGCATATTAAGAAACAGCAGGGACATAAACTTTCAGTGCTAATACTGCTGCAATCTCTCCCAACCACCTCACCATTAGTCTTCATTTCAAGATAAGGTGAGATTCAATGTTTTTTGTTTAAAGACACACATCACTGTAATAGGAAGCGAATGTGGCTGGGAAATGTGCAGAAATATCACACAACAGCTTACTATAGCTGGTATTTAACTGAAAAGTGTCAATCTTGAGAGCTCAAAGGTTGGGAGAAATTCCTGACAGAATATCTCAACTTGTCACGTTTCAAGTACTAGTGCCGCAAAAGGTATATCGCTCCTGTCCGTCTGTCTGTCTGCAGAATGGTGAGCCAAGAGCTTTCATTTTCTCTCTCTCCCAGCTCTTGTCTCTTTGAAGTCCTGAGTCACAGAGGAGCGCCCCAAGCCCAGGACAATCATCATATTAGTCTAGGATCCTCACTGAGTAGCCAGGAGAGGTTTGTTATGGATTCACAGCCTGGACTGTGGGGACAGGGATATTATTTTGTGTGAACAAACACAGTGAGGTCCTCCCCACCTCCATTCACTCCATTTGACAGATGTTGTCAATTTCCCAGGTTGAAACTGTTGATGAAACTGTGCCACAGCCATACATGATGGATGGGACTTATATCCCAAATCCCCTCCTCCATCAAACCCCAAAGCAATTTACTCCCATCCAACACAAGTATGTTCTGATGCCCCAACTCAGATACAGTACAGTCATATATTGAATTGCGACAGAGAAATATAAAAAAACACCAGGCAGGTTGTTACCCTTTTTCCTCTCCCCTGAGGTCCCTTTTCTACACATTGAAATTCCTTGCTCCGATCTGTGATTTACAGGGAATATGCTGTCTGCAATCCATTTTGTACTTCCTGTGCTCTACAGCAGGGCATCTGGACAGCGTTCGCAGGGTGAGCTGTTTGACACAGCTGTCAGAAATATGGTCCAGTACTGAGGGACTGAGGGACTGTGTGTGTGTGTGTGTGTGTGTGTGTGTGTGTGTGTGTGTGTGTGTGTACGTGTGTACGTGTGTGTGTGCGTGTGTGTGTGTTTGTGGTGTATGGTGTTATGGAGGAATGGGATGGGGTGAGCTCAGTATCAGAGATGAAAATATTTATACAATGCTACAGTTTCCTCCACTATTTGGAGAGATATTAGGGGCAGTATATGCTATTTTAAGTTCTTTCAAACATTGTATAATGTATAATGTTTGAACATTATGTTATAATGTTACCTCTAAGTGTGTAAACGTCACCCAGCCTTATGCACTGACGTATACAGTTCATGTAGCTAGGGGGAAAGTGAGTATGACAAACAGCGAGTAGCAGCAGTGTAAAATCACACAGCCTGGTATATAGGTTCTGGATGGCAGGATGCTTTGGGCTGTACGCACACCCTCTGTAGCGCCTTACGGTCAGAAACCGAGCTGTTGCTATACCAGGTGGTAATACAACCGGTCAGGATGCTCTCGATGGTACAGCTGTAGAACATTGAGGATCTGGGGACCCATGCCTAATTGTTTCAGTCTCCTGAGGGGGAAAAGGTGTTGTTGTGCCCTCTTCACAAATGTCTTGGTGTGTTTGGACCATTATAGTTTGGTGGTGATCTGGACACCAAGGAACTCGTAACTCTCAACCCGCTCCACTTCAGCCCCGTCGATGTAAATTGAGGCCTGTTCAGCCCTCCTTTTCCTGTAGTCCATCGCATAGAATCGGTTTGTGGCGCTATATAGACGGCTATGAATAATATAGATGAGAACTCTCTTGGTAGATAGTGTGGTCGACAGCTTATCATGAGGTACTCTGCCTCAGGCGAGCAATACCTCGAGTCTTCTTTAACATTAGCCATCGCGCACCAGCTGTTATTGACAAATAGACACACAGCCCAGCCCCTCATCTTACCAGATGTAGCTACTCTGAGTAATCACAGTTCTGATGT
The DNA here is from genome assembly GCF_036934945.1 of Oncorhynchus masou masou. Taxonomy (NCBI): domain Eukaryota; kingdom Metazoa; phylum Chordata; class Actinopteri; order Salmoniformes; family Salmonidae; genus Oncorhynchus; species Oncorhynchus masou. The sequence goes on along the minus strand of NC_088216.1, from coordinate 74,033,565 downwards.
CCAGAAGCTCTTTTCGGTCAAAACCTGGTTCAGTCTTCTTTTCACCAGACACTGGGAGATGAATTCACCATACTTATTGTATGGCAACAAGATATACAGTGCATTCAGAAAGTAGTCACACCCTTTAACTTTTTGTCTTGAATACAAAGTGGTATATTTAGGGCAAATTCAATACAACACACTCTCCATGTGTTCAAGCATAGTGTTGGCTGTATCATGTCATGGGTATGCTTGTTATCATTAAGAACTGGATAAAAAATCCTAGAGGAAAACCTGGTTCAGTCTACTTTCCACCAGACACAGGGAGATTAATTCACGTTTCAGCAGGACAATAACCTAAAACACAATGTCAAATCTACACAGGAGTTGCTTACCAAAAAAGACAGTGAATGTTCCTGAGTGGCCGAGTAACAGTTTTTACTGTTTTTACTGGTTTTTTTTATCTGCCTGGAAATGTATGGCAAGACCTTAAAATGGTTGTCTACAAATGATCAACAACCAATTTGACAGAGGTTTTAGAATTGACAAATGTTTCACAATCCATGTGTGAAAAGGTCTTAGAAACTTACCAAGAAAGACTCACAGCTGTAACCGCTGCCAAAGGTGCTTCTACAAAGTATTGACTCAGGGGTGTGAATACTTATGTAAATTGGATATTTCTGTTTTTTAATTTTCATAAAATTTGCTAAAATGTCTAAAAACATGTTTTGACTTCAACATTACGGTGTATGATGTGTATTTATTTAATCCATGTTGAAGTTAGGCGGTAACACAACAAGATGTGGAATAATTGAAGGTGTATGAATACTTTCTGAAGGCACTGTCACCACATGAACAGGCAATGTTCCTACTCTCCTCTCTGTGAGGGGGTGACCCTATTTAATACGCCTCACCACACATGCAAAGACCAGAACATCCAACAGCCAGCTTCTGTGCCGCACACACAGAAACATCCCAAGACAAGACAGAACTTGCAAGACTTAACTTCATTCTCCATGCTGGTCCCTTGCGAGATACATTATGAACAACCATTCCGTCTACAGGCAATCAATCCAATCCAATCCAATCCAAAGGGAAAATCAGAGCATAGAACAGTGAAGAGGTCTATCAAAATCCCAGGGACTGCTCTGGATGTGTCCACTCGCACTGGATCATGCCACACAAGCTGGGGACGGAGTGAGAGCGGTGCTGTTGGAGACAAATATGTTGCCAAAGCCTTTAGCTTGGCAAAGAAGCTCATTAAGCCTTTGACAATCATTCTCACAAAGCTCAATCGAAAGGCTATTCACTGGCTGTGTACAAAAGAGAGGAGGAAAAGTGGAGGAATGCAAGTTCCATCTCACCCCCTCCCTGTCCTGCCCAGCAATATGTTTGCTGCACCTGAAGCTTTGTTTAAAGTGCTGTTTAATAGTGTTAAGCACACACGTGTTACAGAATACACACAAGAGCACAGATGGGAGCAGGATGGTAGAAATCAGCCTTTGAGTGTTGTCTGGTGAGTGAATGCTCCTACATTGTTATTTACAGTTCTCAGGGAGCAATCCTCTTTGCAGACAGGGACAATATCCTTATTTCCAATCATGTTTGTGGAGATTGTCTCTCAGCATTACAGAAGACGAGGCTACAGTATCCATACAGGACATCTGTGACCAGGTCTGCTGTTGACCTCACCCACCTGGCCAAAGGAAGCATAATGATTTGGCTGGAGATTATATTTTGTTTGTTTTACCAGAAGAACCATTGAGCATGTAATGAAAACTGGGATTTTCTGAGTGACTGGTTTAGAGACGTTCATTGACACAGATTGGTGAGCACAGACAAGATTCCAAGAGTCCAAAGATGGGGAGAGTAGAGCATGTGTGACCTGTGGGGAGGAAGCAGAGAGCAGAGCAGAGAGAGTGTGCTGAGACTGTCGATAAAATACCTCCACAGCCCGACAAAAACACTGTCTCGCTCTCACGACACCGGGGGGAAGGGAAGGGAGCTGCACAGGCTGGATGATGTATTGTGTGGACCCAGGTCTGAGACTTGGGCTTTAACAAGGAGAAAGGGAGAAAATGGAAAGGGGGGGCGGAGGGTCATGCTTGAATTATGCTGATGCAGGTCGTAAATCCGCAGCAAAAAACCTACCAAAGGCATGACTGTTTGTGCAGGCCCACTGCAGGGCTCTTATCACTTGTGCTTCACATGTGCTGACAGTTGTAAAATGGTGGAAATTAGATTGTATACCTTTAATGTTTCAAATGGACACGTTAGATAATTGGACGCTTGTCACGCCCTGGTCTTAGTATTTTGTGTTATCTTTATTTATTTGGTCAGGCCAGGGTGTGACATGGGTTTTGGTATGTAGTGTGTTTTGTCTTGGGGTTTTACGTAGGTATTGGGATTGTGGTTTAGTGGGGTTTTCTAGCATAGTCTATGGCTGTCTGAAGTGGTTCTCAATCAGAGGCAGGTGTTTATCGTTGTCTCTGATTGGGAACCATATTTAGGCAGCCATATTCTTTGAGTGTTTCGTGGGTGATTGTTCCTGTTCCTGTGTTAGTTTGCGCCAGCATAGGCTGTTTCGGTTTTTGTGTTACGTTTGTTGTTTTTGTATTGATTCGTGTTTCCTTTGTTTCATTAAAACATGAATCTAAATAGCCACGCCGCATTTTGGTCCGACTCTCCCATCTATCCACTAGCAAAGCCGTTACAACGCTTTGCTAGTGGATAGATGCACATTAAGTACATTAAGGCATTATATGCTGTACATGGAGACTATATTATTTTCATTAGAAATTGTATTATGATTGATTCATATAAGTGCATTCCATTCTGAGGTAGTATAACGTTCATCCTCTGTGACTCCAACTTGTTATATTAAAGGGTTAGTTCACCATAATTACATATAATTTTACAGAAACAAAAAGATCCCACCTTTGCTGTTTCCATCAGGCCTGTCGTGACATTTTTTATCAAACATGTACTTTGCTCACATAAAAACCATCCTGGTTTGAGACAGAATTTTCCACCACCATCAACAAAAGTCCAAATTATGGAATGTCTCATGGAAGAATGGTGTCGCATCCCTCCAATAGAGTTCCAGACACTTATAGAATCTATGCCAAGGTGCATTGAAGTTGTTCTAGCTTGTTGTGGGCTAACGCCCTAAGACACTTCATGTTGGCATTTTCTTTATTTTGGCAGTTACCTGTATCAATGCACAATTTTCTGTGGGTTTGACCTTAAAGTCATAATTTAGAGCTGAAGCAATGGCTGGGATGTGTTCTGGACAGTCGAAGGAGGACATTGGCCTTTTCATAATGTGAGGAGCAGATTGCCAGCGCCAGACACAGAGAACACTCACATGCCTCTCCTCTGCAGAGACAGATCTAGAGCCAGAGCCAGCGGTAAGCCAGGTCCTCCAAGACCCTCAGACCTCTCTTTGAGCAGCAGCAGGAAGAAGCCATGATTATAGCCACACAAACAGAGGCAAGCCTTATGAACTTTAAACAAATGCTTAATGCTTGGAGCTGGACAGCTCTGGAGGCGAGGACGACGGGAGGGAAGGTACCGGGGTAAGCTGCCAGTTCCCAAAAGCTTAGTGTTCACACACTCAGGCCAGACAAACCTGACATTGTCCTGAGCACTGCCCCGGGGACTGCCTCTTCCCCTCTTCCCCCTCTGTTCTCGACCGCTCAAACCCATTCACACCTCTGCCCCCACAGATTACATGAATGGGACATGATTTATAGTGGCACAAAAGCAAACATTTATTCCACTTAAAGCCATTAGTTAAAATGCCATGGAGACGTCTGTGGGAGACACAGTATATGGAGATCGACCGGAGCTTGGATGCTGTAATAAGCTTTTTTTGTGTCATCTAACATATTTAAAGACAAGCTCCATAACTTCGGTGAAGAGTAAATATTTGTTAAACCTCCCGCTTTGGGCTGAATGTGTAGTTCATACATGCATAATCTATGAGCAGAATTACTGTCTTACCTCAATTAGCCACGAAATCCATAGTTTGAAAGCGACTGTTTTCTGGAAGCTGTGCGGAGTTATTTTCCAAAAATATTCCCCCACATGGGCCAACACCCTAGCAATTCTAGTTTCAACCAATGAGTTTCAGCCCCTGGCCATTTGAGTGACAGCTAGCAAGATGCACACACAGCAGAGAGAGAGAGCAATAATGTGGTGCATACTGTAAATCTGCACATACAGTACAAGTCAAAAGTTTGGACACACCTACTAATTCCAGGGGTTATCTTTATTTTTACCATTTTCTATACTGCAGAATAATAGTGAATACATTGAAACTATGAAATAACACATATGGAATCACGTAGTAACCAAAAAAGTGTTAAACAAATCAAAATATATTTTCTTTTGGAGATTCTTCAAAGTAGCAAACCTTTGCCTTGATGACAGCTTTGCACATTCTTGGCCTTCTCTCAACCAGCTTCATGAGATGAGACCTGGAATGTATTTCAGTTATTAACAGGTGTGCCTTGTTAAAAGTGAATTTGTGGAATTTCTTTCCTTCTTAATGTTTGAGCCAATCAGTTGTGTTGTGACAAAGTAGGGGTGGTATACAGAAGATAGCCCTATTTGGTAAAAGGTCAAGACCAAATTATGGAAAGAACAGCTCAAATAAGCAAAGAGAAACGACAGTCCAGCATTACTTTAAAACATGAAGGTCAGTCAATGCGGAAAATATCTTAAAGTGCAGTCGCAAAAACCATGAAGAGCTATGATGAAACTGTCTCTCATGAGGACTGCCACAGGAAAGGAAGACCCAGAGTTATGAAGACTCTGCTGCAGAGGATAAGTTCATTCGAGTTAACAGCCTCAGAAATCACAGCCCAAATAAAAGAGTTCAAGTAACAGACACACCTAAACATCAACTGTTGGAGACTGTGTAAATCAGGCCTTCATGGTCAAATCGCTGCAAAGAAACCACTACCAAAGGACACCAATAAGAAGAATAGGCCTGCTTGGGCCAAGAAACACGAGCAATGGACATTAGCCCGGTGGAAATCTGTCCTTTGGTCTGATGAGTCCAAATTTTAGACTTTGGTTCCAACCGCGGTGGGTTTTTTTTTGAGACAGGGTGATAGTATGCTGCATCAGATGACTTGGCATCCACAGTCACCAGATGGAGCGCATAGTAAAGGATAAGCAGCCAACAAGTGCTCATTATATGTGAGAACTGCTTCAAGACTGTTCGAAAAGCATTCCAGGTGAAGCTGGTTGAGAGAATGCCAAGAGTGTGCAAAGCTGTCATCAAGGCTAAGGGTGGCTATTTTGAAGAATCTCAAGTTTAAAATATATTTTTGGTTACTACTTTCTGGTTACTACATGATTCCATACATGTTATTTCATAGTTTTGATGTCTTCACTATTATTCTACAATGTAGAAAATAGTAACAAATAAATAAAAACCCTTGAATGAGTAGGTGTGTCCAAACTTTTGACTGGTACTGTATGTGACATAGTAGGCAATTTCCAGGGACCCCTTTTGGCTCGTGAGCCCTACTTCAGAACTACTGGCTAAAAAAGTATACAAAAGTACAAGAGAATCTCTTTAATAGTGTGCCATTGCTGGGATATTTGCTTGTGGGTCTAAATGTGATACAGTTCATTTATAATACACATGCACATGACCAAGAAATTGGAACATAGAAAATAAAATGCAGATACTCTCCATTGATCTTTCTGTGAGAGAAAATGTTTTCAATTATGTTTAATTTACAACACATTTATTTTCTCCTCCAGGCAGCAATCAACAAATATTATCTGGCCAGAGTGAGAAAAAGGCCTATCTATCCTATCAAGTCAATGTAATGGAATTAGAAACATGGTCCATACCAGAGTTCCCTTAGGCAACTTGGAATATAGCAAAACAGAAGGACACGGGAAAGAGCATAGCCTGCATCAACAACTTTAACCCCACACCCCATAGTAGACATGTTGTTCTCATATTGCCCTGTACCCTGATAGCAGGGAAAAGACTGAGGGAGGCTAGACTGAGAGAGGGGAGAGGAGACTGAGGGAGGGGAGAAGAGACAGAGGGAGAGGATACAGAGGGAGGGATGGGAGAGGAGAAAGAGGGAGAGGGAGGGGGAGAGGAGACTGAGGGAGTGGAGACTGAGGGAGTGGATAGGAGAGGAGACTGAGGGAGTGGAGAATGAGGGAGTGGATAGGAGAGGAGAATGAGTGAGGGTAGAGGAGAATGAGGGAGAGGATACAGGGGGAGGCAGGGGGACGAGACAGAGGGACGTGAGAGGAGACAGAAGGAGGGGAGAGGAGGCAGAGGGAGGGGAGAGAAGACTGGGGGAGGGAAAAGGAGACTGAGGGAGGGAAGATAGGATTATGGGAGGGAGGGGAGAGGAGAGGAGTCTGAGGGAGGGAGGGAGACACAGGGGTCGCCAAACACATCACCGGGAGCACACTGTCTGCCCTCCAGGACACCTACAGCCCCTGATGTCACAGAAAGGCCGAAATGATTATCAAGGACATCAAACACCGAGACACGGCCTGTTCACCACACTATAATCCAGAAGACGAGGTCAGTACAGGTGGGTCAAAGCTGGGACGGAGAGACTGAAAAACAGCTTCTATCTCAAGGCAATCAGATTGTTAAATAGCCATCACTAGCCGGCTACCACCCGGTTACTAAATCCTGCATCTTAGAGGCTGCTGTCCTATATACAGTTGAAGTCGGAAGTTTACATACACCTTAGCCAAATACATTTCAACTCAGTTTTCACAATTCCTAACATTTAATCAGAGTAAAACATTCCCTGTCTTAGGTCAGTTAGGATCACCACTTTATTTTAAGAATGTGAAATGTCAGAATAATAGTAGAGAGAATGAATTATTTCAGCTTTAATTTCTTTCATCACATTCGTAGTGGGTCAGAAGTTTACATACACTCAATTCATATTTAGGTAGCATTGCCTTTAAATTGTTTAACTTGGGTCAAACATTTTGGGCAGGCTTCCACAAGCTCCCCACAATAAGTTGGGTGAATGTTGGCCCATTCCTCCTGACAGAGCTGGTGTAACTGAATCAGGTTTGTAGGCCTCCTTGCTCGCACGCGCTTTTTCAGTTCAGGGAAGGAAGAGGAGACTGAGGGAGGGAAGAGGAGCCTGTGAGACAGAGGGAGGGAGGGAGGGAGGGAGGGAGGGAGGGAGGGAGGGAGGGAGGGGAGGGAGGGAGGGAGGGAGGGAGGGAGGGAGGGAGGGAGGGAGGGAGGGGGAGGGAGGGAGGGAGGGAGGGAGGGCAGAGGGAGGGAGCCAGAACGAGGGGGAAACAGAGGGAGGGGAGCAGGTGTGTCCACCAGCAGTGTCTAACCTCGGTTTAACCCTTATACCATAGATATCAGACAGTCGGCACTTTATGCTCAGGTGGGTCTTGAGTATCTCCTTCTGTCCCGTCAAGGAGATCTATGCTCAGGCATTAAACATCGCTTCAAAGCCTCAGACTGAAAGTAAAGTAAGTTGGGGTCAGTGAAGGACATCCCCACTGGGAAAAGAGTGATCACTGATGAGGCGGCACTAAAGCTAATTTAGTTCAGAGGCTTGGCAGATATACACACTGTACACAGTATGAAGTTCTTTAATTGAACTTTGGGCAGATAGCCCAATGTTGTTGTTTTCACCCCAAACTCATCTGCTAGTCAATGTGTGGATTTTTTTTTATATATTAATACTGCTATCTGACATGGTTTATTGTTAATCACTGTATGCATTAATCTGAAAGTGACTAAGAGAATACAGTTACTGTGTTTCCACAAAGTATTTTTCCTGTGTATTTTCGTTACGGTGACATTAGTCAGCTTATGATATCACCATACAGATCACTTTGATAACGCTCTCCACAGCTATGTATGGACAACTAGCCGTAGTCCAAATCTTGACCCCTGATGTTTGGAGGATGTTTTTGTTTCACAGTTTGCGAATCCCATCACAAACAACATCCAGCTCTATTTCATCCAACATATTGAAATCACTTAATTTGCCGGATATCTGATGGGTACTGTACGTGACCTCCGACTGCACATGAAAAGCAGATTAAATTCCACCTATTTGATTGCCCATGCAATTTTCCATTATACCTTGACACTTTAATGGCCTCTACAATTCTTTCCAGATCCAGGTTTATAGGCAATTTATCCACTAGAAAGAGAACATCCGATCAGATCAAAAGCATAAAGCTCACGCCAGATAAGTCAGGGGGAGAAAAAGGATATATTTTCAAATTGGTACAGATTGTATAACAAGTATGTGCCTATTATAAATCCCAAATCTTTCTGATAATTCCTTACACACAACAATATATTGTCGCAGCTTAAGAAACTGCATGCTGTTCTGAACATGTTAAGTTGTTCCAGCAGGTGGTAAGGTATTGTGCACTGTGTGTGAGTTCAGCAGTAGGTGAGTCGATCACTACAGCCATACGGCAAGGACGAGCCCTGACTGACTACAACCCTGCCAGGACAGACAGGAGGACAGGAGGACACAATGGTGTAGGCCAGGAGGGCCAGAGAGGCATCCAGCTTGCTCAGTGAGACACCAGGCCGGTGGAGAGCCCAGTGGAGCCACACAGATGGTGCGCTCAGTGAGCATGGCTGTCATCATGGGATCACTCCTCATGATTAGCACACCTACTGAAAGCTGCATGCACGCTAGCGTCTGTTGCACTTACAGCACTGGCTGAGATACAGCAATAGGGTAACTGGTTTGTGAGTGTGTGAGTGTGTGCTTGGTAGTAGTAAAAAAAATGGTGATTCTGGCCCTATATTACTTTTACAGTCCTTTAAAAATTGAAAACTGTGATATACAAGTGAAAGAAAGTGAAACTTATAGTCTGAGACCACCAGGACAAAAATAATGGCTCCTATATGCCACCTCTTATCTAGTTCAGATGAAGTGTCCACTGAATCATGTTACCCCAGAAATCAATGAGCTATTTCCCCAAAAGTCACTGTTAACAAAGGAAAGGGTCTCAAAGGCTGATATTTTCAGTGTGTAGACAGCAGATTGAGAATACAGCACAAACAGACGTCTGAAAAGACAAATTCATTAAAATAACTGTGCTGTCATTCAGTCAACTATGTATGCAAGGCAACCGAGCAACGAAGCTTTGCTCAACCTGTAGACCCAGCACCCAAAACACCCAGCATTCCAAATGGTCGCAGGGCTCGCCACACACACACACACACACACACACACACACACACACACACACACACACACACACACACACACACACACACACACACACACACACACACACACACACACACACACACACACACACACACACACACACAAACACACACAGTGGACTACATTGAATCAGCTCTCCTCCAAATGGAGCAGTTCAATTGTAATCTAATGGTTGGATCCTGCAGGCAGGGGCCTTGCTGATCAGATCATCATCACCGTCTACACAGCAGCAGCGAACAGCAGCAGCAGCCCACCTGTCTGTCAGATAGAGGAGCTGTCTCATAAACCAGTTCAGGCAGAACCCTCATTCCACCAAAGGCCACTATTGTTCCCTTCTATCTGATTTAGCCAACAAGTTGGATTAATTATTTCCAGAAAACAGACTTTTTATCCCAGAGACCTATTAAGGGAAAGCAATTAAGCTAGAGCCCTCATGATAAGCAGTGAGCATCTCAGACCTTTTAAGGAGTGGCCTGCCTGCCTGCCGTCTGTCCACACAGACAGCACGGGGGCCAGAGCACAGAAACTGAGGTGCCTTCCTGTCGTGGTAGACTGCTAATCCTCCTGTGGAAAATATCTCAGGGATCCGTCTCACATGAATGAGCATCTCGAGATGAAGAGGCAGTCCAATATTTTGGGGGAAATGAATGTGTGTGTGTGTGTGTGTGTGTGTGTGTGTGTGTGTGTGTGTGTGTGTGTGTGTGTGTGTGTGTGTGTGTGTGTGTGTGTGTGTGTGTGTGTGTGCGTGCGTGCGTGCGTGTGTGTGTGTGTACGTGTGTAGGTGTGTCTGTGTGTCAACTGTAATAAAAAATTCAGGTCACTACAGGCAGTGCAGTTCCATAACCCTTCAAGCTGCACCATTACTGTCAATTGATGAGTAAAAATGGTGACGTGTGTTTTATTGTACCATAGTTAAGACATGCTTTGTAATACTGGATGTTTTTCTTTGCCTGTATGAATCCTCTGTAGAACTACATATTGTATTCATGTATGGAGACATTATAAATGAGGACCATTCTAATTCATGGGACACCGTACATTACGAGAACATACACTCTTAGCAAAAAGGGTTCCAAAAAGGTTCTTCGGCTGTCCCCAGAAGAGAACCCTTTTTGGCCCCAGGGAGAACCCTTTTTGGTTTCACGTAGAACCCTTTTGGCTTCCATGTAGAAACCCCTGAGGAAAGGATCCTACATGGCACCCAAAACAGTTCTAGGTGGAACCAAAAGGGATCTACCTGAAACCAAAAAGGGTTCTTCAAAGGGTTCTCCTCTGAGGAGAGCTGAAGAACCCTCTTTGGTTCTTGACAGATCCTTTTTTTCTAAGTGTACCATGAAACTGTCTGTCCATGGTTACCCCACAGTGGTGGGAAAGACGTATCTTCATGGTTCTCAGTGTTAGGCCGTTCTACTTTTCCCATAGCCAATTAGCCATTGTCAGGAAGAGGAGCCCATAGGCACAATTCTATAAAGGTGCACCAGGAAACTGCATTACCATGCAAATAATGTCCCTTGTGATTTCATGTATACCTGATGGATTGCACTATTCAATTGCTTGTTGGGGCAAGAGGGCTTGTTGTATTAATTATTCAATCCAACCATGTTTTTGGGGAATTGATGTAGAAAATAGAAAACTTTAGGCTCTCAAGTTAAAGCCATATTCCCTATCAATTTAACCAACAGCAATAAGGCACTTGATCCTTTGTGCCCGAGGGTCTTGTTGAGAAAACACGCTGTCAGCGCTTAACATTATTCTACAAAATGTAGGATAGTTATGGAGATATTACCAAACAAAAGACAACTAAAGAAATGTATGTAGGGGTATAAAACTGCATCTGCAAGCCACATCTGGTGTTTCTAAACCCTATGGAACATTAAAGTCTAGTACTTTTAAGGGTCTGATGTCAGATAACCGACTGATACACAGCCATGTGAAACAGTTTAGGCCTACTGTTCTGATAGTATTAAGGAGCAGCGAAGAACATGGAACAACATGTATTATCCTGTTTGACCTGATGAAGCTTCATCTCAAACCAAAAACATCACTATTAAATCTGTTATGCAAGCAATGCAGCAGGTGGGCTACATGGGCTTAGTAAACAGAAGTTCTAATTATCTTAATACATACCTACTATTTAGCAATGACCCCATTAATAATGACCCCATTCATCAATAATATCTGAACCTATAGATTGGATATTAACCAGCCACACTGTATAACGTGGGATAAATCCGAAAATAGAATGATTGAAAAGCTCTCTATTGTCCGAGTCCGAGAGCCTGTGCCACTTGAAAGCATTCTCACATCAATGAAACAAATGCCTGCTTCACTGAAACTGCTTCACTGAAACACTATGCACACCCGGAAATGTATCTTTCTGAAACTTGAAAGGAATGAAGGAGCATTAAATAATCCAGTCAAAAGGACCTTTTAGAGTGCTGTCTTTGTCAAGCTCACATCAAACAACCCGCCTGGAAAGAGAATAGTATTGCATTGTGTTGTCTGTCTGCGTGTGAGTGAAAGTTTGTTGTTTGCTACTCTAAAAATCACGCAGAGTAGAAGGAACTACTTTTCCCACGCATTGTGGTGTATTTTTGTTACGTAGAAGATTTGTAAGTAAGGATGTTCAGTCCTCATGTATGTCATATTAGATACACACTGAAACAGAACAGAAACTGTATCTCAGTCCTAAACATTTTTTGGGCTACACCGAGAGTGTGTAAAGAGCATATTGTGAATAGTTTTTTGGTGCCAGTGCAATACCCATTTAGAAAGTGATTCCTACCACAAAATAACATATTCTAGTCTATCTGCAAAATAAATGAAAAAGGCATTATTATTACTTATTATTTTTTCCCATGGACACATGTATAATGATGTATACTTTTGGAACCTTCTGGTGGTATTCTGGCTCCAGCATTCATGGCTGTGGTTGGGTAAACATTTTGTGCCAAAACAAAGGGTGTTCTGTTCCAGATTCCCATTTAATATTCATACCAAGGATCACAGGATTCAAGTGGTATGTTGAATATATTAATTTACATGTAAGCTGTATATGATATAGTTCGTACACTCTTTTGTTGAATGTGCTACTCTTTGCATCTGTGTAAGTGTCAGTGAAAGGGTTTACAGAGGATATAGTAAGTTACAGTGGCTTGCGAATGTATTCCCCTTTTGGCATTTTTCCAATTTTGTTGCCTTACAACCTGGAATTAAAATTGTTTTTCTGGGGGGGTTGTATCATTTGATTTACACAACATGCCTACCACTTTGAAGATGTAAAATATTTTTTATTGTGAAATAAACAAGAAATTAGACCCAAAAAAATGAAAACTTGCGCGTGCATAACTATTCACTCCCCCCAAAGTCAATACTTTGTAGAGCCACATTTTGCAGCAATTACAGCTGCAAGTCTCGTGGGGTAAGCTTGGTACATCTAGCCACTGGGATTTTTGCCCATTCGACAAGGAAGAACTACTCCAACTCCTTGAAGTTGGATGGGTTCCGCTGGTGTACAGCAATCTTAAAGTCATACCACAGATTTTCAATTGGATTGAGGTCTGGGCTTTGACGAGGCAATTCCAAGACATTTAAATGTTTCCCCTTAAACCACTCGAGTGTTGCTTTAGCAGTATGCTTAGGGTCATTGTCCTGCTGGAAGGTGTACCTCCGTCCCAGTCTCAAATCTCTGGAAGACTGAAACAGATTTCCCTCAAGAATTTCCCGCCATCCATCATTCCTTCAATTCTGACCAGTTTCCCAGTCCCTGCCGATGAAAACATCCCCACAGCATGATGCTGCTACCACCACCATGCTTCACTGTGGGGATGATGTTCTCAGGGTGATGTGAGGTGTTGGGTTTGCTCCAGACATAGCATTTTCCTTGATGGCCAAAAAGCTAAATTTTGAGTCTCATCTGAATAGAGTACCTTCTTCCATATGTTTGGGGAGTCTCCTAAATGCCTTTTGGCAAACACCAAATGTTTTTTTTCTGACCACTCTTCCATAAAGCCCAGCTCTGTGGAGTGTATGGCTTAAAGTGGTCCTATGGACAGATTTTCCAATCTCCGCTGTGGAGCTTTGCAGCTCCTTCAGGGTTATCTTTGGTCTCTTTGTTGCCTCTCTGATTAATGCCCTCATTGCCTGGCCTTTGAGTTTTGGTGGGCGGCCCTGTCTTGGCAGGTTTGTTGTGGTACCATATTCTTTCCATTTTTTAATAATGGATTTAATGGTGCTCCGTGGGATTTTCAAAGTTTCTGATATTTTTTTTATAACCCAACCCTGATCTGTACTCCACAACTTTGTCCCTGATCTGTTTGGAGAGCTCCTTGGTCTTCATGGTGCCACTTGCTTGGTGGTGCCCCTTGCTTAGTGATGTTGCAGACTCTGGGGCCTTTTAGAACAGGTGTATATATACTGAGATCATGTGACAGATCATGTGATACTTAGATTGCACACAGGTTTCATAGCAAATACACATGCAAGCACCACTTTTCTGTTTTTAATTATTATTATTTTTATTTTTAACCAGGTTCTTTTTTTCATTTCACTTCACCAATTTGGACTATTTTGTGTATGTCCATTACATGAAATCCAAATAAAAATCCATTTACATTACAGGTTGTAATGCAACAAAGTAGGAAAAATGTGAAGGGGGATGAATACTTTTGCAAGGCAATGTAAGTGGCATGGTAAGGGTCTGCCGTTCATATGAGCAAAGAGAGGGTTAACTGAGGTCTCTAAGTTTGGAGTGATTGGGCAAAAGGACACTGATGTCCTTCGTATCAGTGTAAATGTTACTGTGACAGACAGTGTAAATGCATTTATCTGTTTAGCTCTGAGCTAAATGGAATTTAATCTTATTTAGGAAACATTTGCTGAATCATAAAATCGATACTCATGGAGGACCAGGGGTGGCATATAATCGTAAGGCCATCTGTAGCGATAGGACCTGGGGCCGGGGTGGCATATAATCGTAAGGCCATCTGTAGCGATAGGACCAGGGGCCGGGGTGGCATATAATCGTAAGGCCATCTGTAGAGATAGGACCAGGGGTGGGGTGGGATATAATCATAATGCCATCTGTAGAGATATGACCAGGGGTGGGGTGGGATATAATCATAATGCCATCTGTAGAGATATGACCAGGGGTGGTGGGATATAATCATAATGCCATCTGTAGAGATATGACCAGGGGTGGGGTGGGATATAATCATAATGCCATCTGTAGAGATATGACCAGGGGTGGGGTGGGATATAATCATAATGCCATCTGTAGAGATAGGACCAGGGGTGGGGTGGGATATAATCATAATGCCATCTGTAGAGATATGACCAGTTGTGGGGTGGGATATAATCGTAATGTCATCTGAAGAGATATTTTTGCCATGAAAAAAATGGATTGGTTGAATAGGTCATAGTTGTTGCAAGGTATACTGACATTGTTAATGCAGTTAAAAAGATGGATAGAGTACTCAGCATTGTAATTGCCCGAGGTAAAATACTACAGAGCGGAAGAGAGGTTTGGCTATAGTTGCGGTTGGCCAGAGCTAAATCCCATCCAGTGACCTCTCTGTAGCAGTAGCATAGTTACTGGGAGCAGCTGGGTTATAATGTTAGCTAGTGATTGAACAGAAAGCATTGTGAACTCCACAATAGGTAATCTAAAAGCAAATAACAAATACAAAAACTGTGATTTGGAATGGGTTTCAGGCAGGGCACTTCAAAGTCTGTATCGTGTAGTCTAAATCAAACAAGGTGGATGATGTATTGTATTGTATTGTATGTACCAAGGGAGTGAAAAAACAGAACTGTGCAACAATAACAACCAACCGGGCAATGGAACAGTTTATCTACAATAAAATGTCCAGGCAGAAGACACACTTTGATGTGATATGATCCATAGAATGTTTGATCATGACAGCATCGTCAAATGTTTGACTGGGCCACTCCCTTAGAGGTTACTGATGCATTTGAACAGCAGGCTTTACACAGTGTGTGGGAATGAATGCATTGCTTTCACACACATGCAATAACACACGGTTTGAGTGAAACCCAGAATCAAAATATCACTCAGAGAACTGGAAATAGTTTCCTCTCAGTTGAGCTTTTGGAACTTGCTAAAGTAGGTAAAATAGATATTAAGGCAACAAAAAAAATAGGTTAGGTCCCCCGACACTACTCATAAAAATGCATATATGCTAAAAGTGAGGGCTTTGAACCCTTTCGAGTTATTAAATGAATACAATCCATATAAAACCAGAGATAAATGTTTTTATAATATGCAGTACTGTATCATATAAAAACACTGATGGATTAACAATTTAATTCAACCGTCTGTTTTTAAGATGAAAACATAATATTGCTAATGATCAGGATTTGGGAGAATCTCAGGTGGCATTAATATCAGGTTTTCACTCTGTTTCTGTAGTGAAAACATTCCATTTACACTAATGTTGAGTGTGCAGAGGATTAATCAGTCATCAATACTGTTATCGAGGCTAGATCCCCAGCTGTAGGCTATGCATAGTCACTTTAATAACTATTTAATAACTCTACCACATGTACATATTACCTCAACTAACCGGTGCCCCCGCACATTGATTCTGCACCGGTACTCCCCTGCATATAGTCTCACTATTGTTATTTTACTGCTGCTCTTTAATTACTTGTTAATTGTATTTCTTATTCTTAGCCATATTTTTTTTAAACTGCATTGTTGGTTAGGGGCTCGTAAGTAAGCATTTCACTGTAAGGTCTTCCGACACCTGTTGTATTGTGACTAATAGAATTTGATTTAATTTCCCCAATAATCTGACTCCAATGTTAGCTCAATCAACTGCCATTTCAGTGGCAATATAAGAATAAGGACTGCCATGCAAGGGAGTCAGAATACAGGGGGCAAGTAATGTCTTCGCAGTCGGTACAGCCAGCTGGTTTCTTCAAGCATCGCGCTGACAGAAACAAGCATCTTTCTGGTAAGAAGAGGGGCGGGGGGGGGGGGTATGCCTTATGATTAACGAGATGTGGTGTGATCATAACAACACACAAGAACTCAAGTCCTTCTGTTCACCTGACTTAGAATTCCTCACAATCAAATATCGACCGAATTATCTACCAAAATAATTATCTTTGATTATAATCACAGCAGCAGATATTCCCCCCATGCAGATACATTGATGGCCCTGAACGAACTTTATTTGACTCTATGTAAACTGGAAACCACATATGCTGAGGCTGCATTCATTGTAGCTGGGGATTATAACAAGGCTAATCTGAAAACAAGACTCCCTAAATTCTATCAGCAAAACGATTGTGCTACCAGGGCTGGTAAAACCCTGGATCATTGTTATTCTAACTTTCGCAACGCATAAAAGGCCCTCCCCCGCCCTCCTTTCGGAAAAGCTGACCACAACTCCATTTTGTTGCTTCCAGCCTATAGACAGAAACTAAAACAGGAAGCTCCCGCTCTCAGGTCTGTTCAACGCTTGTCCGACCAATCTGATTCCACGCTTCAAGAATGCTTCAATTACGTGGATTGGGATATGTTCCGAATTGCATCAAACAACAAGATTGACGAATACTCTGATTTGGTGAGCGAGTTCATTAGCAAGTGCATTGGCGATGTCGTACACACAGCAACTATTAAAACATTCCCCAACCAGAAACCGTGGATTGATGGCAGCATTCGCGCAAAACTGAAAATGCGAAACACTGCTTTTAAGCAGGGTAAGGTGACCAGAAACATGACTGAATACAAACAGTGTACCTATTCCCTACGCAAGGCAATCAAACAAGTTAAGCGTCAATATAGAGACAAAGTAGAATCGCAATTCAAAAGGCTCAGACACAAGAGGTATGTGGCAGGGTCTACAGTCAATCACGATTACAAAAAGAAAACCAGCCCCGTCGCAGACCAGGATGTGTTGCTCCCAGATAGACTAAACAACTTCTTTGCTCACTTTGAGGACAATACAGTGCCACTGACGGCCCGCTAACAAAACCTGCGGAAGCTCCTTCACTGCAGCTGACGTGAGTAAAACAATTAAACTTGTTAACCCTCGCAAGGCTGCAGGCCCAGACAGCATCCCCAGCCGCGTCCTCAGAGCATGCGCTGACCAGCTGGCTGGTGTGTTTACGGACATATTCAATCAATCATCCCAGTCTGCTGTTCCCAAATGCTTCAAAAGTGCCACCATTGTTCCTGTTCCCAAGAAAGCTATGGTAACTTAGCTAAACGACTACTGCCCCGTAGCATTCACTTCTGTCATCATGAAGTGCTTTGATAGACTCGTCAAGGACCATATCACCTCCACCCTACCTGACACACGACCCACTCCAATTTGCTTACCACCCCAATAGGTTCACAGATGACGCAATCGCAACCTAACTGCACACTGCACTAACCCATCGGGATAAGAGGAATACCTACATGAGAATGCTGTTCATCGACTACAGCTCAGCATTTAACACCTTCCAAACTCGTCATCAAGCTCGAGACCCTGGGTCTCGACCCCACCCTGTGCAACTGGGTACTGGACTTCCCGACGTGCCGCCCCCAGGTGGTGAGGGTATGTAACAACATCTCCACCCCACTGATCCTCAACACTGGGGCCCCACAAGGGTGCATTCTGAGCCCTCTCCTGTACTCCCTGTTCACCCACGACTGCGTGGCCATGCACGCCTCCAACTCAATCATCAAGTTTGCAGACGACACTACAGTGGTAACCTTAATTATCAACAACGACGAGACGGCCTACAGGGAGGAGGTGAGGGCCCTCGGAGTGTGGTGTCAGGAAAATAACCTCACACTCAACGTCAACAAAACAAAGGAGATGATCGTGGACTTCAGGAAACAGCAGAGGGAGCACCCCCCTATCCACATCGACGGGACAGTAGTGGAGAGGGTAGAGAGTTTTAAGATCCTCGGCATACACATCACGGAAAAACTGAATTGGTCCACCCACACAGATAGCGTGGTGAAGAAGGCGCAGCAGTGCCTCTTCAACCTCAGGAGGCTGAAGAAATTTGGCTTGTCATCAAAAGCACTCACAAACTTTTACAGATGCACAATCGAGAGCATCCTGTCAGGCTGTATCACCGCCTAGGATGGCAACTGTTCAGAACTGTAAGGCTCTCCAGAGGGTAATGAGATCTGCACATTGCATCACCAGGGGCAAACTACCTGCCCTCCAGGACACCTACACCACCCGATGTCACAGGAAGGCCATAAAGATCATCAAGGACAACAACCACCCGAGCCACTGCCTGTTCACCCGGCATTCATCCGGAAGGCGAGGTCAGTACAGGTGCATCAAAGCAGGGACCGAGAGACTGAAAAACAGATTCTATCTCAAGGCCATCAGACTGTTAAACAGCCACCACTAACATTGAGTGGCTGCTGCCATACATGTAAAAAAAATTATCACTAGCCACTTTAAACAATGCCACTTAATATAGTGTTTACATACCCTACATTACTCATCTCATATGTATATACTGTACTCTATTCCAACTACTGCATTTTGCCATCTTTATGTAATACATGTATCACTAGCCACTTTAAACAATGCCACTTAATATAATGTTTACATACCCTACATTACTCATCTCATATGTATATACTGTACTCGATACCATCTACTGCATCTTGCCTATGCCGTTCTGTACCATCACTCATTCATAT